>NC_079213.1:108350355-108480355 GCF_029633865.1 Lampris incognitus
TTAACAGGCCGTTCAGAATTGCCCCTCGGAGTGACGTCACACGGGGACGTATCGGGTTTTGCAGAACCATGAGACCAAACCAAATGTCATACCTGTTTCATAGACGTACAGAAGTTATGCCAAATTGTCACAAAAGTAGGAAAATACCCCTGTGAACTACTAATAAGACACGTTAGCCCCCTAGCTAACGGGGTCTGACCCTTTAGCCGAGCGGTTAGTGATGTCGCCTTGTGGTGCAGTACATCCCGTATCGAATCCCGCACCGAGCAAGAAAATAACCGGTTACATTGGTGGCAGCGGTGGGATCCGGAAGTGTGCGGATCCGGAAGTGTGCAGATCCTCAGAAGTCTCTTCGGAGCGCGGGAAGAACAAAGCGCGAGAGTGCGCTTCCGGGGAAGGTGACGACTGTAAACTACTAATAAGACACGTTAGTCCCTAGCTAACGGGTCTGACCCTTTAGCCGAGCGGTTAGTGACGTCGCCTTGTGGTGGTACAGTACACCCCGTATCGAATCCCGCACCGGGCAAGAAAATAACCGGCTACACCACTTAAATAATACTTTGAGGGGCGTCGGGGTGGCATTGTTCGAATCCCCGTGTTACCTCCGGCGTGGTCGGACATCCATACAGACACATTGGGCCATGTCTCCACGTGAGAAGCCGGATGTGTCCTGGTTGCTGCACTAGCGCCTCCTCTGGTTGGTCGGGGTGCCTGTTCGGAGGGGGGGGGGAATAGCGTGATCCTCCCACGCGCTACGTCCCCCTGGCGAAACTCCTCGTTGTCAGGTGAAAGGAAGCGGCTGGCGACTCCACATGTATGGGAGGAGGCGTGTGGTAGTCTGCAGCCCTCCCCGGATCGACAGAGGGGGTGGAGCAGAGACCGGGGTGGCTTGTTGGAGTGGGGTAATTGGCCGGATACAACCGGGGAGAAAAAAAAATCTAAATAAATGAATAAATCGATATGAGAGTGGATCTGGTCCTGGATTGTGGCTGCGGTGACGTGGCTGAGGTGTATTTCCTGGTTTTAAAGGCGGCATTACAGAAAAGTGATGCACTAAATGTCGTGTTAAAGTGCCAACAGTCCATCCATCCATCATCCATCCATCCATCCATCCATCATCCATCCATCATCCATCCTGCTCTCAGGGTCGCGGGGTGCCAATAGTCATCCCTACAAAATGAAAGATGCTGTGGTATTTGATTTTGCCCAGCCCTACTTGCCACTGGCAGTGGTCGTTAAAGGTGTCACATTAGCATTGCACTAAGGCATTATTTTCACAGGAAAGCACTTTGAACTAGAGGGGAAATGCCCCCCCCCACCCCTTTTTCAGATGAATTTCTACACCTGTATCATCAAGTACTTCTTGAGAGTCTGCAAGCTGGGTGACAGCTGACCATCTTCCAGAGCAAGTGTGAAGTCTGAGTGAATTGAAGTGTTGGTCAGCTGAGGTGGAGTGCATAGATCAGTCCAGCCATTACCAGGAAGGCCTCGGCGAGTCTGGGGAGGCTGACCACCATCTCACCTTCTGTGGCGACAGATTTTCAGCGGCTGGTAGTGAACTGGACTTGTGTCGTCGTCACTGATGACTGTAAGGAGGACCGCTGCTCCATCTCCACCCTCTGGCTCGTCAGACCCGTCCTGAGTGAATGAACGAGAGACACTAATCAAAAATTAATCGGCAGTGTCTACAAATATCAGAGAGGTCAGTTTAATTCTTTTTTAAGCCCGCTTTTAATATTTTTTCTTTGTTTGACAAATCATCCTCCTGTTCAGTTAAGTACTCCAGGTCCAGGTCCAGGTCCAGGTCCAGCGCAAAGATGAATAACTGCTAGTCAAGAACTGGAGGACTCAATGAGCTAGAAGACTCTACAAACCATTATTATACTCTTATTATTCTTTATTTGGATCCACATTAGCTGCCACTAAGGTAGCAGCTACTCTTCCACAAGCCATACTGTAACACATGTAACAAATCTCAACAAGAACAAGCAAAAAAACAAACAGCACACCAAGTTGCAGTCCATCGTGGTTGTTCAGGTCAGTTAATTAACGTTATTGTTAATGTGATTTTTTTTGGTAGGTTTTTTTTACAAAAAAAAAAAACTTGATTTGCTGAGTTCTTCCGTGATTGGTAACTTGTTCCCAGACCTGGCTCGAGACAACACGGGGCCCGAGACCAGATTTTCTTTGGGGGCCCTCCTTACTTTGCCTGGAGCCGAGAACTATGAAATAAAATGTATATATATATAAAACTATGAAATTATATATATATGTATGTATATATAATCAGTACAGATACAGGAAAAAACGTTTTAATACACTGCAGTACACGCCTGTTTCGTGCGTTGTGCACTCATCAGCTGCTAATATATATATATATATATATATATATATATATAATTTATGAGGGCAACATGACAACCCTTTGATATTGTACTACCACAATGTGGCAAGAACATTCCTCCAATCTATAAAGTGGGCGTAATCCTTGCATGACATTACTACACAAAACACACATTTGTAGTAAACGTGCTTTCATTCAATAGATGTTCATTCAGAATAATGGTCTTACACCTTATGTCAGAGGTCTCGGCAACATCCTCGAGGCACAAAGTCTTTCTAAACTGTCATCGAAAAACGAGGGTGATACACTCTTGACGACAGACATGTTGGCAGAAAAACAACACAACCCAGCCAACACTTAACAGCAGTCATACAAGTCAAAATCGAAAATGACAACAACAACTACTACCACTACTACTACTACTACTACTACTACTACTATTAATACTACTACTACTACCACTACTACTACTACCAATACTACTACTACTACTACTACCACTACTACTACCACTACTACTACTACTACCACTACTACCACTACTACTACTACTACTACTACTACCACTACTACCACTACTACTACTACCACTACCTACTACTTCTACTACTACTACTACTACCACCACTACTACTACTACTACTACTACCACTACTACCACTACTACTACTACAACAACTACCGCTACTACTACTACTACAACTACCACTACTACTACTACTACCACTACTACTACTACTACTACCACTACCACTACTACTACTACCACTACTACTACTACTACCACTACTACTACTACTACTACTACTACTACTGCTACCACTACTACCACTACTACTACTACTAGTACCACTACTACTACTACTACTACCACTACCTACTACTTCTACTACTACCACTACCACTACTACTACTACCACTACTACCACTACTACTACTACTACTACCACTACTACCACTACTACTACTACTACTACCACTACCTACTACTACTACTTCTACTACTACTACTACTTCCGGCTGCTCCCGTTAGGAGGCGCCACAGCGGATCATCCGTTTCCATGTCTTCCTGTCCTCTGCATCTTCCTCTGTCACACCAGCCACCTTCATGTCCTCTCTCACCACATCCATAAACCTCCTCTTTGGCCTTCCTCTTCTCCTCTTCCCTGGCAGCTCCATATTCAGCATCCTTCTCCCAGTATACCCAGCATCTCTCCTCTACACATGTCCAAACCATCTCCATCTTGCCTCTCTTGCTTTGTCTCAAACCGTCCAACCTGAGCGGTCCCTCTAATATACTCGTTCCTAATCCTGTCCTTCTTCATCACTCCCAGTGAAAATCTTAGCATCTTCATCTCTGCCACCTCCAGCTCCACCTCCTGTCTTTTTGTCAGTGCCAGTCTCCAAACCATATAACATAGCTGGTCTCACAACCATCTTGTAAACCCTCCCTTTAACTCTTGCTGATACCCTTCTGTCACAAATCACTCCTGACACACTTCTCCACCCACTCCACCCTGCCTGCACTCTCTTCTCCACCTCTCTACTGCACTCCCCGTTACTTTGAACAGTTGAACCCCAAGTATTTAAACTCATCCGCCTTTGTCACCTCTCCTCCTTTCATCCTCACGATTCCACTGTCCTCCCTTTCATGCACCCATAGGTATTCTGTCTCGCTCCTACTGACTTTCATTCCTCTTCTCTCCAGTGCATACCTCCACCTCCCCAGGCTCTCCTCCACCTGCACCCTACTCTCGCTACAGATCACAATGTCATCCGCAAACATCATCGTCCACCGAGACTCCTGCCTGATCTCGTCCGTCAACCTGTCCATCACCATTGCAAACAAGAAAGGGCTCAGAGCCGATCCCTGATGTAATCCCACCTCCACCTTGAACCCATCCGTCATTCCATCCCACACCTCGCCATTGTCAAAATCTAAAATGACAACAACGCACAGAAAAATGAATGCTGTTGATGTGGGGGGGGGTGAATGAGTATCTACACCAGCAACATGAAAGAAACTAAGATTGTATTATACACAGATGTTATCTCTAATTCCTCCAATACGATGATTTACCAACTGCCTTGAGTGCAAAAACAGAATGTTTTCCAGTGCCTAGAAAAGAGCTTTCCAATATGCTTTAAGTGGAACTGCTATTTTATTTATTTATTTTGGTGATGCTGGCCTCGTGGCTCGGGTCCTGGGCTGTTCCGGTGGCATCTGGACACCGCTTGGCATCCTCCCCATCATGTTCTTCATATATCTTATAATTCCCTTATAATTCTGTTATCCTCTTTCAGTGCATTTTGTAAATTGTGTAAACACAACATCCATTGGACGTTGTCCATCTTGGGGGAGAGATCCCTCCTCTGTTGCTTTCCCTGAGCTTTCCGGGGAGTAAATTTGTAATTTGTGATATTGGGGCTGCACAAAATTAACTTGACTTAACTGCCAGAATGTCTGGAGGGATTTAATTATGCTTAATGGGCTCTAAACCACCCATGACACTATCCTGTAAATACTCAAATTCAATATATGAGGAACGTGTGGCCAAATATGACAAACAATAAAAGCAGATTCCAGTTTGGTGCTAGACGAGCTACGATGCCGTCGGCTCAGCAAGTGGCAGAACAGGAGCCGCGAGTGTCCGATGATAAGCGTCAGATATCGATAGTGAAAAAAATTAAATCCCAAACATAATTTCTAACTTTTGTGGCAAAAATTAAACTGGGCAAAAGATGAGAGAAGGAGACGTTTCAAAACATGTTTAAAACAATTAAATGGTGGAAACGTTCATCTTTAAAGACCCCTTCCAGTCATGCTTTCAGACATATAAAATGCTCTGTTGGACATAATAAGTTGTCTGCTCCGTCCCCCCCCCCCCCCTGCAAAATAAGTTCAATTATCTTGTTCTTCTTCTTCTTCTTTTGGCTTGTTCCCTGTTTCTCGGGGGTCACCACAGCGGATTTTACAGTTTCCATCAGTACCCAGTGAGGGCACAGCACCAATGGTGGCCGTTGTTAACCTGGGCCTTGACCGATCCGGTATGGAGCCTCGACCGATCCGGTATGGTCTTGTCAATCCGCATACTGATTTGGCAAAATGTTACATGGGCTGTCCTTCCTGACACAACCACTAACCCTATGGACGGGGCCCATCCCAGTATACATGGACTTGCACCCATGCCTGTCGCTAAAGTTCAATTATCTTGTTAAAATCCTTAAACTTACATGCACTCCACCCTCACTAAAAAAAAAAATCAGAATATTTGAATATGCAAATTATCCCCACCCTCGATTCAAATCTCCCCCGATCCCCCACTGCTCTGCCGTTCGGCAAGTGTTAATATAGCAGTATTTCAGCCATACATGTCGGAACCGGAAACCGATTCTGAAGAAGGAGAAGGGCGACTTGGACAGGGGGTCATGTACAAGGGGATGTGTCAGAATGGGAATGTATTTCATGCATCGCTCTTTGCAATGTTAGAAACGCAGCGGTAATAGATAACACGAGCCTTCGGCTTGACTACGTTATCAGTCAGCTAATAATGTGTCGCTAATATTAGATAAACCAGCTCGCCAGCTGGGACAAGTTATCTACCTTGTAAAGATAAACATTCAGATGCAGTTCAGTTCCTTCATTTGCAATGACTGACTCCACACATATCTGAATTTCAGCTTCTGCTCTCTGTCTTCATTTTCTTCATTGTTCTTTTGGCAGCGCCGGAGGAAAACTTGTGTTTTGGAGGCACCGTCATGTCGTACTTTCTTCTTTTTTTGTAACCATCATATCTTTAGCAGCATAATGATTCATTGGACAGTTGCTGCAGCACCTGCACCAATCAAATCCATCCACTGACATGATCTATCCATTAAGGAGGGGTTCTGTACTGGGTACTGCACTGGGTCATAGCCACTGATTGGCTTTATGTCTCCCAGCAACGTTCTTTCATAATTAAAAAAATAAATAAATGTGGGGCCCTATGCAGTTGTGGGTAACACTTTAGAATGGGGAACATAAAAAAACTTAATTACTAGTGAATTAGTAATGATCAAGATGTCACTTTAGTATGGGGAACATATTCTAAGTAACACAAACTTAATTTACAGTAATGTAACACTATGAACACTTGTAGTTTTGTGTTGTGTTATGTAAGAACAGACCACATTCGTTAAGTGTTAGTAAGGGAGAATAACTCTTCTTGTGGTACTACCACCTTATAAAGGCCATACTAAGCAAAGCATATTGAGATGGTACTACTAATAAGCAATACTTCTGAGGTTATAGAGGGAAAACTCATAGTTAATGGCTTACTGGTTGTATAATAAGGCCATGCAGAATAAGGCATTAATGAGTATGTAATAATGACCAATTAAGAGCCAATATGTTGCTAATTTGCATGCTAATAAGCACCTAATTAATGGTGACTACGTTCCCCATACTAAAGTGTTACCCAGTTGTGTATTCAGCGTATTAGGGTACACTGCCTTTTTTTGTTCCATACTGTGTGATGGCGCTATACCTTACAGATCTGCACACTGCATCCGGTCTGGGTTTTGGTTTAACTAGATAACTGCTAGTAGCTTGCCTGCTAAGGAGACTTATGTTGATTGCTCACACAACTTATTTTCGAGTTCAGACAATTTGGCTGTTTACCATAGCAGATATTCCCAAAGAAACTCATTAGGTTATATATCCTCTTTTCTGAGCCATAAGACACTGGCAATCATTCTCTCTGTACTCTTGACTCATAGTATGTAAAGGACAGGACAGTGCAAGCCTTGCAGCAAGCTGTTCTGAGCTATTTAGAGCTTAGGCAGATCTTTTCTGGCTGCACCCAACCAGACTGCTGAGCAATAATCAAGGTAGAATAAAACTAGTGCCTCCGTCACCAACACTCCAGAGGCAGGGGTAAGAAAAGAGGAACATCTTCTGATGCATGATATTCCTCTACTCATTTCGATATGTTTCTTTCATGATAGCTGCCCGTCGAGTGTGACGTCAAACAAATTTGCCTCTTGAACCTGTTCAGTATCCGAGCCTTTGAGTGATAGGCACAGGTGATTATCATTATTAGTGGCGTGTTTGACCCTGAACATCACACTTTTGGTTTTTGCTACATTCAAAACAAGTCTATTCTCACTTATCCAGTCAAGTAATCATTGCAGTTCAGATTAAAGCGTGTTTGACAATACAATGCAATGCAATGCAATACAAACAACTTGATTAATCCTGCTCGGGGCAATTTCTTTGGAGAAGCTTATGAAGACAAAACAGTAATATGCAAACACAAACAGCAACACCCTAGGGAGCTAAATGTGGAATAAAATCTATAAAAGTACACAATAAGAAACACAATAAGATAAACTTGATAAAGACAATAAAACAATCTGATGAAAAACACCATGGAACAGGTATGACTGATTTAGAATAACGGTTAGTTTTACAAGCAGGTAAAACATAATGACGCCCTGATGGCAACAGAGAAAATTCACTAGCTGGACCCCGCCCAGAAGAAGCCAAAATACGTGCTGCTTTGATTTGTTGGTTGCAAAAATAATTCAGATCTCTTTGTTTCACTGTTAAACTCAGTTATGTTATTTGATGCACATATTATCTTTCTCAGATGCCCTGCCCGGCGAACAAAAAACTAGACGCGACAAGTTCATTACGTATAAATGAGAAAACATACAATAATGGATTTAACTTTTATTTTAGCTAATCTACCTTTCAAATTACTATCGCTGTCTGTGTGTGGCGACGTCTGCAGACTTTGAGCTAGTTAGCATGTCTAACCAAACTGACACCAACGTCAATCAATATATTAATGCCTCGGCCGTGGTTATAGCTCACCAGGTTATAGTAGTTTGTATTTATTGAACTTGTTGTAGTGATATAACGCCATGTATATACACTGGAACTACACTAGGTGTTATGTACTACCCGGACTGGTATTATGGTTACACCACTACCATGTATGGTTATTACGTCTGCCTACTGAGCCACAATTAAACCTGAGTTCTATAACCCAGTGTGGTCATTGATCCTCGACCAATACTACCCCAAGTATTACTTCACTTGTGTTACCCAATTCATGCCCTCAGTTTTAGGATGCTTTCTCCAACCCGAGACGCAGTCTCCAATAATGTGGAGCGTTAGTTGTCAGTTACAATCTGACATGAATAAATAACTCCTTATTAGCGCCACATAATTAAGTTAGAATGATGAACATTCAATATTGACGAGGGAAAAAAGCCAATGATTTAGTCCAGGTGTTAGATGCAGGTGTTGTGAGTTTTGAGTTTACAGTGGGCATTTGACATATTCTGCTCATTCTTCATACTCTGGATCTTCCACAGACTGAGACTGAAGGTTAAATTTTTAGCTTCAGCTTCAGGGTGTTTTTAGGCTCTTGAGAAGAATAGCTAAAGAAATTCCCTGTGGTGGCCTGGTGGCCTGTCTAGGGTGTCTCCCCGCCTGCCGCCCAATGACTGCTGGGATAGGCTCCAGCATCCCTGCGACCCTGACAGCAGGATAAGCGGTTTGGATAATGGATGTTATTTGATGCAAAATATATAGTTGTATCATCAGCAAATAGAGTAGCACTGCACTTAGCCAAAAGACAAGGCATGTCATAGGTGAATATTGAAAAGATTAGCGGCCCAAGGCAACTCCCCAGGGGCACGCTGCACTGTTAGCATTCAGGGGAGGAAAAACTACCATTAAAAAACACATTCGCATCTTATTGGATAAGTAGCTATTCATCCAATTGATTGCTGTTGGACTAAACCCTTATGGAGTTAGTTTTGTTAATAGCTTATGGTCTACAATATCAAATGCTGCACTGAAGTAATATAACTCCAACCATAATGTTCTTGTCAGTTTAAGATAACCATTTGTCAATCATACTGGAAACAGACTTGGGTCTGAAGGAGGGGCTGTTCCCTCAGGTTTTGAATCTGCCATGGTTGTACCTCTTCTGAAAAACAAACGGGAGAGTTTCTCAGCTGCCAATAGCAAACCCATTAGTATTCTTCCTTTGTTGAGCAAGCTAATGGAAAAAGTTGGTTTTGAACAGATACTACACTATTTTTTACTTAATGAATTCAACTCTGATCTAAATGTGCATTAGGGGCCCAAAGCACTTGAATTAGGTGGGTGAATAATGCTCCACATAGTGATGAATAGGACGAAGCCTAACCTCAGGGAAAACCTGCTGCAGTACCTGTCTTCGATCACTGATTTTACACTCAAGATAGTCTAAGGTTTGATTAGTGAAGGATGGGAACGATGCTAACTCTATCAGCGAAGTACTTCAGCTGGATCGTCTCATTAATGCAAAGAGAAAGTTGTATATCTGGAGGAAAGCTGTTGATCGGATGGAAGTAATTCAGGGACTCACTCAAGACACAGCAAGCTCTTAACGCCAACGTGGCTGCTCAAAGTGTCACTTTCTTGAACATGTTGCACCTGAAGGTCGTGGCTGGTTTTGGTTCTCTGGGAAAACTCTTTCTCTCTGACTTAAAGTTGCTTGAAACTGTTGTCTTGTGTCCACACAGACTCTCCAGACATAGTCTGCTTTAAATAACTCTACGAAGCAACTCAGTGGGCAGCCAGATTGTCAGCAGAAACACAAAAGATGGTGCTTTTGGCATTCTGACCAACTCTTTCAATGAAGGCACCATCCTGTTCAGGAGTATGAACATCACGCACCAACGGAGCAAGTAAGCTGCATATCTACACTTATGGAGGTCTGTCACTTTTGGTAGTATTACTAGCTGTATAGCATGTAATGCTGATCAGTTTCTTGGTGACACATTGGCAAGGACCCCGTATGCAACACAACGTCTGTGAATTTTAAATGATGTGCAAGACGCGTTGGCAATTTCAAGCTCATCGGTACATATATATATAGCTGGTGTGGTGGTCATGCTTACTTTTGACAGCAACTAATTTTCAAGGAAATTGCCAGGCTCCGTATCTGGTTCAGTAATCTTGTTAAGGACGTCTGTTTTTAAACAACTCCGGAGACATTTGAAGGATGGGAACATACCATGATGGTATGTTCAGGTCGCTCCAGATGATAAACTCATCATCATCATCATCACTGATAAACTACTGGCATTACGCGTGGATAGCTGCACTCCACAAATATTTTTCCATGCTTGGATGAAGACAACTCTGCACCTTTAGCGGTAGCAGTAAATAGAACATTGGCATCCATGACAGCACTCGCAACTTCATGCAGAGTAGGTTCTGCCATGTTGTGACCGTTTCTCTGCAATATGTCACTAAATACCCCCTTGATCGGTGGCTGAGATAAGGAGAAGATCTGATTCAAATGATCCACTATTTCTTGTGCAGCTGTGTTTGAACATGGAGGATAGCCTGTATCGTTAGGGATAATGAAGATACATTCATTTTGAATTGATTTTTTTAAAAGGTTGTCAGTGCTTTGGCCTGGACACTCTTCATGCAAATCTTTAGTGACCTCAGAAATACTGGCTTGGAAATTCTGGGGATCCTCGCTGACAATTTCTCTTCAAAAGTCTACAGCAAGACTTGCTTGGTGTGCTTCACTTTTAGGTGGAATTGGATGAAGAGTACACATTTGTGCTGTAGCTACAATCCCTATATGGGCATGCCAGTGATTCATGCTTTTTTTGAAGGCTTTTTAGGGTCCCAGAAGAGAGCAGATTCAGAAAAGGGTTGCTGAAATGTGCATAATGGGCATTTATAGTATAACACAGGCCCCTTACTCTGCTCTGCACTACTGCTCAACTGTGCAGTGTGGTATCGTGACAAATGAGTTCTCGGCGTGTTAAGCATCCGAAATGTATACATGCAGTCATTATAGCGGCATGGAAAAGGGCTAACTCTGGAAAACTGGCTGTGCTGCAGTCTGTACTGTTTAATTGTCTTCTGGGAGTGAAAGAAGTTGAGCACAACTTACATTGCCAAATCCTATTGGAGCCGGCAACCTGAAAGGCAAAAAAAAAATCAAATCAGAATTCTTTATATTTCAGCTGAGAACAAGTTCATCACTATCAGGTTACAAACAAACCCCAAAACCACACGTGAGTATGGAATACAGCTAAACCGTTTCAAAATGGCAACATGGTTCATTCCGTTGCCTACCAACACGGGGGTCGCCAGTTCGAATCCCCCGTGTTACCTCCGGCTGGTCGGGCGTCCCTACAGACACAATTGGCCGTGTCTGCGGGTGGGCAGTCGGATGTGGGTAAGAGTGGGGTAACTGTCCAAATACAATTGGGGGGGGGGTGAATACCTGTCGTTAATAACGTAGCGAAATTACGTGCTTTGCTCACAGTGCCGGGGCGTGCGCTTCACTAAAGCGCGCGCGCGTGCGTCATAGAAAATGACGTCTTCAGCCTAATTAGTTGATTCCACCCTTCTGGTTGGCGCGAGCTAAAGCCCCGGATTGGCAGTTTATGCTCCCCCTCTCCAACCCGCAACAAACTTAAAACTGCCTGCTCCCGCGAGATTTGCGTTGGGTCCCGTGGGACCCGCGGGATCCCGATGCGGCGCTGTACGGGTGGGGGTGTTAACAGGGCTGGCCAGGCGTTTATTGCCATCCCCCACACCCAGTGATTAAAGTGGGCCGGAGCTCCCCGGATCCCGACACCGGCACTTCCCCTCCTCCTCCTCCCCCAAGTCAACCGGAGCTGAGATCCGGCAGCACTCTGCAGACAGGAGTAATTTCAACCTTTTTGTCACAGTAAAATTTAAAACAAAAAACATGACGCAGCCAATTCACAAGCATTACAAAATAAATCGCGAATAAAGTCGTTCTTCTATTTTTATACTACTTTACTTTTTCTAAAAGTTTGAATGATATCGCGTCCTCACGTGACCCGCACCCGCCTGCTGTGTGGCTTCACGAGACTTGACATCAAAGGAGACGGGCTTCACACTCACGGGTCAGGGTCAGTTCACCGCACCAGGCAGACAAGACTCGAGAGAGCGTCGACCTGCTACCTGCACTATTATCCTGGACTGGGGGGCATAAAGAGTGAGTATCTTCCGTGTATTTCCAATAGTATTTCCAACAGTTTTGTCTAGCTCTGCTGTGGTTTTCACTCAAGCAACTAACGTTAGCGAACGTAACGTTAGCTAGCTAGCTAACTAGCTATCTTCCACCCGGTAACGTTGCTAGCTAGTAGCTGACGTTGCTGGCTAGTTGTTTGAATGCTGCTAGGCAAGCTAACTATCGGTAGCGTCCGGTAACGTTACCGGTAGCTAGCTAGTTATGTTTGTCCAACCTTAGCTCTGGCCATGCAATATTTTCATTCAAATAACTAACAAGCTAGCAAACGTTAGCTAGCGGTAGCTATTATTAGCTAACAATGCTAACGTAGGGACCACTGGACCAGTGGTTAGCTAGCCTAACGTTAGCTACCTAGCACTTTTGCCCACCTCTCTAATACAGAGATCCCCCACTTACCAAAGCCCACTTTAACCCCTGCCCACACCCACCTTTGGCCATGACAAGTTGCGGTATTGGATCAGTTCTTAAAGGGAGCATGTCGATAATGTGCTGGAGCGGGCGGCAGGGGCCGTAGAGGTTCTGCAGGGTGGGCAAGCTGCAGTCAGTGACCCTCTCCAGCCATGTAAACCAAAGGAAGTAAAAAAAAAA
The DNA here is from genome assembly GCF_029633865.1 of Lampris incognitus. NCBI lineage: Eukaryota > Metazoa > Chordata > Actinopteri > Lampriformes > Lampridae > Lampris > Lampris incognitus. The sequence continues at coordinate 108,363,361 of NC_079213.1, forward strand.
GAAATGGTGTGCTATTAAAGTTTAGGAATGCTGTTTGCGTGCTTAAATAATGTGTTCGCTAAGTACAGTACTGTAACATTCATGGATAAGTAGACGCCTCGGTTCGGACCCTTTAGTCGACTGGTTAACGTTGTCGCTTGCGGAGTGGGAAACACGGGTTCGCGTCCCGGCTGTGGCGACGGTCTCCCAGCCTGCGTCCCCCCCCCCCCCCCCGAACTGGCTACAGTATATCCATGATGCTACGCCCAAAAGGTTCCTCTACAGGATGATGAGCAGGTGTTTTATTACTGAAAATAATTCTGTTCAAAACGCCAGTTTATTTTTCTAATTTTCATGGGCTTTGAACCCCCCCCCTCTCTCTCTCCCTCTCTCTCTCTCTCTCTCTCCCCCCCTCTCTCTCTTACACACACAGACTCCAAAATTCATATTAGTGCTGTAGCTGAATTATTTATCTTTAATAATGGAGACAGCGATCTCTCTGCTTATCTTTTAGCGACATCTGTACCGTCATTGTGTCGAGCACCGGCAAAGCCTCCTCTCCCAGCTCTCCGAGTTCGTCTGAGTGCACCCTCGTAGTGTAAAATCCATTGCTATTATGCTGTCTGCTTTTCTAACCTCTGTGACAAGTATCTCTTCATTCGGTTGTTGCTCTCATTCTCTCAAGCTGTGATGATATGGAGATGAGCTGATGGCCTTTTAAGGTTAGAAACGAGTCCCTCTGTTAAGCAGAGGGCTTTACAATGAGTACAATACACAACTATGGGAGAAACCTCAGGAAGGCCAACACAGGACCGATCCCTCTTCCAGGACGTGCAGACATGCAATAGGCGTCAAATGCACAAATTACACAAAAGTAACAGCAATATAATTGTAGCAAAGAATAGCCACAATATAATTACGCTCTCGTTGTAAATTTGACGTAGGAAACTAAGATAAACCAAAATAATCAGTTTCAGGTCTTACGTTGTAAATTCTTGAATATAGGGATTCCTGTCTTTGCTTTGGGAGAAACACACCCACAAGGGCTTTCAATAATAGAGACATTGATTAATGGGCAAATGTCTAACGGCGATAGAATAAATGAGTAAATGAAGAAACGAATAAATAAATGGAAAATCAGGATCAAAGACATGAATGAAATTACGCTTTTTAACTGGCAGACTGGAACTTATCACTCAGTATGTGACCCTCAGAGAAGAAGAAAGAAGAAAGCCAATTTATTTTGTCATCGAACAGGTTCCGATGACATTTGTTCTCTGCAATTAACCCATCCTATTGTATAGGAGCAGTGGACAGCTGCAGCACCCGGGGACCAACTCCAGTTCTTCTTTCCATTGCCTTGCTCAGGGGCACAGGCAGGAGTAATATCCCTAACATGCATGTCTTTTTGACGGTGGGAGGGAACCGGAGCACCCGGAGGAGACCCACGCAGACACGGGGAGAACATGCAAACTCCACACAGCAAGGGCCTGGGACGGCCTGGGGTTCGAACTCAGGACCTTCTTGCTGTGAGGCAGCAGTGCTAACCACTGGGCCAGCATGCTGCCCTTTTTTTGTTATTATAAGAAGCCAAGATCACCTGGCCATGGTGTCAAGCTGTGGTGAGTTTTCCTCTCATGTTCCACTACGTATTGTATGTAGAGCACCCTGGGCCAGAGCACCCTGGGCCAGAGCACCCTGGGCCAGAGCACCCTGGGCCAGAGCACCCTGGACCAGAGCACCCTGGGCCCCCCAGCACAGTCCGATGCTGGTAGGGGAGGTTGGTAGAGTGTCCTAGGCCACAATCAGGCGTTGTTAGGCGATGGGATCTTTGCTTCATTGGTCCGTTTGGGCGACAGTCAAGTAGTATTCTGCTACATCGACTTCACTGACTCGGTTGATCTGACTCGGCTGAAATCATCTGAAAGTAATTTCATTGGCCGGACGATAGAACTTACAAAAAACAAAAAAACAAAAATCAACTATCGCGAGGCTTTCTTTGTAGGACAAACATGCTCAAAGCTTGGCTTACTGAGAGGAAAGGAGATACAAACTGAGGCTTTTCCAAAAAATACAATGAAAAAGGAAAATAATATGCGCACAACTTGGTGAAAAGGAGAAAACGCAAAAATACTAAGTATGAGAAAAGTAGAAAAATAGAAGAAAAGGCTTGGAAAACCTAAAGACTTGGAAAACCTAACCAACTTGCAAGAAAGAATAATAAAAAAAAGCTCTAAAACTTGAAAGAAAAGCTAAACACTTGGAAAAACTTGGAAAAAAGCTTTTTTAAAAACGTCTTTTAACAAAGGCTGGCTTGCCTTCTTATGGGATTTGTCAGCTTGGGCATTTCACGACGTGATGAATGACTTTCGCACCAGAGTCAAGATCCACCTCCTCATTAATATTCTATATCTATTGATGTATATATATATATGTGTGTATATATATATATATATGTGTGTGTGTCTGTGTGTATGTGTGTTTATATATATATATGTGTACATATATGTATATGTATGTATAGATGTATATATATGTATATATATGTATTTATATATGTGTTTGTATATATATATGTGTGTGTATATATACATATATACACGTGTATATATACGTGTATATATACGTGTATGTGTGTGTATGTATGTATGTATGTATGTATGTATGTATGTATGTATATATATATTAGGCTATACGCACAAGTGTCACATACTCAGCTTAACACCATGGTGAATCGATAGTGATTCCAAACATGGAAATATATCACAGTGTATTGCACAAAACACTGAGCGAACATATGATTAAACGGTAATCATTCCACCACTTCAAATACTCATCCCAAATGATGTTCCTAATTAACTAACTAGTGAGATGGGTTCCTGTGCTATTAGCGATGAACAGCAGTTAACTAAAAACGCATTGATTATCATGTGGTAAAACATATAATATGACATGACTAGCTGAATAACATAAATAAAATAAAATGACAGAATACAATAGCAAAATACAGTAGTTTGACCAGAGAGACCTGCCAGCGTATGGTCCCTAGAGGGCAGTATAGCGATCAGGCCGAAATCCGTTTAGAATCTTAAAGTAATATCTCAGTCAATGTAGGCGATGCAGTCGCGGGAGTTAGAGTTAGATCATTGTTCAGGAAATCGTTTGCTGAGTAACGTCAGCTGACTTACTAGATGGTTTAATTCATTCACATCAATCCACACACTTACAGAAACAAAGGACCCATAGCCAGGGGGTCCGCGAAACAATTTGCTATGAATTACAGAGTTGTACAGACGGGGGGGCCGCTTGCGCCAATAAAACAAGCACATTGTGTCCATTACTCCCACCCAGTGGCAGTAAGTGGTACTGACATGATTCATGTGGAAACGCGTTTCTGTTTTGCACTATGAAACAAGTCTGAAGTGTTAAGGCTGAAAAGTTTTAGAATACAAATAGTTCCACTGGCATCTAAGAGTGAAAATGATATGCTTAATCGGTGTTACAGTTATGAGGGGGTCCTTGGAAAACGTTCTCCCCTGTAAGGAGTCCCTGGCCCCAAAAAGTTTGAGAACTCCTGCTCTAAGGAGTGCTGGAATTAATGACTTTAGGATAAGGTTACCAGCATTTGGAAAGGTCCAGAAAGCGGGTCTGAGTGTGTGTGTGTGAGTGTGTGAGTGTGTGAGAGAGAGAGAGAGAGAGAGAGAGAGAGAGAGAGAGAGAGAGAGAGAGAGAGAGAGAGAGAGAGAGAGAGAGAGAGAGAGAGAGAGAGAGAGAGAGAGAGAGAGAGAGAGAGAGAGAGAGAGAGAGAGAGAGAGAGAGAGAGAGAGAGAGAGAGAGAGAGAGAGAGAGAGAGAGAGAGAGAGAGAGAGAGAGAGAGGAAATGAGATTTGAAATGAGATTTGAATTCACCAGTTCAAGTCATTGTCCTAGTAAACGAGAATGTATTTAACGTCCAACACCATTAAGGTCTTCATTACGTGGTGGGTTGAGAAAGTTGTACTGTAAAAAGAAAAGGGCTCCTGTCTTGTGTGGAGATGGGAATAACTCTTCTCCCTGTGATCAACGGCGAAGATGACCTGGGAAGGTCGTTAAGCGGTCACATGTCCTGTAGTAGATCTGATAACCAAGTCAAGCATAGTCTTGGCAGAGTTTACTATCTGGTTAATGTCAACGTGTTACTTTTATGTGAGGTGAAGGAAAGGTCACTGTGCAGACCAGTTAATAGATCAACGGCTCCTCATCTCTGGTGATTTCCCATGCAGAGAGAGGGAGTGAGAGAGTCCTCGCTACATAATGTAACATCACACAGCGAGGTAATGTAGAATCCATGCAGTTAATTCCCAAAATTCGTCTGAAAGCAAAGGAACATGCTGCTATTAGACCTCTCTGTTGCTGCAAGAAGGAACTGACATGGGTCCAAGTCATTACTCACTCTGTGTACCGTGAGTCATCACAATGTGGAACCTCATATTAGCAACAGCGATAGGACTAACGGCCTTAATAAAATGTAACACCGTAAGCATTGTTATCATTTAAACCCTTAATCATTGCTGCTGTTATAATCATCAATCATCTCGGTCCTGCTGATGTAGGTTTTCTCACTCATATGCATTTCGGGTCTAAGCTGTGTATTCTTTAAAAAAAAGGTTGGCGTCAGCATTTTTGGTAGTGACTGGACCGGCCCTATCAATTAATGGAGATGGCACTGCAGACAACAGATGCCTCTAGTGCACTTTCCCTGTTCAACTGAAATAGCGTCTGCATGACTGAACTGCAATCAATCTGCAATGTACCTAATGCAAGAAGAAGAAAAAAACCCTTGACTCGGGGCCAACGGATTTCTGATGACCTCCCGAGCCAGGTAAAACTGCACCTCTTTTTGGCATTGCACTGGGTAGAGCACGAGGCTGCCCAGAACTGGCCTACCACTACTTCTGTTACTATTATTACCATTACCACTACTACTCCTACTACCACTACTACTACCACTTCTACTACAACCACTATAGCTACTACTACTATATCTATTACTGCTATTATACTGTTTTTATTTTTACTCTCATTTGATCTTACTCTTATTTTTGCCATGTCTGGTTTTATATATATATATATATATATATATATATATATATATATATATATATATATATATATTGTGAAGCACTTAGTAACATTGTTTTAGAAAAGTGCTATATAAATAAAATTATTATTATTTATTATTACTACTACAATATAGTAACTACTACCACTACTACTACTCCTACCACATCTACAACCACTATAACTACTGCTACTATTTCTATTACTAGTGCTACTGCCAACAGAGTAACTACTACCACTACTATGAGTAAAATTTATTTGTAATCGCAATTTGGTTCCTGGAGGAATCACAGTTCTGTTGTTACATATATCTGAAAGTTACTGAATACATATTCTGTTTTGTTACCTATATCTGAAAGTTACAGAATACATATTCTGTTTTGTTACATATATCTGAAAGTTACTGAATACATATTCTGTTTTGTTACATATATCTGAAAGTTACTGAATACATATTCTGTTTTGTTACATATATCTGAAAGTTACTGAATACATATTCTGTTTTGTTACATATATCTGAAAGTTACTGAATACATATTCTGTTTTGTTACATATATCTGAAAGTTACTGAATACATATTCTGTTTTGTTACATATATCTGAAAGTTACTGCATAAGAATTCTGTTTTGTTAACTATATCTAAGTTACAACTGAAAGCTCTTATTTTTGCCCCAAAGAGTGAATAAATGCTATAATGCAATTTAAAATGCAGTTTCTACTGTTTCTATCAAATTGCAACCCCCCTCCCCCAAGATCAGGTGGAGGGGTCCTCAGGGTAGATCAAAAGTACGCAGGGGATCCAGGACCCCAAAAAGGTTGAGAACCACTGCCCTAGTCTATCGGCCACTGGGTCTTATGAGTAGTTTACAGTCGTCACCCTCTCCCGGAAGCGCGCCCTCGCGCTTTGTTCTTCCCGCGCTCCGAAGAGACTTCAGAGGATCTGCACACTTCCGGATCCCACCGCTGCCACCAATGTAACCGGTTATTTTCTTGCCCGGTGCGGGATTCGATATGGGTGTACTGCACCACAAGGTGACATCACTAACCGCTCGACTGAAGGGTCAGACCCCCTAGTCGATCGTCCAGTGGGTCTTATTAGTTTACAGTAGTATGTTTTCCTAGTCTTGGAAGCTGCAGGAAATAAAAGAACCCCCCCCCCCAAAGAAACAAATGTGTCCTGTGTGGTACCTGGCGGTCTGTCCAGGGTGTGTCCCCGCCTGCCGCGACCCTGAGAGCAGGATAAGCGGTGTGGATAATGGATGGATGGATGGGAGGACATGTGCTATAATGGATTAAGTTCTGGTGAAATAATACAGCAATTATACAGGTAGTCATAGCAAACTAAGTGAAACTTGGTGATGATATAAATGATAAGGAAATAGGGCTTATATTACTACTCCTGCTACTACTAAAAATAATATCAGGGTAGCTTGGTGGTTTATTGGTTTGCGCAGTTGTCGCATAGTGATATGGTCTTGGGTTCGGCATTGGCCTTGCTGTGTGGAATTTGCATGTTCTCCTCGTGGTCACGTGATTCGTTCCCCCCTCTGGGTGCTCCAGTTTCCTCCAAAAGTCCAACCACATGCATGCTGAGTGAACTGCAGACTCTGAAATTGCCCATAAATATGAATTTTGTGCGTGCGTGTGCATGTGAGAGAGAGTGAGAGCCCTTAGATGGTCTGGTGGACTGTTCAAGGTTGTCACCCCACTGCTAAAAAGTTACCTCCTTCTAGAAAAGGACTCCAAATATACAACCCAAAATTTGCCTTTTGCGTATATGAATTCATTATTATTGTCATTATTTGCACTATTATCATTTGTAATAGTAAGTGGCGACCCCTAATGGCAGCATCCCGAAGTAATAGTAGATTTTCTAGCGGTGGGACGACACTGGATTGAATTCCGAATCGCTCGATACGGTCTTCACGGTTTCAGACGCTCCCCATTTCGTGAGATCGTGTTATTAACGCTAGAACGACCGGGATTTCGCTCCTACCTAAAACGACCATGGGCGGTCGAAATGACCGCCGGGTTTTAAACTATATTCTGTCAAGATAAATACCCAATTGAGATATTAATGCATTACATATGTTAGTATGTCTGTTAGGAAATGGCTGACACCAAAAGTAACATCTTCAGTACTGTAGCGAATTCAGGGGGCAATCGGGAATCTGACGCATCCGGGTCGCGAACCCGGGTCTCCCGCACCAAGGGCGACTACGTTAACCAGTCAACTAAAGCAGTGGTTCTCAACCTTTTTGGGGTCCTGGACCCCCTGCGTATTTTTGATCTACCCTGAGGACCCCTCCACCTGATCTTGGGGGAGGGGGTTGCAATTTGATAGAAACAGTAGAAACTGCATTTTAAATTGCATTATAGCATTTATTCACTCTTTGGGGCAAAAATAAGAGCTTTCAGTTGTAACTTAGATATAGTTAACAAAACAGAATTCTTATGCAGTAACTTGCAGATATATGTAACAAAACAGAATATGTATTCAGTAACTTTCAGATATATGTAACAAAACAGAATATGTATTCAGTAACTTTCAGATATATGTAACAACAGAATTTTTATGCAGTAACTTTTAACAATGCAAACAGGAGCGAGATCTCATTAAAATACAATAAATTACACTTGTGAAACAGATGTAATTAGAGAAAAAAGTCCTGTTACCCTTTATAGTTTAGGTAGATAAAGGTCTCAGTCACATTTGAGTAAAATAATCCTATTTCTATAAATGTCATAGGATCTTTTTTTTTAAAGATATTTTATTTTCACGGACCCCTTGCAATTACACCACGGACCACTACGGGTCCGCGGACCCCCGGTTGAGAAACCCTGAACTAGAGGGTCTGACACTTTAGCCAAGGGGCTAGCGAGTCTACGCATGCGTGGTCGTTAGAACGCTATTCATTCTTCAAAAACATTAAACTCGCCGCTGTCCGGCGCCTGTAAACACTGCGGCGCCTCGGTGGTAGTCATGGTGCGTCTGTAACCACACATGTTGGCAATAATACACGAAAAGCAAAACACATATTGCTAATCCAACAAACGTAACAAGGCCGGCCTATAAACTGAGGAAATGACGCGACAATTCACGTCATAAATAGTGACGTCGGCGCAAAATATGGGGGGTCAGGGGGGACAAGACCCCATCCACACTTATGAAAGCTTGATTTTCCACCACTACTAGATATATATGTATAATATTAGACACACACTCCCTGTATGTACCGTCATTTATGTCATTCCCATCCCACAATATGTAAAAGTATTAGTTATTTAAAATAAAAAATCACCCTCCCCCTCCATCTATTTGGTACTGGCCGGAGGCTCGCGCAGCTTCTTAGCGGCGTGTCCGCCTCCGGCGTCGCTCCCAGGTTTGTAAATTCCCTCACAAAGTGTACTAATCCATTTTCATAATGTAAACATGTCGTTATGACGACACCTGAGATTGAAACGTATGTATTTAATTAAGTAAATGTATTTTTGCGAGCTCCTGACGATGCTAGTCAATGAGCGGGAAGGCTAGCTAGCGTTAGCTAGCAGAGACGTTGTCATGGTCACACGTTAAATACGTTCTAAATGTTATAACGTGAATATGGAACGGGTTACAATAATTTATAGAGCATCTACATTAATTTGAGAATGCTATGTTGTTTATTTCAATGGGTCACCCAGAGCTAACGTTATGTATAGGCATAGCCAAGACTAGAGCCATATAGACTAGAGTGATGATAAATGTGTGTGTAGGGATGGGGGAGGGGGGGGGAGGCCTGAGACCCATCAAGAGCTAAGGGGTCCTTAATGGCAGGAAAATGCTCTTAGAGGTAGGCCTATTACAAAAATGCAAACGGCCTTGTCTTGGACCTCCCCCTAAAAACAGCCTTGAGAATATAGTTGAGGAAAAAAGTAGAAGGTGTGTAATGTAGTCTACAATATTCTCCTTTCAGAAGCCACCAGAACCAACTAGTCCACTACAGCTGACTCTTTAGGCTGCTGATATACCTGCCACTGCTAGATCATTAGTATGGAGTATTAATGATAATATGGAACATTATAGAATTCATGTGTATTATTCTGTTTGTAGTTTTACAATCAACTTACGTAAACTGTATACTCTATTCAATTCAATTCAACTTTATTTATATAGCTCTACCAGTCTAAAGTTTGAGTAGGCAAAACCAGGTTTTTCATGATTATCTATGCTCCAAACTGTATACGCTTGTCTATAAATGCTTAATATTTCATTATAGGATGTGCGTACTTATACCTGTGAATATAATCATAAGTCAATTGCATTCAATATCTTTTATTTTAAATGAAAATAAAATTTTATGAAATAGTCACCTATAGCAATGGGATTTCAGGTCTGAATCCCAGGTCAGTTTAAAGTCTGGAATTAGAACACTTAATGCTTGACTAGCATTTGGTGCATTATTTATATTTTCATTTAAATTACATTTTTGAATGCAATTCACTTGATGATTATATCGACATGTATTCATGTATGATATCATTAAATATTAAGGGTTTATAGACCAGTTTATGCAATTCAAGCATAGATAATCATGAATAACCTGGTTTCAAGCATGTGTGCTCAAACTGCACTGGATCCTATATTGAAGTCTGTAAGCCACAAAGGGATGTAGAATATAGGCAGAACTAAAAGAGAATTTGAATTATAGGCTTTCTGGTAGCCTAATTTTGCATTTGAACTGGTGTGTGTGTGTGTGTGTGTGTGTGGGTGGCCTTTTTTTCTGAGAATGACTGACGTTGGTCCCCCCCACCTGTCAGACCAAATTTGCACCCCTGAATAGTGACTTTGAAAATTCAAAACGGTCAAAATGACCGCCTGGGTCGTTGTAGTAGTTTTTAAAGGTTAAAGTTTTAAAGTAAAGCAATTGTGTTACACAACGAGAAAAGATGGCACAAAATTTTGTCAGAACTTTTGCACTTCCATTACGTTTGAATATGTGCCTTGATAATGCCAAAATGTTGGGCCTAATTCTTAAGATAAATGAAAAATAGAGAACTGTGCAAAGGTGTTTTGTCTCTTGCTTACCAAGGCGTCCACTGTGTCGTACTGAATCGAACCCGTGAGCCCTGAATCGTTAGACATATCGAATCGTGAAATTTGTGAATCGTCCCACCCCTAATTTGTACTATTATTTGTAATGCACGTTTCCCAGTAAATTATAAGATGTTGAATGTTGTAGGAAAATGGTGTTGCCTTTAATTTAACTCTACCGTGCCAGTAGGCTAAGGCAAGCGTCAACGCTTGGGGCAAAAATGACTGATGAGTTCCTTCATTATCCACGCATGTTAGAGCTGTGTGACTGATCAATAACAGATCAATGATCACAACAGTCTTTGAAAGGTCAATACATTATGCATCAGAATAGAATAACCATTTATCTTCTCACCATGGACAAGACCCGAATTTACATTTTCATTTCGTTGTCAAGTACAATAAGCTGAAAACACCATATGTGTAGTTGATTTGATAATACTGCGTAATACTGAGTAAAGGCAGTGCTTGATATAGCTTGGCGATGCCTCTTGGGCTACACCAAAGATTTATTTGAATATATTGGGTCATACAATGCAATAAATAATAATATTGCGAGCTGTTGTGCATAAAAAAAAAACCCCAATGATAACATACATGTATCCCACTGGGTCAGTAGACCTGATATAAACTGTCCCACTTAAACTGTCCCATATAAACTTGTCTTTACAGAAGACATTTCAGTAGAGTTAAGCTTCCTACAATACCCACAAATGCACCTATCAGAACAAAAAAGTTGCGATAGATTTATTTGTTTATTTTTTGCTTCCATGTTGATGGAAGTGGCATTATGTGTTCTTACTCTACAATAAATGTCATGTTTAACAGTCGGTACGGTGGCGCAGTGGTTAGCACGGCCGCCTCACAGCAAGAAGGTCCTGGGCTTGAGCCCCAGGGTAGTCCAACCTTGGGGGTCGTCCTAGGTTGTCCTCTGTGTGGAGTTTGCATGTTCTCCCCGTGTCTGTGTGGGTTTCCTCCAGGGGCTCTGGTTTCCCCCCACAGTCCAAAGACATGTAGGTCAGGTGAATCGGCTGTACTAAATTGTCCCTAGGTATGAATGTCTGTGGATGTGTGTGTGTGTGTATGTGTGTGTTGGCCCTGTGATGGCCTGGCGGCCTGTCCAGGGTGTCTCCCCGCCTGCCGCTCAATGACTGCTGGGATAGGCTCCAGCATCCCCACGACCCTGAGAGCAGGATAAGCAGTTCGGATAATGGATGGATGGATAATGGATCTTGTTCTCCAAGCTGTAGCCCACAACCAAGACAGGCATTTTGTTACTTTGCCAGATTTATACACCATAACATAAAAGTAATCTTTTAATCTCTCATCGTCTCCTATACCCCTCTGTAGCTTCTGTCCTTGAGGTCTTAGATGCTGCCCTATAGGCTTGATCTGGAACCAGAGGAGCTAGCGGTGCCAACTGTTAAGACTCCAACCACTCCAGTGGCACAGGTGATGTGAGACTCATCTTCTCTATAGTGTGTATAGGCTAAACAAGTGGGGGAGCCACTGAGATTCTGAGGTGAGCCCTCTATCTATCACACACACACACACACACACACATCATCATCATCATCATCATGATCATCGGCGGTCAACCGTCCTCCCTCTGGGTCTTCAGGTGGGTATTGAGGCCAATTGTGGAGCCGCATCATGGGAGGACGGCTGCGTGCGACAGCTTTTTACGTGGAGTGGCTGATGCTCCTGCAGCCACCCACATGGTCCTTGGCCAGGGGGTGGCCAGAGTCCAATTGCATGGAGAACCAAGACTGTTGGGGACCACCCTCTGTTACAGCCTTCATCCACCCTCTCTGCCATTGTGACCCGGAGACACCTTCCACCAGTTCTGCTGTTGGGGTCTTTGTTGGAGCGCACTTCGTCTGGAACCTCCCCCTTGGACCTATTCGCCTTGGGTGACCCTACCAGGAGCCAAGCTCCGGACGACATAGCTCATGGGATCATTGGTACATGCAAGCTTCTCCACCATGGCAAGGTGGCCACACACACACACATTTTCATTTTGCTCTGTTCCATGCCAGTAGGTGAAGGACAGGCTTACTTATCTAATTCAGCAGTTTTTAGTCCCAGTCCTAAATGGTGCAACATCAGGGCAAACCTCCATTTTACATCTGTGGCAATATTCCCTCACTGTTCACCTCTTCCACTATCAAAATCACACTGCAGCATACACAACCAACCTTTTTAAAGATTATTATAATAGTTTGCCTTCATTAGAGTGGGGAGACAGAGAGAGAGACATGCAGCAGGTCATGGGCTGGTGTCTGAGTTGGAACTTTGCACTTTGGCCTCAGCCATCAGTTACACCATACAGCCCACACTACTGAAGCAAAATCACACCAGCTTAATTGCTTGTTAGCCCGGGCTAAACTATTCTCATAGTCCCCTGGGCCTTTTTTTTTTTTCACGCTTTGCAAAGTAAGCTAGCATTAATCTATTTGCAGGAGGGTTGATTGACTTTATGAGGGAGAACTCTTTGTGTATTCCTCATGGAGGTTTTCTCTTGTTTGCCAGTGCAAGCCATCAAAGAAAATCAAATCAATCTTGTTCTATTTTGATCCAGTCCACAACAAATAACAATTCTATAACAAAATCCCAGTATAATACCCACCATCCCGGATCTTAATTCGGGAAAGTAACTTTAACCCACAAATCACAGAAGGTTGAATCAGTTCATCTGGATACAACGTTTATTATTCAACCTCCTTTGATTTTCTTCCCTGGATTATTGAGCATGCATCAAGGCACTCTAACCCGCGAAGCTCTTGGCTGACAGAAGGCTCTGACAAGAGATTATATTAGAGATTACACGCAAAAATGGACCACTTTATAATAAGCTGGCAAATAGCATTTAGCAATAGGTTTGTGCATGTGGTTAGAGCTGGTACGACTCAGGACGCCCTTGAAAGAACAAAATAAAGATCACCGCACTCAAGAGCCAAAATGCTGAGCAGCGGCAGAAATTCGTGTGGAGTCGATTCAAATTGAAGTGAGGATGCGCTCCTGTTAAAGAGAGGTGCTCCCTTTAAAATGGCATTAAAAGTACAGGTGTGCAGTGATTGCCGTGGTCTGTTCCTCAGAAATCCAGTCATGCCCTGACCTTTTAAACCACTTTCTTGAAATAGTCAGTAATTACTTACCAAGGCTAGGTCGGAGGAAAAAAATAAAATATATATATATATATAGATTCAACCGCCGTCCAGTGAGAAGCCCACCGGCTCCTCATCTAAACCCGACAATCCATCATCCTGAAATGCTCTGGCATGTGCTTGTTACATGTGTCTGACAGCTCAGTGACCATCAATGTAAAGGCGGGTACTCCTTTATCACGGCTCCTGGAAAGGTCGCGTGGCAAAGAAACGGGATTATTAGATGCAGGACCCGGATTATTAGATGCAGGAAGGTGTTACGGGTTACGATGTTACTGGTGCAGAATGGTATCAGAGGCACGATGCACACTTGCTGGCAAAATAGACTGGTATACAATGTGTCATGTTCCAAATTTGCCCTCTGATGTTTCCCTTTTCCATAAAAAAAAGACCTATTAAAGAGCCCTTGAGTGACAGCAATCCTAAAAAAAAAAAGATAAAATGATGTGATGTGCGCTCTGGGAGCGTTTTCCAATCAGATCACATTCAAGGACGATTGAAATATCGTAATTATCAATTTCAAGACCTCTTTCCTAATTGCGGTTTTTGTTTGAATTAGCGGCGAGTGTCGCTGCCCGGGTAAATATTCCTCAGATAATAACGCCGAGTAGATCATTAGCGCTGATTTGCATCAAGGTTCTTCAGTCTTGACAGGTTGCAAATATTCATGCTTGAGTTTCTTTCTTTTTTTTTTCTTCTTCTTCCTTTTATATTTTATATCCTAGAATCTGGGCTTACTGATACCCCCAGTAAGCCCATAGAGAAGCCAACTAAAACGGACAAGGGAGAAGAAAAGAGCAGTGCTCAAAAGGAATGTCTGCACTCGCTCATAAATTCCAAAGCCCTTTCATCCGTTCTCTATACACAGACACAGATGGAGGCAGATGCAGCACTACGCCTTCGTCAGCATTTCCCCGTGCTCTTAATACGTTCAAGCAGTCACTTCCAGAACAAAAAAAAAAGAAAGGAAAAAAGTTTTGGCGGAGGTTTGACCATTCTTCTTGTTCTCTCCCCCCCCCCCCCCCCGACTCAAATGCTGACAGGGTTTTTGCATGAGAGAGGTCTTTCTTCTTCTACCTGGGCGGTGTTTTTTTTACAGCAGGACGTTTCTACCCTCCAGGAAGACTCAAACAGACAATCGCATCTTTCCCCCTTTTTTTTAAATGTTATTCCTTTTTTCTTAATTTAGGGTTAGGGTTAGAGGATATAACATGGCGTGAGTGGTCAGTGATGGATAGAGCATCCTGGATGCTGGTAGACTGAGATTAATTAATGATCAGAGGTAAATAGTTTGCTGTCAATCAAAATCAAGGTAAATGTGTTCATTCTACCATAAGGGTAAGCCACGTTTCTTTACACAAACTAGGTAGCGCTTGAACATCAAAAATACTTCAGTTGTACAGTTTCCCATGTTAATAAATTCCACTTCCAATATTGAAAAAAGAGCGCTGAGAAAAGAGAAAAAAAGAGAGCATATTAAGAACAGGATAAGCGGTTTGGATAATGGATGGATGGATATTATATTTTATATTATATATATATATATATATATATATATATATACACACACACACACACACACACATATATACATATATATAAAATATAATATCCATCAATGCATTATTGATTATTCATGTAGATTATAGCCATTATATTATATTTTATATTATATATATAAAATATAATATCCATCCATTCATTATCCAAACTGCTTATCCTGCTCTTAATATATATATATATGTGTGTGTGTATGTGTGTATATATATAAAATCCTGTGCTGGTCTGGCGGACTATCCAGGGCGTCTCCCCACCTCCCACCCAATGACTGCTGGGATAGGCTCCAGCATCCCCGCAACCCTGAGAGCAGGATAAGCGGTTTGGATAATGGATGGATGGATGGATGGAGATACACACACACACATATATATATATATATATACACACACACACACACACGTATGTGTATATATATATATATGTGTGTGTGTATAGTATGTATGTGTGTGTATATATATATATATATGTGTGTGTGTGTTTGTGTGTGTGTGTATACATACATACATACATACATACATACATGTGTGTGTATATAGTATGTGTGTGTGTGTGTATACATACATACATACATACATACATACATGTGTGTGTATATAGTATGTATGTGTGTGTGTGTGTGTGTGTGTATATATATATATATATATGTATATATAAAACCCTGTGGTGGTCTAGCAGCCTGTCCAGGGCGTCTCCCCGCCTGCCACCCCAATGACTCCTGGGATAGGCTCCATTATCCCTGCAACCCTGAGAGCAGGATAAACGGTTTGGATAATGGAATGGATATTGGGGGGGGAGGGGGAACAACAACAAATTAAAACTGTTCTTGATCAAGACAGTGATCATTGTAATAACATGCAAATACTTCTCACACTTGCAGCCCCAATAATGGCAGGAGACATTCTGTGACAGTGGCCCAATACACTGCTGTTTGTCATCTATGGGATGCAAAGTCTATACTTTCATGTCACTCCGCCCCGCCTGACGGGAGAGATTTTAAGTGTTTTTTGACTTTTTAAGTGCACTGTCCATTCAAGACCTTTCAAAAAATGTTCCATTTGCAATGACTCAAGTCCTCGTAGAAGAGAAATAAAAGTATTTCTCTCTCGCCCTCTCTCATGCACACACACACACACACACACACACACACACACACACACACACACACACACACACACACACACACACTGTCTTACTCCCACTCTTTCTCACAATCTGGAGCTTTCAGTATGTTATCCTGTTGTGTGACTACTATTGCTACTGCAGCCCCTCTCTGCTGGACAGTGATTTAGCAAACACTGGTCGTCTTTTATGTTCCACTTCCCCACAATGCTGTGAATTGGTGACCTGTGAAGACACCTTGAGTAATTTCCTACAAGTGGCAATTGCAGCGGGCTGAATGAGCAGCGAACACACACACACACACACCTCTCCGCTCTCCTTCTGCATGACCTTTCATAGCTCCCACAGCAGTTAGCAAATTATGCAAACATGGCCCATTCTATTAGAGCCGTGTCATTTGCTAGACCATAACAAAAACCTGCACTGCAGTGGATCAGGTGGATTCATTTATAGCGGAGACAAAAAAAAAAAAACACACACACACATACTCACAAAACTATACTTGTGGGGCCCCCTCATTGACTACATTCATTTCCTAACCTTAACCACGCAAATTACATGCCTAATCCTAACCCTTACCCTTACCCTAACCTTAACCTAACCCTAATTCTAACCTTAACCCTAAAAGCAAGCCCTAACCCTAAAATACACCCTTTTACTTGCGGGGCCCCATAAAATGGCCCCACAAGTTAGGTGGTTTCTGGTTTTTCTATACTAATGGAGACATTTGGTCCCCATTAGGATAGTTAAACATGGTATACACACACGCACACACTAACACACACAAATACAAGCGATTGAGCTAAAAGCTAAGTATGCTAGCAACAACAACAACAACTACAATAACAAGCTAAACTGTTTCAACTTTTAATACAACTTTTGATTTTAATGAAGTTGCTGGTCTCCCCTGCCTCTTTTGCAGATAAAATCTGATTATCGTCTGATCTATTCCATCCCACTTGCGTATCGTGCTGATTTCGAGTGACTTGTCCACGTCAGACACTGATTGCCTTTAGACCAGCCTCAGCAGCCCTGAAGTGCATGACCCTAATGAAGTGTGATGCTTCATCCGCCAGAGGAGAAAAATGAATTGCATTTAATCAATTTTGTATTTGTAAGGGTTTTTCCATTACAAGACACGCACAACAACATTGCAAAATTTCAGACACACGCAACAACCTTGCAAAAAAAACTGGCAAAGGCGTTCTACCGCAGCCTTCATTTTACTGTCATCTTAGATCCCCTGCAGGATATTCAGGAGGAGCTGAGGCAATTAATGACTTTTTTTTTGGTCCATTTAGATGATGGGGCTGTAGAATTTATGTTTCCCGGTGACTTGACAACTGTGTCTCCACACGCCTTGGTTGTTTCAGCCCATTACTTATGATATGAGAGAATAAATGTTGCAGTGCCCTGACGGTAAGGCTAGTCATATTTCAGTGTCACATTGTCGCAGCCATTTTGGAACTTTGACGGTGAGGTGATCAGGTGATGAGCAAGACTGTTATGGGGGGGGGGTTGGATTCCATCATATGTTTGACCGCCAACAACTAATATTTGTCCACAAACAACTGTGTCTCATCTCGAGGTGACTTGGACTACATACTAAATAATATCTGGTGACTCATGCGCTAAGCTGCTGTGGATACCACCACTGGCTAAATGCTAAAGTGCAAATTAACTCCAGTGAGCCAGAGTCAATGCCACCACTGTAGTACATCTGAAATAGAAATTAGGGCAGTTTTTGTTTTGGTTTGGGCCCCCCCCCCTCATATTGTCTTGTTTTTCTCTCTTAATTCCCTCATGTCAAGATGGCCCCTGCCTCCCATCTATCTTTAAAACAATAGGCCCGTCTAGGTTATTTTCTGTCTCCGTGATGAGTAATTGGCTGATTGTTGGCCGAACACTTCCCGAAAGCAAGCCCTTTTGTCCGTGGGATCGTACTTTCTTATTTTCTGCTTAGTGATAAACACATAAAATCCAAATTTTATGTGAGAGATAAAACACAGCTGTTTTATTAATGATCCTTGATGCCCCCCGTTAAGCAACGCAGAACTTTCAAGTAAATGTGTTGTTTATGTAAATGTGATACAAAATAAATAATACATACAGCTGTAAATTTTGCCAAGAATTAATCAATTAGAAATGCAGATTGCCAACAAACCATAAATAAAAGCAAGGGGTATCCTGCCCAAAGAAACAATCCAGTAGCAGTGTTTTGTAATCCAACGTTGTTGCATGTAATAGAGCCTCATGTTGAATAATTAGGCCCCATAGGACGATGAGTAACCTCTTATCACAGTTTCTCATGTAAAGTAAATTATTGTGAAAATGCTAAACAGCATCTACTGATTTAAATTTAGAATTTATTGAATATTGAATGCATATTACTCTGTCAAATTCGTTTTCACATTGACAGAAGGTTGAATCAGTTCATCTGGACACAACGTTGAGAGAACAGTTCCATCACTCATCTAAGTGACCTCTTCAGTCTAAGCTGACTGCAGGTATCCCCACCCTCATATACAATACAGTGGCATAGCGACCAAAACCAACGATCGGTTTCATATGCAAATTGACGTGAGCATTAACTAGAGCAGCGTTTCCCAACCCAGTCCTCAGGGAACCTCTATCCCGCAGATTTTCATTGTAACCCTGCATAGGTATCCCTGTTTCTACTTAGTCAACCAATCATCTCACAGCACTTAATTATGCAAGGTGTGCAACATCTGACATAATTCATTGCTGATTGGTTGAATAACTACAAACAGGTACCTATTCAGGGTTGTAAAGAAAATCTGCAGGATAGGGGTTCCTTGAGGACTGGGTTGGGAAACACTGAATTAGAGTTACAATGGCCATGTGTACTATTCACAGTATTCACAGAGGATTGGAGAATGGTTGCAATCACAGCATTGTAAGATGGCGAAAGATGTACTCTTAGCCCCCCCCCCCCCCCAGCCTCGGTTGGTCTTTCCATCTTCACATAGATGGCCTCTTTGACTCTCCATTCAAACCAGCGTTCCTCCCTGTCGTGCACATCCTCATCCTGGATCGCCACTTTGCCATGGTGGAGAAGCTTGCATGTACCAATGATCCCAAGAGCTATGCCGTCTGGAACTTGGCTCCTGGTGGGGTCACCCAGGGCGGATCAAGACAAGGGGGAGCCAGACAAAGCGTGATACAACAAAGACTTCAACGGTAGAAGTGGCGGAAGATGTTTCCAAGTCGTAATGGCAGTGAAGGCGGATGAAGGCTACAACAGAGGGTGGTCCCCAATCATCTTGGTTCTCCATGCCATTGGACTCTGGCCACCCCCTGCCAAGGACTGGCTGCAGGCACATCAGCCACTCCATGTAAAAAGCTGTCACGCACAGGTATCCCCCCATTTTATGGCTCCAGGGTTGGCCTGTACGTCCACCTGAGGACCCAGAGGGAGGACAGTCATACTCGACCCCGAGTGCCCGCCGGTGATGATGACATCCTCATCCTTGGGAAAAAGTGGCCACTGGCCTGTAGATGGGTGTAGACTGTGGAGTCCTGGCCTGACGTGTTAGCTCTTCTGTGTTGTGCCATCCTCTTGGCCAGCGTCTGTTTGGTTTCCCCATTGTACAAGTCACGGCAATCCTCCTGGTACTTAACAGCATACACTATATTGTTCTGTTTGTGCCGGGGGACCCAATCTTTGTGGTGGACCAACTTCTGGCACAGTGTGTTTTGGGGTTTGAAAGCAACTGAGATGCGGTGTTTGGAAAAATACACGTCTCAACTGTTCTGACACTCCCGCCACATACGGAACCACCACTGGTTTACACTTAGGCAGCTGCTGTCCTTCTCCTCTCGTCGATCGGCTGGTGCACTGTTTGGGCGTCTTCCTGGCTTTGAAAAATGCCCAGTTAGGATAACCACACTTAGCAAGGGTCTGTTTAATGTGGGATTTCTCCTCTTCCCCAGCCACTGTGTTGGTGGGGATGTTGTCAGCCTGGTGGTACAGGGTCCTGATGACTCCTAGCTTGTGTTCCAGTAGATGATGAGAGTCAACTTAAGTACTGATCAGTATGTGTTGGTTTACAATAAACATCAACAATCAAATGTTCCCCATCACCAATTGCAATTTCACAGTCTAAGAAGGCTAACCTGTCATTATCACATCCTCCCTGGTGAACTTGATGTGTCCACAGAGCTAATGTGGTCGGTGAAATGTGGTACACCTTGAGATTTAATTTTAACCCAGGTGTCGTCCACCAATCTGAACCAATGGGTAGGTGGTGTCCCTGGATAGGACATCAGAGCCCTCTTTTCCACTTCCTCCACATACAAGTTGGCCACTACAGGTGAGAATGGGGAATCCATAGCACACCCATGACTCTGTCTATAGTACTGCCCCCTGTATGTGAAGTACGTAGACTGAAGACATATTCAGGAGTAGGCACACTTGGTCAGTTTTAAGGGTGGTCCTATTGCTAAGGGTGGGGCCATTTTGTAATTTCATATGGACTACCTCCACTGCTTCATCAACAGGAATGCACATTCATTTTAACATTCTTCTTCTTCTTCTTCACTCTGACTCAGGATGATGTGAGCGGATGGCTGTAAATTTTAAAAGCCTATAACCTCTTGAGACTGAACAACAGTCAATAGACACACAACTCTAGACAATTTCACACGATTACACAAAAAGGTGACAACAGAATTATCGCAGGACAAATGTAACACTTTTCTTTATTTCCTGTGTGTGAAGCAACTTAAAGCCAGAACCGTTTTGCCCTACATGAATGAGAGAGGTAATAGAAATGTGTGTCTAATGGACTTCAAGCATGTTTGTGTTTGTGTAGCAGAGTCACCAACACTCTGCATTGGATACTGTGTTTGGGCACTGTGCAAATGCGGGAAAAATTGGTGTTTGGTAGTAAGCATGTTTTATTCATATAGTGTTTAGTTCCTCATTGTAATGTTGGAAGTACCTGGGCAAAATGACACCATGCCCTGGAGCCCAGAGGGGTGCAGTGCACCACTCATCATTTTCCAGACGGGATTTTCTAGCCTGAACTTAATCGTTTAAAAACATGAAAGTAGAGGGCAGAGTAAGTATATATATATATATATATATATATATATATATATATATATATATATATATATATATATATATATATATATATATACGAGTAGTAAATATAAGTAGTAAAAAGTATAAATGAAATTTTTTTAAAAATTAGGTCATTTTTGGAGCCTATTTTACAATGCTTCAAATATATTGACTTGGGGAAAGCTGCACAAATGTACAAAGGTAAAAGACTTATGCTTCCTCCTGAAGTATCTCTGCCTTCATGACATTCTTAAATTGTGACTGGCATAGATTTGAACTGTTGATGGAAAAATTTAAAATTGTTGGAGACCATTAATTCCAAGTCATTGATTTAAGCTGGGCGGACTTCAGTCTTGCCCTATCATCTCTCCTGCTGGTCGAATGCTTTCTCCTTGCCAGGGAATAGGTCAGTACTGCAAAGTAGATGTATAGCATTGGTCCTTGCAAAAAAATGTTTTTTAAAAAATCCTGCACTTCGGTATCATTAGCAAAGTTTCAGCAAATGGGAGGGGGAGGGCAAAGGTCTGTTTACCTTCACATGATTCTTTCAGTTTCCCCCCCCCACAATTTTGTTTCTTTTCTTTTTTGACAGCTCAACAGGCTAATCGATTTTGGATCAGACTGAGAATGTAAAATAAGAGATGCAGGCTGATAAATAACACTTGGTATTTAAAATGAGGTACACTGCTGATCTGCTCTGATGCAAAAAATAAAATAAAAAATGAAAGGATAGGAAGAAAAAGAAAAAAAAAGTTCCATTATTGCTTTAAGGGCTGCATGTACAAAGGGAAATGGGAAAAGAAGGAAAAAAATGAGGAAAAAATAGTCTGTCACTATTGAAGGCTGCTGTGGCATCATTTCATTTTTGGCAGAACCATGGAGTGTGTTTTTTTTTTTTTTTTTTTGCAATGCTCAAGGACTGTGAATTCTTCCCCCATTAAATCATTGAACTCTTGGATGACAAGCTGGAGCTGCACGTCCAGTATGAAGAAAGGGATGGAAAATGAAATCTCACAATGTACTACATGAATGGCGAGTATAGAATATGGAATGACTTCAGAAAAATCTGAACTATTCCTTTAACTTATGAAGAAACAAACGTTTTTATGTCTATGTGGATCCACATCTGTCATCTATGAATATATGATGTCAAAACCAAGGAAAAACATACACTGGCCTCCTGTCACTGTAAATTTGTGATTTCCTGCTCAAGCCAACTGTTCACCAGCTGGAGGATGGGCATTACCGGGGGAGTGACGACATGTTTGAAAGGTGCTAAAGGAAGGTAATGTCTTCAGTCTTCATCTATGCCCTTGTTCACCAAAATTCAAGGCTTTCTCCACCAGATGAAAGTTGGATTTCCCTCACATGACATCAGAACTGGGGCAGCACAGTGGCGCAATGGTTAGCGCAGTCACCTTACAGCAAGAAGGTCCTGGGTTCGAGCCCTGGGGTAGTCCAACCTTGGGGGTTGTCCCGGGTCGTCCTCTGTGTGGAGTTTGCATGTTCTCCCTGTGTCTGCGTGGGTTTCCTCCGGGTGCTCCGGTTTCCTCCCACAGTCCAAAGACATATAGGTCAGGTGAAGCAGCCGTACTAAATTGTCCCTAGGTATGAATGTGTGTGTGTGTCGGCCCTGTGATGGACTGGCAGTCTGTCCAGGGTGTCTCCCCGCCTGCCACCTGATGGCTGATAGGATAGGCTCCAGCATCCCCGTGACCCTAAGCAGGATAAATGGTTTGGATAATGGATGGATGGATGGACCTCAGAACTGAGGAAGTCATTTGGATGAGTGATGAAACGATTTCAAGCCTACATTGACAGTTCAAGTTCAGTGTATATTCTCAGTTTTGATAATGATTTCTGTAACGTTATATTTTAAGCAATGTGATGTAATATACTACAACGGGGCGATTGGAGACTGGTTCCGCACGTCAGTAGGCGTCCGTCAAGGTTGCTTGCTCTCGCCAACTCTCTTAAACCTTTTCCTGGGCAGAATAATGACAGATGTGCTGGAAGACCATGAAGGAACGGTCAGCATTGGGGGGAGAACAACCACAAACCTTCGTTTTGCCGATGACATTGACGGCCAGGCCAGTAACGAACAAGAGCTGACAAGCCTAGTTGAACACCTTGACAAGACATCAAAAGCATACGGCATAGAGACCAGTGCCGAAAAAGCCAAACTAATGACTAATCACACCAATGGCATTACCAGTAACATTCAGGTCAATGGTCAGACACTCTCAGCAGTCAACAAATTTAAATATCTTGGGGCCATCATCACAGATGAAGGATCCAAACCGGAAGTCCTTTCCCACATTGCACAAGCAACCGCAGCACTCACAAGGTTAAAACCAATGTGGAAAGACAAAAACATTAGTACCGGGTCTAAAGTCAGACTGATGTGCTCACTAGTCAGCTCCATCTTTTTATATGCATGTAAAACTTGGACACTAACAGCAGATCTCCAAAGAAGAATAAGCGCAATGGAGATGAGGTGTTACTGAAAGATTCTAGGCATCTCATATAGCAATAGAGACCATATCACGAACGAAGAGGTGAGAAGAAGGATTACACAAGCCATTGGAACACATGAAGACTTGTTGACAATCGTCAAGAAGAGAAAACTGAAATGGTACGGTCACATCTCGAGAAGTTCCAGCCATGCCAAGACCCTCCTGCAAGGCACAGTGAGGGGCGGGCGAAGATGAGGAAGACAGAAGAAGTGACGGCTATGTAACATCAGAGAGTGAACAGGCCTTAACTTTGCCAGCTTACAGAAGGTAGTTGAGGACAGACAGAGAGGGCGAGGACTGGTTGCGGATTCAGCAGCGGTGCCCCAACGACCTCTCGAGAGGCTACGGGATAGGTGAGGTGAGGTGACATTTTAAGCAAGAATATAGGCAAAGTCAGGGTTTATTGTTAGCCAAATAACTGTACAAATGATGTGTGACTCACTTGGATGTCAGCTCCAAAGTGTGTGCTCCAAAATGATTAACCCCACAGTGAACCCAGGAATAGTTCCACTCCACAGGTTGGGAACGTTTCCATTTTGCCAATAATCAGTGGTCCAATATCTACCAAAGCTCAGATGAATTGCGCAGGAGATTGAGTTTTGAAGTGACAGGAAAAAGAAAACTTTTAGTAAAAAGTAGAAAAGAAAAATACTCAGAAAAGGTAGAGTAAATACTATAAACCCAAAGAAATTCTGCTTGATGAACTGGCAGACTTTACTATGCTGCTAACTGCTGCTTAGTTATAGGTTACTGCGATGATGTTAAGCGGTCATTCTCCTTCGTGGTCTTCTGGCCTTCTTCACATTACTGTCAGGTGGTCAGTCATTTTAGGTCGATCATCTAAAACATTATAATCTCAAAGTAATTGCAATGATGAGATGAGATGTACCTTTATTGATGCCCTGTAGGAGAAAATCAATTTGACGCGGCAGCACAAGGGGGAAATCAAAGAAAATACATTTTAGCATGAGTACATCAAATATAGTAAGTAAAAAAATAAAACAAGATAAAATAGGAACAATAGATACAATAAATAGGTTTGTGTGTCTATGTGTATATACATGTGCAATGTTCAGTGTTGTGCAATGTACGAAATATCGTGCAGTGTGCGCTGTGCATCTGATCAGGACTCTGACACTGTTCCTGAACTGTACATGCAGTACATATACTCGTAGTAAATAAACTACACAATATCTGTATGCACATGTGCAATGTCTTGGTGACAGTTTAACTGTGGGCAGTGCATGGTTTTGAGTCTGAGTCAGTGGAGGTAGGAGGTCCTGGGTGCTGTGGTGTTGTGGAGTCTGATGGCTAATGGCATGAAAGAGCCCCCCCCCCCCCCATGTGCTCTGATGCATGTGGCTGGATAAGTCTGTTTGTGAACATGCTCCACAGCCATAATCATATAAAGTAATAAAACCTTACAACTTCCATGAAATGAAATTAAAAAAATCTTCATTCTCATTACTTCTTTTATCTGCACTTAATTTTCATCTATTTAACACTGCATTCCAGAAATCCATGACAGAAAAAAAACAATTATTTCTGTGTTTATAATAGTTTTTTAGTTACGTCACCCTGCACGTGTGGTCGTAATTGGGAGCGAGATTGAGAGAAGACGAATGATCTCATACCAGCAAAGTGAAACTAGCCAGCAGCATATCGATGTCCGCATTCTTCTAAAAATGGCTGGCCACGATTGGCTGTCAGTCAAATCAAACTCCCTCCCCGCACAAAACCTGTTCCCTTTCATTCAGATGTGCGTCAAATCGTGGAGGTTTGGGGTGCACTGAATGCTTTTGGAGCATGGCATCGAGCATGGCATTAGGTACTCACCTCACCATCCGGTTGCACGGCTGTCGCCACCCGACCCAGATGGTCTCTGAGTTGGCAGAGAGAATATCCACCCTGTACCAGATCAGAGGTGAGGAACATTGGCGTTTCTAGGATTTGAGGACATTCGGGGCTTAGTTCGGGGGGGGGGGGGTCCTCCCCTGTAAAACATTTTGATAAACAAACTCTATTTTGATGCTCTCTTTTTTTTTGCACTCTGGCACCTTATTTACATTCAAAGTACATTTTTTAATTGAAATGTGTACATGGAAAACGCTTTACTTTTCAGGTTAATTATGAATTGTGATGTTAAAAAAATTAGTCGTTAGCAATTAGTATTGGTGTTGAATAGAAGCAGAATACTTCACAACTGTTATCATTTAACATACATGGTACAGTACCAGACTAGAGAAACACAGTTAAATATATTTATGTTAACATTACTGTATTGGAATATTACATTTTCTTTCACACACACACACACACACACTTTTTAGATAGTGTTCATGCAGTGTAGTTCTGCACTGTTCACCTCTCCATCATCTGCTTTTGTCTCCTCTCTCTCTCCATCATCTGCTGCTGTCTCTCCCTCTCTTCTCCCACTGCATCATCTGCTGCTCTCTCATCTCTCCATCATCTGCTGCTCACTCTCTTCTCTCTTCTTATTTCTCCATCATCCGCTGCCGTCTCTCCCTCTCTCACTTCTCTCTCTCTCTCTCTCTCTCTCTCTCTCTCTCTCTCTCTCTCTCTCTCTCTCTCTCTCTCTCTCTCTCTCTCTCTCTCTCTGCATCATCTGCTGCTCTCTCTCTTCTTTCTCCATCATCTGCTGCTGTCTCTCCCTCTCTCACTTCTCTCTCTCTCTCTCTCTCTCTCTCTCTGCATCATCTGCTGCTGTCTCTCTCTTCTCTCTCCATCATCTGCTGCTGTCTCTCCCTCTCTCACTTCTCTCTCTCTCTCTCTCTCTCTCTCTCTCTCTCTCTCTCTGCATCATCTGCTGCTCTCTCTCTTCTTTCTCCATCATCTGCTGCTGTCTCTCCCTCTCTCACTTCTCTCTCTCTCTCTCTCTCTCTCTCTGCATCATCTGCTGCTCTCTCTCTTCTTTCTCCATCACCTGCTGCTGTCTGTCTCTTCTCTCTCACCATCATCTGCTGCTGTCTCTCCCTCTCACTCTCTCTCTCTCTCTCTCTCTCTCTCTCTCTCTCTCTCTCTCTCTCTCTCTCTCTCTCTCTCTCTGCATCATCTGCTGCTGTCTCTCTCTTCTCTCTCCATCATCTGCCGCTGCCTGTCTTCTCTTTCTCCATCATTTGCTGCTGCCTCTCTTCTCTTTCTCCATCATTTGCTGCTGCCTCTCTTCTCTTTCTCCATCATTTGCTGCTGTCTCTCTCCATCATTTGCTGCTGTCTCTCTCCATCATCTGCTGCTGTCTCTCTTCTCTCTCCATCATCTGCTGCTATCTCTCTCTTCTCTCTCCATCATCTGCTGCTGCCTCTCTTCTCTTTCTCCATCATTTGCTCCTGTCTCTCTCTCAGTCATCTACTGCTGTCTCTCTTCATTATATGCTGCTGTCTCTGTCTTCTCTCTCCATCATCTGCTGCTGTCTCTCTCTTCTCTCTCTCTCCATCATCTGCTGCTGCCTCT
The DNA here is from genome assembly GCF_029633865.1 of Lampris incognitus. NCBI lineage: Eukaryota > Metazoa > Chordata > Actinopteri > Lampriformes > Lampridae > Lampris > Lampris incognitus. The sequence goes on from NC_079213.1 coordinate 108,390,436, forward strand.
CTTCATTATATGCTGCTGTCTCTCTCTTCTGTCTCCATCATCTGCTGCTGTATCTCTCTTCTCTCTCTCTCGTCATCTGTTGCTGTCTGTCTTTGTTATCTGCTCTCTCTGTCTCTCTTTGTTACCCTCTGCAAAACCATGAAATCAACTTAAATGAAGCCCATGATGAGATATCCTGCCTAATGCAGCATAAAGGCCTACCTGATGTTTTGAAGACAGTTATTCCCTTCAAAATAGTACCAAGTACTGTGTTTTACTGGAATGTTGTGGGGTTCTCTTGGGTTTTCATTTGGCAGGGCGACATGGCTCAGGAGGTAGAGCGCGTTGTCTAGTAATTGGAAGGTCGCTGGTTTGGTCCCCGGCCCCTGCGGAGAGAGTGTCGAAGTGTCCTTGAGCAAGACACTTAACTGCTCCTGATGAGCAGGTTGGCACCTTGCATGGCAGCCTCCACCATCAGTGTATGAATGTGTGTGAATGGGTGGATGTGAGGCGTACACTGTAGAGCGCTTTGAGTGGTCCGTAGACTGGAAAAGCGCCATATAAAATGCAGTCAATTTACCATTTACAATACAGCCAACCCATTATTAACCTTGATTTTTTAATTTACTGTTAAAAGAGCAACATACTTTTAATTGTTGTCAATTTAAAATACCAATTCATATTGCATGATCTAACTAGTAGTATCAAAACAATATGGAGGTGAGGGAGGGGTCAGGTTAATTGTTTATTTACTGTAAATTCAATTAGATTTAAATCAATATGATGGTTAACTTTTGTTTGTGTCTATAGTAAAAATGAATGAGTCATTACCATTTTAGTTCACTTTATGGAAATTTGATTTATTTACGAGAGGGACAGTAAAAGTATGCCGTGGGATCAGATGAGTATGACCCGCTAGCCAAACAACAGCAACTACAATCACGGTGAAGAGAATTTCTCTTCATCCTGACTGTAGTTGCTGAATCCAGTTCATGTTATAAGTCAACAGGCAATTTCACCCATTATTGAAAAGTTGCTACATACACTAATTTCTTTCTTCTCTTTCGGAGAAATGCAAAGACTTGGTTGGTTTTTTTGCTGTACGTGCTGCCATTTCTCTTCTTCTCGTCTCTTCCCACTGTGACTTGAATCACTGACCAATGAGGTGTGTCACGTCACTCAGCACTGACCATCAGACCCTCCCACAACCCTCCCTCATGCACGCATACACACACACACACACAGTTAGTTCAGAGACAGGCTGTTATGTTACGAGGACTATCGCACATTCACACACATTATGGTTTTTGTCAAGCTTTTATGGGTAAAATATTTTATTTTTATGACATAGGCTTACAAATAAGAGTATATTCAGGGCTACACCAAAAGGGTTCAGGGCTTAAACCCTGACAAATGACCTGGCGACGCCAATGGTGAGGAATGGATCCTTGACTCTGTGGTAACCGTTGGCCCCGTGGTTGCTGCCGCAACTGCCAGAGAACTGGACTCTACTGCCCCATCCCTAGATGCCGCTGCTGCCCAGGCGGCAGTCCATTGGACCCAGCTGGGAGCTAAGTCTGAGGCCATGGTGAGCTCCACTCCTAGCCAGAAGGAACCACGGACAGCTGCCTGTAAGGGTAAACGTGGTGGAAACCTCCCCTCTCGTCGCCATCCACCTCAGCCCCTCCAGCTAACCCAACAGATTTTCCATCCTGGATGAACAGGATTTCCTCACACTTGCCAGTCACCACATTCCACCTTCATCTCTGGAGTCTGAAGACAACCTCATCACTGCCTCCGCTGCCCACACCTGTGTCCATGCAGTGTGCTTACCCTACTGACCATCACTCACAAGGACATGCCCCCTCTTCAAGATCTGGCTATGTGCAGTTTACCCCGTGTCCTGTAACCTGCCCAGACAGGGAATGCTGTCTAGGACATGCCTACCCTCCTGACAACCATCACGTTTCCAGGGCGGTGACCACTTCTACATGTCACCCGCCCCCGCTGCACCCGGCTACATCTCTGATAGTCAGTGATTCAGTTGTGAGGAAAATAAATTCAAATTCTGCAGTGATCAGTTGCCTCCCAGCTGCAAAAATTGCAGATATTTTGCAGCAGATCCCGTCTCTCCTCAGCAAGTTCCCTTATGTCCGCAATGTTATCGTCCATGTACCAGTGACACCAATAACCATCAGTCCGAGGTTTTAAAACAAGATTTTAACCGTCTCTTTAACAAACTCAAAAACTATGTGAAATGTGTCTTCATCTCGGGCCTAATTCCCATGCTAGGCCGAGGTATTGGATGTTTTAATTGACTGCTCTCTCTTCATATGGTTGCAGTCAGTTTGTCCATTGCACAGTCTGTTTTTTATTGACAGTTTTAATGTCTTTCAGGAATGAACTCAATTTTTCTATAGAGATGGTATCCACTCCAACTTCTATGCATCACGTGCACTCTCAGCAAACATTTTTCATGCTGTTACTACAGCCCCATGTCACTGACTGGCTGCCACTTGCCTAACAACAGCTCTGGACAACACACCGGTCACTAATTGTAGTTCTTTGCCCCTAATACCATCTCCCTCACCTTCTATTTGTCCCTCCAGCTCCCCCTACACCCAAGCTCGTGTCTGTGAAAGTCTTGAGATTATTGCCACCATTTCAGTCATTATCAACAATAGACCACGCAAGCTCTATTACAATACAGTATGCAAAAATTACTCAAACCTGGCTGGGCCCACTCTCCAGTCTCCTCCTATGGTCAACAGGGGTGTCAATTATGATAATCTGAATATGACTAGACCAGTCAGGCTCCCTGTTCAAACGCCTGCCAAAGTTGCCCTACTAAATGTGAGATCATTATCAAATAGGTTATTTATTTGTCAAGACACTATTTCCTCAAATAATATGGACATTTTTTTTTATCACAGAAACCTGGCTTAGTTCTAGTGATTTTATCTCATTAATATAAGCCACGCCTCCTGACTACATATATCTCCAGACCCTCTGGCTGTAATCTACAAAATCTTGCTGTAATCTTGCTGTAATCTACAAAAATAATTTCACCTGCACTCCTGTTTCCTTAGGCTAATTTCCCTCCTTAGAGTATTTTGGTTTTGTGTTGAATGGTAAACTTCCAGTACTGTGTGTTGTAATCTATAGACCACCAAAACAGGACAAAACCGTTCTCACCAATTTCTCTGAGCTCCTATCTGCTATCATGGCAAGATATGACAAAAGATGATTTTAATATTGCCATCATGGCAAGATATGACAAAGTTGGATCAGGAGGAATGTCCCTTTCATAGACTCTGGAGAACCACTGGAATATTTCACACCAAAATTTGTGTAAATGAGGACAGAGCCAGAAAAGATGCGCGAGAGAGCCTTCTGCAACTTTGCATCTATCACACAATGGAGAAACGGATGGGTAAATTTTGTGTAGTTTGGTCTTTGAATAGTGGAGTATATGGATGACTTTGAATTAGATGAATCTGACATTGATCGAGCAAGTTTGAATTCTAGTCAAACCTTCATTCCAAATGTCGTCAGACACTTCAAGATTCAGCTCAGTGGACCAGGCTTCCTTCAGATGGTCGGTAGATACAGAGGTGGTAAACAGACACACAAAGCGAGATATCAGATGTTTGGAGTCCGGAGGAAGCTGCAGGAGGTCATAGAATGGGCAACACTCTGGACTGTTTTCAAAATTTGGAATTTAGTCTTTGACATAATGCCTAATTTGGAGATAACGAAAGAAGTGAGAGTTAGGAATGTTAAATTTCTTTTCAACTGATTAAATGATGCACACTATTTATCTATATATAAATCTCAAAGGGTCACAAGACCCCTGTCCCTCCAGACAGCAAAAGCCCCATCCGTCTGAGATGGCAAAAAGGAATGGTTCAGATTCAGAATCCTAAAAGAGTTTCCTAAAATCAAATTATTACCAATCAATTTATCAGGGGATTCTGTCTTGGAAAAAAGTAGAGTATAAAGGGAAGAGTTTTTACTGCTGTAGTTTCAATGCTAACCACATGGGGGCGTTGTCTCCCTTCTGAGACGTCATATCTGGGAATCCCCATTGCCAGTAAATCAAAGCCCTTGCATTGGCTGCCCAATAATAGTTCCTAAATACAGGAAGGCCTAAGCCTCCCTCATTTATTGGCTTTTGTAGATGTGCTTCTGCGATGCAATGAGCTTTATATCCCCAAACAAATGGAAAGATACTGGAGTCCAGTTTCTTAAAAGATGATGACATTAGAAAGATAAGTACAAAAATTAAGGAGAGACACCATCTTAATTGCGTTGATACGCCCCACCATAGACAATGGCAGAATCCTCCACTTCTCTATGTTCAGTTTAAGCTTTGTGAGCATATCGGCATAATTGAGTTTAAATAAGAGTTTGGGATTTCGTGGTATTATGAACCCTAGATATGTCACATGATCATACTTTAGTTTAAATGGTAGAGCATTAAGGAAATCTGAGTCTATACTGTCCGATAGTGGCATGAACTCACTTTTACCCCAATTAATTGTGTAACCAGAGAATTTGCCAAATGATTTAACAAAATCTAACAAGGGAGGAACAGAGGCTACTGGGTCAGTGAGATATATCAATGTATCATCACCATAAAGGCTCACACAGCTTTCCAGGTTTCCTATCTTAATACCTCTGATAGTGGAATGATTCCTGATTCCTATTGCAAGGGGCTTAAGGGCTATGTCGAAAAGTAAAGGAGATAGAGGATCCCCCTGTCTGACCCCAAGTTGCAAGTCAAAAGGCCCAGATCTGTCACTATTAGTGAGGATAGAGTATGATGATGCAGAGATACAGCATTTTGACCCACGCAATAAAGGAATCCCCAAACCCAAATCTTTGAAGTGTTTCAAACATATAGGGCCCACTCTATCCGATCAAATGCCTTTTCAGCATCGAGGGACAAGATGGCCACTCCAGAGTCCCCAACCTGGTTGGTATATAAATTGTTCAGAAGCCAATGTACATTGCAAAACGAGAAACTACCTGGGATAAACGCTATTTGGTCAGGGTGTTTAATTGATGAAATATGTCTCCCCAATCTGTTAACCCGTATTTTTGTAACCACCTTTTGATCAAAGTTGAGGAGAGCAGTAAGTCTATAACTTCCGGTTCTGTTTCCTCTTTGCCTTTTTTACAAAATACATATATTTGCCTCATATAGGGACGTAGGCAATCTGTTATTTTTAATGGACGCTAATCGTCCCGAGTAAAAGTGGGGCAAGTATGAAATGCCTTGTAAAATTCACAGCCAAACCCATCTGGGCCTGGTGCTTTACCGGAGGAAAACATTTTAATTGCCTCTATTAATTCGCTCTCCGAAAAAAATTGAATCTAATTCTACCCTAGCTGACTCATCCACTTTTGGCAAGTTCAAAATGTCGACGGGTTATTAACAAGCTCCAAAAAATGAGATCACATCACCCCCATTCTGCATCCCTTCACTGGCTTCCTGTTCATTTCAGAATGAATTTCAAAATCCTAATTGTATTTAAATCTCTCCATTGTCTCGCCCCTCCCTATATTTCTGACCTTCTCACTCCCTACAATACCACCAGATCCTTTAGGTCCTCCCACTGTGGATAGTTGTTCATCCCCCATTCATGTCCAAAAAAGGCGAGAGATAGAGCTTTCTCTGTGTTGGCCCCTCAGCTCTGGAACAGCTTGCCAGAGACCATTTGACAGGCTGAGTCTACTGAACTTTCTAAGACGTGTCTTAAGACCCATTTTTTATTCCTTGGCTTTTAACTTTGCTTAACCTCTTTGCATTTTTTAACAGGTTCTACTGTCATTTTTATTTTTACCCCTACTAAACTCTGTTTTACCTTATCTGTTTGCACTGCCTGTATGTTCTAGGATAATTAGGTGCCACTGGCACCTATTTTATTTTATTTTCCTTATTTACTCTGTTTATTTGTTCTGTTTGTGAAGCACTTCGGTGCCAAACTTTTTGTTTTAAAAGTGCTATATAAATGAAATAAACTTGAAACTTTCTCACCGCACCTTTAATTTTTTTTCATATTGCAACACACCAGTAAAGCCAACCATTATATTATTCATTCATTCATTAATTCATTCATCCGCTATACCTGCTTAATCCAATTCAAGGTCACAGTAAGCACCAGGCAAACAGATATCCTGAACAGGTTGCCAGTCCACTGCGGCCTACTGTACCAAATTGAATTTCAGGACCGACTGCATTTGACACCTGACAAGGACAACAGGGGAATACAAACCAATCTTAACAATCTACAGTTGATTTTATTAACTTTTTAGTCTTGCCGGAGCGAGTTTTTGTATTTGGCTTTCTGTAAATTAAGACAAATCATAAATATTCAGCATTATCCTTCCTGAACAAATGTTACACAAAAATGCCTTAAATCACCGCAGCAGGACATAAATCTGCCCTCCCTTAAATGTTCATTTAAAGACTCATAAATTCAACATTTAGTCTGACTAAAGCAAGCCAGCCAGTGGCTCATGCTGTGCATTATGGTGGGGGGTAAGGGGAAACACAGCGACAGCTTATCATTGGGATGTTTTTTTCCCTTTCATAATTGTGCAATGCTGGCTGCCATGCAGAATAGGCTACTTCTGCTTAAATTTGCCTTCACCTAAGGAGTCAAGTAGAGAATACCTTTTTTTTTTTGTAATTTTTTAGACAATTCAAATGAGTCAAAGTAGCAAGGAGGAAAGTGATTTGGAAATATGCCAAAATCGAGGGTTCAAAAGCACATCCTTGAATGCTTGAAAAACAAACCAAAAAAAAAAAAAGAAGTTCTCAACAAGCAGAGCTATGTGAAAAGGAAATGTCTGTAACTCGCTCCGTTTATTGATGGATGTGCTTGTCTTTGTGCAGATTTCTAGCACTAAATTTTGGTTTTGTGCCTGTGTGCGTGTGCGCGCGTGTGTGTTTGTTATCTGGGTTTGTTTGCATGAGCTTGGTTGGTTTTGATTATTAACAGTAAGCTATGAGAAAACCACGGTGGCGCCCCCCCTCCACCCCCACCCACTCAGATGCTTCTCAGTGAACCCCAAACTCCCTAATGATCATCGCTTTTCAAGAGGCCGCCACTGCTCAGGTGATCAGTCACGCCGATTTGCTGGGTCTATGATCCCATGTGGTTGACATTGACACTGAACCAGTGACAGAGAAGGCCTTCTGCCTGTTTCTGTGAGGTTGTGTTGACTTTGGTTCAAGCTATGTACAATGATGCCTTTACAGGTTGATTTAAAGATCATTATGAAGGCGCTGTGGGGAAATGACTCTTAAAGCAGCAGTAGACAAACTTCTTTGCTTTAATTTGTCATTATGAAGTAAATGTTGATCGCAGTGTAATGGCCATAGAATAATGACACCATCAGCTTTCAGGGAAGCACCGATGGCAGTTTTCTTGGCCGATTCCGATCCTTTTCCCCTCTCTAAGAGAACTATATTCGACAGCATGCACAAACATCTCTGTAACGTTTCTTTATTGGAAATTTCAATTGTATGTTCACAATAAAACATCCTCTCCAAAACCCCACCAGTTTACAGGACCTTCTCTCACTCTCATTCGAACAGATCTCAGAATACAGCAGTACTCCGGGTTACTGGGCTTTTTGTACAAATAAAACCAACTGCTGCATTCGATCGTTACCATGGTAATCAATGGCAAAATCAGTATTCAGTTTTTTTTTTCTTTTCTTTTTGCAGGAGACAGTGGACAGAGTTGGCAATACCATGGGAAAAGCTTTTTCTTTTCTTTTGGTGAGCAAACGATTTCATTTTGAAAGTGTTTTTGTAGCCAGTTTATTTCAATAAAAAGGAAAATACCTTGAAGTCCGATTTTGCCGTGGTGTCTCACAAGCATAATTAATTAAATTAACAGCCTAATGATATCATGTCATAAAGACACAATTAATAATGACAGCAAACATGAGCAATTTAGTTTTTATAGTCTACAACTATAATTTACTTAATTAGATTATTGCACAGCCACCCCCACCACCACCCCCACCCCACCTCCATCATAGCAAAGCTTCGAATACCTTAGAATACTTACTGCCGAGTAGTCAAAGCCCCCCAATATATATATATATATATATATATATATATATATATATTGGGAACAGCCCTAATAAAAGCCAACTGAACATGAATTGCAGTATATATTACTTTATCGAACAGGTTTTACTTTCCCAAAGTAAACACAACGAGTTCCCACATGTTTTTGTGTGTGTGTGTGTGTGTGTGTGTGTGTGTGTGTGTGTGTGTGTGTGTGTGTGTGTGTGTGTGTGTGTGTGTGTGTCAGAATAAACGTTCAGAAACAGAATCCGGTTCGCAGAAGCTTCTAGCAACTACTTGCATCACTCGTACAACAACAAAAAACGATAATAATAAAAAGTGTGGCTTTTAATTGCGTGGCTGTGACGTCACTGTCCGTGCCGCTGTGCGCGCACCAGGAACCGTCGTGCAGCACTTTTTTTTCTTACTTTATTGCTACTTCAAATACATTCAAACAGAGCAAAATAGAGACACACGAGACACCACAAAAACAGTAGATTGAAGATAAAAAAACACAATAAAGACACAAAAGAGAAAAGCAAATTATAAAAATAACAAAATATATAAGTAAATAAAGGCGAGATCATATTTTATGTAAACAGATTCAGAGATTTGCAAATGTTGATAGTTTTTAAAGCCTTCGTGTTGTTTGAAGTAGAGATTGTCCTTATATATTGTTCAACTTCTCTTTTAAGTGCAAAGAGTTGAGGCTTTCTGTTGGAGAATTTACATTTATGTATATGAAACTTGGCTAAAAATAAAAGCATATTTATAAAAAAAAATGCATAACCGTCTTTGCGATTAAAATTATGAAAACCAAAAATAACATTCTTACAGTAAAGGTGCAAATCAGAAAAGACAAAATCAGCGATAAACTCGCGGAAGTCTCTCCAGAGTTTATAAGTGAGCTGACATGACCAGAATAAGTGGACACGTGCTTCAGGACGCATTTGGCAAAAAGAACATTCAACATCTGTATCGTTTTTAAACTTATATAAATATTGTTTTGCAAGGTAGAATTTGTGTAGCAATTTAAATGAAATCTCTCTGACTTTGTTTGTTAAAAAAAAATCTTCGTGGTAACGACCAAACTTTCTTCCATTCCACATCATCGTGCAGCACATGCGAGTAAATGTGGCCGGCCCAGGACGGCGTGGTATATCTGAGACCGACCTGCCGGTCTCCGGTCACGGCCGATTACCGTCACCGGTCGACCCATCGGTGCATCTCGACTTTAGATTGGTTCCCCCGTAATCTGGCTTTCACTCTGCCACTGGGTACAATTTCCCGGGAAAACGAAGGCTCGATTTACGGCACAAAGGAAGCGCGCCAACCACCGCGCAACCAGAATGGGAAGAAGATGGCGGCTTGGTTTCCTCCCCGTAGCTATTGTAGCGAATTCGGGGGACAACGCAACCACAGGAACTGCCGCGGCTGGGACGCGAACCCGCATCGCCCGCACCGCAGGAGGCATCGCTAACCGCTAGACTAAAGGGTCAGACCCGCCAGCCTACGGCCGGCGTGTCTACCTATCGACGCACGTTGGACTATCGTCAGCGATCACCCGGGAGCGGAAATGGCGAAGGGTGGAACAACCGAAGTGAAAGTGGGAACTCTACCCGGCAAGAGAACCCCGTTGTTGGAGGAGGCGAAGAAGGCGAAGAGGGAGAGCGATAGAAACGGAGGTGAGGGAAGAGAGAACCTGGGACGGGCGTTCGCGCTATTGAGGGAGCTCTGAGGCTCGAGAGGGTTCCAGCCCGGCCATCAGCCGGCGTCCTTTCTGCTGGGTCAGTAAGTAACGCAACCTGCTTACTGATCAACACCATACCGGATGTTTTACTCCAGTGTTTCTCAACCGGGGGTCCGCGGACCCCTAGTGGTCCGTGGTGTAATTGCAAGGGGTCCGTGAAAATAAAATATCTTAAAAAAAAGATCCTATGACGTTTATAGAAATAGGATTATTTTACTCTGATGTGACTGAGACCTTTATCTACCTAAACTATAAAGGGTAACAGGACTTTTTTCTCTAATTACATCTGTTTCACAAGTGTAATTTATTGTATTTTAATAAGAGATCTCGCTCCCGTTTGCACTGTTAAAAGTTACTGCATGAAAATTCTGTTGTTACATATATCTGAAAGTTACTGAATACATATTCTGTTTTGTTACATATATCTGAAAGTTACTGAATACATATTCTGTGTTGTTACATATATCTGAAAGTTACCGAATACATATTCTGTTTTGTTACATATATCCGAAAGTTACTGAATACATATTCTGTTTTGTTACATATATCTGAAAGTTACTGAATACATATTTTGTGTTGTTACATATATCTGAAAGTTACTGAATACATATTCTGTGTTGTTACATATATCTGAAAGTTACTGAATACATATTCTGTGTTGTTACATATATCTGAAAGTTACTGAATACATATTCTGTGTTGTTACATATATCTGAAAGTTACTGAATACATATTCTGTTTTGTTACATATATCTGAAAGTTACTGAATACATATTCTGTGTTGTTACATATATGTGAAAGTTACTGAATACATATTCTGTGTTGTTACATATATCTGAAAGTTACTGAATACATATTCTGTTTTGTTACATATATCTGAAAGTTACTGAATACATATTCTGTTTTGTTACATATATCTGACAGTTACTGCATAAGAATTCTGTTTTGTTAAGTTACAACTGAAAGCTCTTATGTTTGCCCCAAAGAGTGAATAAATGCTATAATGCAATTTAAAATGCAGTTTCTACTGTTTCTATCAAATTGCAACCCCCCTCCCCGAAGATCAGGTGGAGGGGTCCTCAGGGTAGATCAAAAATACGCAGGGGGTCCAGGACCCCAAAAAGGTGGAGAACCACTGTTTTACTCTGCCTTAACGCGGCACTGCGGTCGGGGTTTCTGGTTCACACTGGGGACTCTTCCGGTTGTGTCTTGCTTTTTTTAATATATATATATATTTTTATTGAACATTGTTCATATTCATTTACAGATTCTTGAAGAAAGTTCATTACAAAACAAACATGGCAAATATACATTCCATCCAAAAATACATAGATATATCCAAAGTGCCAAAGGGAACAGAATGTAAACATTTCTATACAGCATATCAGGAAGTGCATAGAGATTCAATGTCACATGACAAATATATGGTAATGTATTATGAAAATAAAGGTACAAACAATAATAAATTAAATACATGACATACACTAATTGAGAATAATAAAACACAGTCCATCATACAAGGGGGAATTAATAAAGATGTCCGTCTTCTAATTCAGTGGGAAAATGTCTAAACACCTCGTAAATCTTTAGAGCTTTTGTATCGGTCATTAGTTTTAAAGATTTCAAGTATAATCTAAATTCATTTAAAGAAAAACAACAAATTTGGGGGACGACTTAAAGTATCTATTTTCATGAATAAAGAATTTGACTAAGCAGAGGATTATTTCCGGTTGTGTCTTGCTTTGGACAGTAGCCAGGCTGCTCATAAACAGAAAGCAATCCGGTTGACTTTGCGACAGCGCTGCAAACAATAAATGCACTTGGGCACTCCGTGGGGGACGGGGGGACGGGGGGGGGAGGGTTGAAACGTTATGTACGGTCGCTTTAAGCAAATCTCTTCCTGACGTGGTGTTTTCTGCTCGCAATAGATGAATCTGAAAGGCAGCGGTGCCCTGTGCTTGTTTTGAAGATGCTTGTTATTCACACGCCAACTCTGATCTCTGCACACAAACAAACAAACCATCCTTTGCACGACCTCCACCTTCTGTTTGTCCTGAGGGCATTCACATCTACAGCAACAAGGTCAACAGGAAGAGCGGTTATAAAGGCTGCTTTTCAACCGTATGTCGAATAATTTCTCTGGAGAGCTTGTAGGGATGGTTCAGTTCCCAGGGTTTGTGCCATGTGTTGTACTTGCACAGAGTCTGACAAACTCGTGGGTCAGAGGGACATAAAAAGTTTAACCCGGCTTAGTTCAGTTGTCTGTCAGGGGTCGTTAGCAGCTCCTCTAAAAAAGGAGGAAAATACACCTTTAAGGTGAGCATTAGTACTTTGCACTCATCAGCCTTAACAATGTTTCTTAACCAACGTTTTACAAGTACATGCAAAACGCTACGTTCCCATAGTATGCATATTTTTCCAGCGTAGAAGAAGACGGCTGCATATTACGGAAAAATAGAAGTAAAAAAAAAAAAAAGAAGGTATGCACAAGTTTGTTGGACTCTATAGGACGCGTGGTTAAAACCCTGGACATCTCTGATGTGGCTGAAATATGTGAACTCCAGTGGAACAAACCCAAGTAGCTACTGGTGTTTTCTTTTTTTTCCAGAGTACTTTCAGGGTCGGTGAAGTTGTCAGGGAAAGTATCCTTTAAATGCCCCGGTGTTCTTAATATGTCAGTATGGGAAAGGCAGCACAGCGGTACTCCTCGCTCCCCGAGAGGAAAATAATTGGGTGTATCGTGCCAAGGCAAAAGTGCCAATCTTATCTTATGAAGCCGTGACAGCTGTAAAATCTATGGAAGAATTTGAACCGAGCAACATATCCTTGGTTCGGACGTATGTTGCATTTGTAAACTAGATAAATAAGCAAGTAAAGGGAGAAAAAAAGTCCTTGACGATCTGTCACTAAATAAGGGGATTGCACTGTCTCGTTCTTTCTCTGGCCCCATAACTTATTTTTTTATATATATATATATATATATAGATTGATGTTTGTCCTTTACATGCCGTAATTTGTGACGCCGGGTGGATGTTGCGATTTGTGCCGGTTCCATTAACATTTCTATTATGCTTATTAGCTGTGATTGAATGCCTGTGAGAGCACTTCAGAGGAGGCAGGTGCAGATGGGAAGTGACAAGTTGTAGTGTTTTGATGCCTATCTGTGAATTACCATCATCTTTCCCCGTGAGGTCTCTCCCAGTAGACCTCCACTCGAGACATGCACGCCTCCACGCTGGTGTGTTTCCCACTTCGGGGGGGTGATGAAAAAACAATTGGATAATGAAATGCAAGCGTGTGGGTGGGTTTTTTGTCTGTTTCTTCGTGAATATGTTTCTTTTGCTCAAAGTTAGAGGAATACGGTGAATGAATTTTTTAAGCCTAAACTTTTTACCAATAATAACAACTAAGTATGTGGTGGCCTGGCGGCCTGTCCAGGGCGTCTCCCCGGCCTGCCGCCCAACGACAGCTGGGATAGGCTCCAGCCTCCCTGCAACCCTGAGAGCAGGATAGGCGGTTTGGATAATGGATGGATGGAATAACCAAGTACAATGAAATGTGATTTAACAAAATCTCTCCTCCAGTTTTTTTTCCATACATGCAGTGTTTATTAATTATTTACATGTAAATTTAACCGATTTTAATAACTGGGGATGTGGAGGTTGGACTATATATATATATGTATATATATATATATGTATATATATATATATATATATATGTGTGTGTGTGTGTGTGTGTGTATATATATACATACATATATATACATATATATGTATGTATATGTGTGTGTATATGTGTGTGTGTATATATATATGTATATGTGTGTGTGTGTGTATATATATATATATATATATATATATATATATATATATATATATATATATATATATATATATGTGTAAGCAGATGTTTTACCTATTTACCTATTTCTTTCAGTACAGCATACTTCCCATTGCTGTTCAGTGACAAGTTTTCATCTAAAGGTGCCTTGTGACTTTGCACAGCTTGTCATATTGTCATATGTGGAAAGTACCCACTGTGTAGTTGCAAGACAGGAAGACACTAATAAGGTAACAAAAATGCAGAGCCAAGCCTTTTCTATGGGGAAAATGCTGCCATCCTGATGTCAAACACAGAAAAGAACATTTATGGCGCGTCACTCCTCGATCCCAAATCTCATCTTTCCCAGACAGTCTCTGTAGTCATTGTGGCCAAGTGTACAGTTTCTTATTTTTGCAAGACATTTTCACACAAATTTAAAATAGAAAAAAAAGTGATTATTTTATTCTCTCTTGTAGTATAATGGAAACGTACTGGAAACTTTGGATGCGTAGCTGAATGATAGTAATTAAGCTGTCTGTTAATGATTATGATTAGACGATTCCAGGATATATTAAGAGGTACTGAGGATTTGCATCTTTCAGTTAAATTTGGTTCTGCTATAATTACAACCCCCGATGAGAATTTAATGTGCTGCAAAATTGTTAACATAATGAAAGCCAAAATAGACACAGTGTATATATATATATATATATAAAGTAGAATGTTACAATAACTATTCAATGGGTTGCATGGATATATACAGAGTATATTCCAATAAAAGATAAACTCGAAAACAAAAAAGGGACAAAAAAAGTGTATGGTCCAACATGAAAGCAGAAGACTTCCAGCTAAACTAGGTTGCCATGGAATTTTTAATTGCCGGTTCTTGATAGATTATTTGATGTTAATTAAGGACTCTCGGGGGGGGGGGGGGTTGTTTTTTTTTCTTTTTTCTTTTTAATGTGTTTATCTCACCACTTCTGTCTATGAGACGTGTTTATGCCAACAGATAAAGGCTGCAGAGCTTTTCTAGTCTGTGGCGTTGAACCGCTCTTCCGCTTCTTTTTTTTATTCTCAATTTCACATCTCATTTCATATTCACATCAGAACCGCTGCAACACTAATACCACGCCCTCCATCTTCAGTGCCTGATGGACTCCAACCCATAACTGTCAAGTTGATTCACGACCGTCACTAGCTTGGACAGGGAAGAGAAGAGCGGCGATACCTACCGATGCACGAGTCAGACAGAGGTCCAGAAGTGGACCCTCGGCGCAGAACTTAGGGGAGCTCCGGGGAGAGCTTCTCAAAAGCCCGCGTGAAACACCTGCGCAGTCCGCCGCACCTTTCTTTAAATATAAACCAGTCTCAGATGGCCTATATTCTCAGTCGGCTCAGTCCTCCCCCCCCGCCCCCGCCCCCGCCCCCGTCCCTGTTTTCCTCGCCCAATCATCTTCTACTGAACCCCGATCATCAGTTTCTTCATTGCCATCCATCTTCACCCCCACCGCTTTCATCTACCCCTCTCTCCTCTCGTGCCCCCGTGTACTTGAAAGAATATTTCTCCGTCCTCACACTCGGTCCCTTATTTTAATGGCAGTGCTTAGTCTCCGCTCTCGCCGTCCTCTCATCCCGCCCGTTTGCCTTCCTCCCCTCACACAAGCACTTTTCTTTTTTTGTTCTTCTTTCCTCTTTCACTCCATTTCCATTTTTGTCCTGCACTCAGACCCTTCCTCAAACCAGTCCACCTATTCATTCCTAGCTCTCCAGACCCCCCCCCCCCCCAACACACACACAACTTGCAGCCTGGTTAAACAGAGCGCCACATCCCCCCCCCCCCCATATCAGGACTCACTGGCCTGTCAGCCCCAAGCCTTTGTTAATCACTCAGCCGGCCCAGCAGTCCAGCAGCTCACCACTCGCTCCCTCGACGCTAATGGCGAGACAAGCAGAGAGCCAAATAAAGAGGGGAGGCTGCAGTGAACTCATTAGGAATACAGGTATTTAAGGAAATGGTCCATTTCAAATCGAAGAACAATTTGTCACCCGCCCAAGTATTGTGCTCTTCTGTGGGACAAGCCTGCGTGGGTTGTAACGGGGTTAGCTAACGGATGTGAAGCAAGGTGGGTTGTGTTGCTCTCCAGGCATGGCAGCTTCAGCTGTTGACACCAATCAGACCGGAGGGGGGGGGGGGGGGCTGATGAATACTTCCTATGTTTGGACGGCATATTTTATACTCGAAAGAGAGGTCGGGCTTGCGAACCCCGCAGGTGTTTTTGCTGACTCTCTGACGCTGTCGCACGATGAGGGCCCGACTCGATAAAGCTGAAATATGACCTCCATTAGCACAAGGACATTACCTCAAATAACAAAAAAAAAAAAAAAAAAACAGGTTGCGGTCAGGTCTGTGGGTTGATAAATGCCCTTAAAACAACTGCGTATATCTTATTCTGTGTTTGAACGACCAAATCAATAGGGCTGATAAAAAATTGATTGCAAATGAAACAATACGGCTAATGAAAGCGCTCTCGCTTTCTGTAGGACGTGGCCCCTATGACTAGTCATCGGTTCTCACAGCTTTTATTTATTTTTCCTTTATGTTTTCTATTTAATGCATTTTAAATCTATCCTCTATGAATTAATTAGGATTTGCTGCATGGAAAAAAAAAATATGCTGTGCTACACGGGGCACACAGGAAGTGGCCCTGTCATAATGTTGACATCCCTACTATTAGAGGAACATCCTCAGGTGCAGTAACTAGCAGTCTCCAGTGTTTACTATGGAGCATCATTAGCCTAGCGTCTCACAGCCCTAAAATGTCATATATCCACAGTAATGAACTGTGAGAGCCCAGGCTATTCCCAAACTTCCCTGCTGCAACGTGCACATTAATCCAAATGCTCAAACTCTGCAACTCCAGTCCCTCCGCTCATTAACAGTGGCAGGTATCAAGATAGGAGTAATGAGGAACTGCCCGCAAGTCAGGACATATATTAAGGAAGAAAAAAAAAGGAAAGAACAGCAGAGAGAGAAAGGGACTGAGAGAATGAAAAAAGAGATGGAGGGAGTCCAATACCTGTCAAAAGTACGAAAATTCCAAGGCTCAGATGGGGGCCAGCTGTCAAATAACATTCATTCGTTTCATTTGGAGATGGTGACAGCCCCTTCCAGTGCCAAAAGCCTGGTCGTGAAGTTGTGTAAATCATGTGTGATACAGCAGTAACATGTAAGGCAGAAAAAAGATGAAGAAAGGGAAAGTGTTTTCTAAGGAAAATAAGATGCTCTGCTATGGACAGTACACAATACTGCTGTGTCTGCTCCATGTTGAACTATATTAAATATTCACACTATATCTATCTTACAAAGTGCATCAGGACTAAAGACCCAAGCTCCTCGTGTTATTACCAAAGCCAAAATATCAATTACTTAAAAACATGTCGAGCCATTCTGAGCCAACCTCTGACACTCTGATTTGCAATTAACGTCTACAGGAAAATAACTTTTATTACAGCACTTCTGAGAGCCAACTGATGTCAGTCAATCTTTTAGTGATACTCCTTATTGGCAAAGCGATAACATTAGGTAGCTGTTTATATGCTAGGCTATTGGCTGTATTCCAGGCACGACCAAGGTTAACACAGCATTGCCCCAGCGTGCACTGTCCAAAAAGCAGGGCCTCAGATGCACTCATTAACATCACATTTAATGAGTCTTACAAAGTTAAAAGCAGCCGATTGAATTCTTCACTGGAGCCTTTCCCCCCCCAACACCATTTCAGCATCTTCATCGCCTGCCAACAAGCTATTATTACCTCAGATCACATAATGGCATTATTTTCTGAACATCATGTCTGGAAATTCCATACCATTAAAGCCCCATTAAAAGTCCCTGGCTACAGTACATCGCCTCCCTTCCTCTATTATTCTTGTCTTGTTGCGAATGAGATAGTTTCATTCAGGTCTGCCTCACTGTCAGGGATACAAGGAGCATTAAACCATGTGCAGAGACTGGGACACGCTTCTTCGACAGAGTACATGTATGTCTTTAATTTTGCAGTCTGAGCAGAAATCCATGTTTAAATAAAGGGGGCTGCTCAAGTGTCCATTTTTGCTGTCTTTTCAGAACTCGCAGCGGGTAAATTTCAGCTGGTTTATCTCCTGCCTGCCCGTCACTCTCGCAACTTCCTCTTATCTCTGCTGCACTCAGTCCTGCGTCTCAAGTGGCCGCTGAAAACAAGCTGGTAATGTACATCTCTTACAAACCCCATTAACTGTGTTGTTCTGAGCACAACCTGGACTTCTTCTTTCCCCCCCCCCCCCCCCCAATTGTATCCAGTCAATTACCCCACTCTTCTGAGCCATCTCGGTCGCTGCACCACCCCTTCTGCCGATCCGGGGAGGGCTGCAGACTATCACATGCCTCCTCCGATACATGTGGAGTCACCAGCTGCTCCTTTTCACCCGACAGTGAGGAGTTTAACCGGGGGGACGTAACGCATGGGAGGATCACGCTATTCCCCCGACCGACCAGAGGAGGCGCTAGTGCAGCGACCAGGACACATACCCACATCCAGCTTCCCACCCGCAGACATGACCAATTGTGTCTGTAGGGACACCAGACCAAGCCGGAGGTAACGCAGGGATTCGAACCGGCGATCCCTGTGTTGGTAGGTAACAGAATAGACTACTACGCTACCTGGACACCCTCAACCTGGGCTTATTCTTGTGAACAGGGCCTCCAGGTGACTCAGCCACTTAACCTATACAGAAGAGATGGCTATTACAATGCTACGGCTCAAATTTGGCTCATTAACTTTGTTGGGTTGTCATTATGTTTCTCTATTTATGTATCTCCACTTTCCTGTCAGTCATCACTGTCCTATTTAATCAGAAGGAACGCCCCAAAAAACCATCTATGCCTTACTGCAGACACGGTTGAGATTTGATATTCACAGAAAACATTGCTACAAATGAATATCCCAATACAGGCTCAGAAAACCATAAGCAACCAACAACATAACAAAGCCTGTGCTTAACTCCTAAGTGGAATGTGCCATGTATTGCTGCGTTCCCTTCAAAGTCCAAGGTCGGAATTTCCCAGTTGAAATTTCCAATTTCCGACCTCCAAGTGTTCCATCTTCACAACGGCAAATGTAAACCCCCAAAAAAACAAAAAAACATGGCTGACTGTGATAAACTGGTGTTTGTATTGACAATTGAATTGTCAGCCATGCAGCCTCCTTGCTTGTATAAATGAAACGGAGGAATAACTTTTGTGCAGAGATCATTTTCATATTGTTTACCATAACCAGGTGCTTAATAACATTGTCGACATATTTTTACATCAGTTTACATGCAGAACAGGTTTTATTATATGATAGTGTGTGTTGTTGTAGTTAAGTACAGGCAAATATACTTTACGTTGCCTTAGTTGATGGTTTACCATCAATGTGTTTGGTGAAGAAGGAGAAGGGTAAGCGCATGTGCAGAGGCAGCGGGAGAGGAGGAAAGGTAAGAGTGTGGAGGTGAGAGTCGGAACTTTGAATGTTGGCACTATGACTGGTGTCAGAAGTGGGATGGTGAAACCGTGAGGCCATCGGAAGCACGTGCGCCCAGAGGTGTAAGGGAGCTGATATGCTGCAGCGTGGGGACGTTTCCCGAAGGAGGGGGGTAGCGAGTCTATTTATACATGTGCGGATAAATAGACTCGCTAGCCCTTGGCTAAGGGGTCGGACCCTTTAGTCGACTGGTTAACATTGTCGCCCGTGGTGCGGGAGATCCGGGTTCGTGTCCTGGCTGCGGCGGTTCCCGGACTGCCCCCGCGAATTCGCTACATTGAGAGAGCTGGCTGGATATGATGCAGAGAAGAAAGGTAGATATACTGTGCATGCAAGAGACCAGGTGGAAGGGGAGCAAGGACAGAGAATTGGAGGAGGATTCAAACTCTTCTACCATGGTGTGAATGGGAGGAGAAATGGGGTAGGGGTAATTCTGAAGGAAGAGTATGTCAAGAGTGTGTTGGAGGTGAAGAGAGTACCTATGAGTGATGAGTATGAAGCTGGAAATCGAATGTGTGTTGATGAATGTTATCGGCGCATATGCCCTTCAAGTTAGGTGTGAGATAGAAGAGAAAGAAGAATTGTGGAGTGAGCTGGATGAAGTAGTGGAGAGTGTACCCAAAAAGGAGAGAGTGATGATTGGAGCAGACTTCAGTGGCCATGTTGGTGAAGGGAACAGATGTGATGAGGAGATAATGGGTAGGTATGGTGTCAAGGAGAGAAATGTGGAAAGACAGATGGTGGTGGATTTTGTGAAAATTTTTTAAATGTTTGTGCTGAATACATAGTTCAAGAAGAGGGGCGAACACAGGGTGACATATAAGAGTGGAGGAACGTGCACACAGGTGGACTATATATTATGTAAGAGGCGTGATCTAAAAGGGATTGGAGACTGCAAGGTGGTGACAGGGGAGAACGTAGCTAGACAGCATCAGATGGTGGTCTGTAGGATGACTTTGGAGATAAAGAAAAGGCAGAGAGTGGAGGTAGAGCCGAGGATCAAATGGTGGAAGTTGAAGAAGGACGACTGTTGTGTGGAGTTCAAGGAGGTGTTAAAACAGGCACTGGGTGGTAGTGAAGAGTTGCCACAAATAGTGAGGGAGACAGCTAGGAAGGTACTTGGTGTGTCTTCTGGACAGAGGAAGGAAGAGAAAGAGACTTGGTGGTGGAATGAAGAAGTACAGCAATGTATACAGAGGAAGAGGTTGGCAAAGAAGAAGTTGGATAGTCAGAGAGATGACGAAAGCAGACAGAAGTACAGGGAGATGCAGCATACTGCAAAGAGAGAGGTGGCAGAGGACAAGGTGTATGGTGAGTTGTATGAGAGGTTGGACACTAAGAAAGGAGAAAAGGACTTGTACCGATTGGCTAGACAGAGGGACCGAGCTGGGAAGGATGTGCAGCAGGTTAGGGTGATCAAGGATAGAGATGGAAATGTGCTGACAAGCGAGGAGAGTGTGTTGAGAAGGTGGAAGGAATACTTTGAGGAGCTGATGAATGAAGAAAATGAGAGAGGGAGAAGGTTGGATGATGTGGGGATAGTGAATCAGGAAGTGCGGTGGATTAGCAAGGAGGAAGTGAGGGCAGCTATGAAGAGGATGACGAGAGAAAAGGTGGTTGGTCCAGATGACATACCTGTGGAGGCATGGAGGTGTTTAGGAGAGATGGCAGTGGAGTTTTTAACTAGATTATTTAACACAATCTTGGAAAGTTAGAGGATCCCTGAGTGGAGAAGCATACTGGTATCGATGGTCAAGAATAAGAGCGATGTGCAAAACTACAGAGGTATAAAGTTGATCAGCTACAGCATGAAGATATGGGAAAGAGTAATAGAAGCTAGGTTAAGAGGAGGGGTGACTGTTAGCGAGCAGCAGTATGGTTTCCTGCAACGAAAGAACACCACAGATAAGATGTTTGCTCTGAAAATGTTGATGGAGAAGTGTAGAGAAGGTCAGCAGTAGTTATATTGTGTCTTTGTGCATTTACAGAAAGCATATGACAGGGTGCCGAGAGAGGAGGTGTGGTATTGTATGAGGAAGTCAGGAGTTGCAGAGAAGTATGTAGGAGTGGTGCAGGATATGTATGAGGGCAGTGTAGCAGTGGTGAGGTGTGCGGTTGGAATGACAGATGGGTTCAAGGTGGAGGTGGGATTACATCAAGGATCGGCTCTGAGCCCTTTCTTGTTTGCAATGGTGATGGACGGATGACATCAGGCAGGAGTCTCCATGGACTATGATGTTCGCGGATGACATTGTGATCTGTAGCGAGAGTAGGGTGCAGGTGGAGGAGAGCCTGGAGAGGTGGAGGTATGCACTGGAGAGAAGAGGAATGAAAATCAGTAGGAGTAAGACAGAATACCTATGCGTGAATGAGAGGGAGGACAGTGGAATGGTCAGGACGCAAGGAGTAGAGGTGATGAAGGCTTATGAGTTTAAATACTTGGGGTCAACTGTCCAAAGTAACGGGGAGTGCAGTAGAGAGGTGGAGAAGAGAGTGCAGGCAGGATGGAGTGGGTGGAGAAGAGTGTCAGGAGTGATTTGCGACAGAAGGGTACCAGCAAGAGCTAAAGGGAAGGTTTACAAGATATAGTGAGACCACCTATGTTGTATGGTTTGGAGACAGTGGCACTGATGAAAAGACAGGAGGTGGAGCTGGAGGTGGTGGAGTTGAAGATTCTTCAAAAAGACGTGCATGTTAGGATTAACACTCCTGTCTGTGCCCCTGACCAAGGCATGGCAAGACACACTGGAGTTGTTCCCCGGGGGTTGCACGGTGGCGACCCACTGCTCCTAGCTACACGGCAAGGATGGCTTAAATGCAGGGAGGGGTTTCCCCATCGGGATTAATATAGTATATTAAAAAAAAATCTAAGATTTTCATTGGGAGTGACGAAGAAGGACAGAATTAGGAACGAGTATATTAGAGGGACCGCTCAGGTTGGACAGTTTGGAGACAAAGCAAGAGAAGCAAGATGGAGATGGTTTGGACATGTGTGGAGGAGAGATGCTGAGTATATTGGGAGAAGGATGCTGAATATGGAGCTGCCAGGGAAGAGGAGAAGAGGAAGGCCAAAGAGGAGGTTTATGGATGTGGTGAGGGAGGACATGCAGGTGGCTGGCGTGACAGAGGAAGATGCAGAGGGCAGGAAGAGATGGAAACATGATCCGCTGTGGCGCCCCCTAACTAGAGCAGCAAGTAATACTAGTTGATGGTTTATCATTAATACTGTGCGCCTCCATGGGTGCTGTGTGACATCAGACAACTGCTTCTACATGGAGTCAGGGTAGATGGATTTGCCACAAGTTTACAAGTAAGAGCTCGGACTTTGAGTGGTGTTCCTTTGTACTTTTTCTAGTAGGAGGTTGGAAAATCTTGATTCCCGAGTTGTCTGGAATGTAGCATCAGTCCTCAATTCCTTGACTACTGACATTTATGGGTAAAGTAATGGACTTTTTCTATGCAGAGATGGCACTTTATAAATATATATATATATATATATATATATATACACTACCGTTCAAAAGTTTGGGATCACCAAACAATTTTGTGTTTTCCATGAAAAGTCACACTTATTCACCACCATATGTTGTGAAATGAATAGAAAATAGAGTCAAGACATTGACAAGGTTAGAAATAATGATTTGTATTTGAAATAAGATTTTTTTTACATCAAACTTTGCTTTCGTCAAAGAATCCTCCATTTGCAGCAATTACAGCATTGCAGACCTTTGGCATTCTAGCTGTTAATTTGTTGAGGTAATCTGGAGAAATTGCACCCCACGCTTCCAGAAGCAGCTCCCACAAGTTGGATTGGTTGGATGGGCACTTCTTGCGTACCATACGGTCAAGCTGCTCCCACAACAGCTCAATGGGGTTCAGATCTGGTGACTGCGCTGGCCACTCCATTACCGATAGAATACCAGCTGCCTGCTTCTGCTCTAAATAGTTCTTGCACAATTTGGAGGTGTGTTTAGGGTCATTGTCCTGTTGTAGGATGAAATTGGCTCCAATCAAGCGCTGTCCACTGGGTATGGCATGGCATTGCAAAATGGAGTGATAGCCTTCCTTATTCAGAATCCCTTTTACCCTGTACAAATCTCCCACCTTACCAGCACCAAAGCAACCCCAGACCATCACATTACCTCCACCATGCTTAACAGATGGCGTCAGGCATTCTTCCAGCATCTTTTCATTTGTTCTGCGTCTCACAAACGTTCTTCTTTGTGATCCAAACACCTCAAACTTGGATTCATCCGTCCACAACACTTTTTTCCAGTCTTCCTCTGTCCAATGTCTGTGTTGTTTTGCCCATCTTAATATTTTTCTTTTATTGGTCAGTCTCAGATATGGCTTTTTCTTTGCCACTCTGCCCTGAAGCCCAGAATCCCGCAGCCGCCTCTTCACTGTAGATGTTGACACTGGTGTTTTGCGGGTACTATTTAATGAAGATGCCAGTTGGGGACCTGTGAGGCATCTGTTTCTCAAACTAGAGACTCTAATGTACTTATCTTCTTGCTCAGTTGTGCAACGCGGCCTCCCACTTCTTTTTCTACTCTGGTTAGAGCCTGTTTGTGCTGTCCTCTGAAGGGAGTAGTACACACCGGTGTAGGAAATCTTCAATTTCTTAGCAATTTCTCACATGGAATAGCCTTCATTTCTAAGAACAAGAATAGACTGTCGAGTTTCAGATGAAAGTTCTCTTTTTCTGGCCATTTTGAGCGTTTAATTGACCCCACAAATGTGATGCTCCAGAAACTCAATCTGCTCAAAGGAAGGTCAGTTTTGTAGCTTCTGTAACGAGCTAAACTGTTTTCAGATGTGTGAACATGATTGCACAAGGGTTTTCTAATCATCAATTAGCCTTCTGAGCCAATGAGCAAACACATTGTACCATTAGAACACTGGAGTGATAGTTGCTTGAAATGGGCCTCTATACACCTATGTAGATATTGCACCAAAAACCAGACATTTGCAGCTAGAATAGTCATTTACCACATTAGCAATGTATAGAGTGTATTTCTTTAAAGTTAAGACTAGTTTAAAGTTATCTTCATTGAAAAGTACAGTGCTTTTCCTTCAAAAATATGGACATTTCAATGTGATCCCAAACTTTTGAACGGTAGTGTATATATATATATATACATATATATATAGAACCCCACACTTTTAAAGCTTCACCCCTGGATCAACTCATCCAAAACATTATAAAACACTAAGCTATGCGTAATATTCTCTGTGCTGTCATGCTCTCCCCTTCTGTTCCCAGAGAACAGGACACATACCCAACAAAATGAATATTGAATACCCAGAGGTAAAAAGGTAGCACACACAGATGTTCAGAACAAGGTTGACCCAATTTCCCCTCGGGGATGAATAAAGTATTCTGATTCGGATTCGGATGACTTATCTCAATCGGTCAACTTTTTTTCCTGAAGATCTGTGTGTACACTACTACCTTTTTACCTTTGGGCATTCAACGATGGGACTTTGGTTTAGCACTACAAACAAATAGCGGGAAAGGAAAGCACATCCTCTCAAAGATCTAACGCCTAGAAAATCAACATCTCAGCCGATCTGCATTGTAGACAAGCCAGTTTGCTATAGGCCCCGGCGGTACCACCCCTACGATTTAAACATGGAAATTAGCTTGAAAATCAGTGCAATTTCCATTTAAGTTCAGGAGAATGTCCTTTTGAGGAAAACATATCAGTTTACATGCCTTTTGCTAATTTTGTGCATATTTTCATCCTTATTTAAAAGATTCTGTCATTGTTGATATTTGATTAATTCGGTCCAGGTTCATAGGGGGCTAGAGCAACTCCCAGCATGCACTGGGCAAAAAGCAGGGAGGATAGGAGCCTTGATAAGTCTCCAGTCACAGCACCCATACACAATGTCATGCAGACTCCAATTCATATCAGACAATATATTTATTTTTATATTTTATCCCCTTTTCATCCCAATTTGCTATATCTAATTCCCCGTTCTCTTAAGGTCTCGCCATTGTACGACCCCGGCAGCAGTTGGGGAACATAGACTTCCAGGGCTTTTTGTCATCTGACAGCTGCAGGTTTCTCGGGGGTAATGTAATGAATGCGGAGGCTTATGCTATTTCCCCCCAGATCCACTCCACCACCTGCAGGAGTCACTAATAGCAATGGCTGGCTGCCTGAAACCCTGCCGACTCTTACCCCCACCTGGGAGAACAGCCCATTGTGCTGCTTGTGAAAAACCAGGGTTTGAACAGTGAACCGCAGCATTTGGACATGGTTTATTAGTTCACAGCACTGTCCAAACACCTCCACAAGGACGCCTTTCAACCGCTGGAGTAAAGCAAGTGCCCAGCTACACATGCAGCTGGCTCAGCCAAGTCTTTTTCCTTTAATGTAGAATTTTCTCTTAAAAAAAGAAGATTTTCAATATATAAGATGTAAAAAGTGGCTATTAGAATGAATAACTCAAAAGATTAGCTTGTAGTTAAAGTATAGGACATTCAATGCACATTCCCTTTAATACCGAATCCCCCCCCCCAAAAAAAAAACAAACAAGGAAAAGGATTTACAATATAAAAGGAGGAGGAAAATGTAGTCATTATTTGTTTTTGTATCACAAAATATTACAAAAAACACTGTGATATTGGGCTATACAGATAAATTATAAGGAAAAAATCAGAGGTTAAGTTTTAGTTAAAGCAGGGCATTTTGTGCACGTATTAAATATCCATATAAGGCTTTTTTTAGATACGAAACGATATATGGGGTGAATTGGTGAGTGAGGGTGTGGGTAAGTGAGACAGCAGGTGTAAAATGTAAATAATGGATGGGTTATGTTGGAGTGTATAAATATGGACCCTCTTGAGCTTTTCACTATTTAATGTATATTAATAATTATTATTGTATTACGGAATTGCCCTGCTAATGTCAGGTGCAAGTAACATGGATGTTTTATATCTATATTTACGTGTTTCGTGTGGGTTTTTTTTTTTCTTCTTCTTTCTGTTTCTTTTCCGCACAAAAAAGAAATGTGAACAAAGCATTTTGATTAAAAAGTCCTTATATAACAATCTGCTGTAAAAGTATCAAAAACAAAAAAAAACAAAAAAATGAAGGAAAAAAAAAACAAAACCTCAATTTCTTTCAGACACGAGTTAATGGAAAATGAAGGATTTTGAAAAACAGAACCCCCTGAAGTAATATATATATATATATATATATATATATATATATACACTTCAAAAACTCGAAACCATCGCCAGCAATCACCGCTGCACTTTCTGGGTTTTTTTTTGAAAAAGTTGAGCTGTTGTTTGGATGTCGGCTTTGATTTGCCCGCCTGGCCCGGGGTGGTGCTGGAGACAGGCGGAGCGGGGCGGAGCGGGCAGGTGCGGCAGAAAGGCCTGGTAATTGCTTGGCTAGCCCGGCTAGGCCCCCGGTGGGTGTTCGCCGTGGCTCTCCCGAGGAAGAGGCTCAAAATGAGCCACTGCATCAAAAAATGGAGGTTGGCACGTCCGGGCGATTTTTCAAACGAGCGTTTCCGGGCCCCCGAGGAGAGCGTGGCTCTCCGGCTATCATAAGCTATTGGAATAGAAATGGACAGACGCACACATATACTCCCCCCCCCCCCCCAGTAAGTAGGTTGGGTACGAGGGCAAACTGTGATGTTCAAAGACTGGTGGATAAGAGCGGGAAAACAAAAAGAGGCGCGTGTTTATTTTCTAAAGAAATGAGGTTAGCATATTTTAGTTACAGTGTTTTCCCCCCCTAAGCCCTTCTTTCTTTTTTCTTCTTCTTCTTCTTCTCTTGTTCTCTATTCTTTCTTTTGTGTTTTGTGTTTTTTTTTTCTCCCTCCAGAAGTCCTAATAAGTTCTGCGAGGGTTTCTGCCAGCGCTGACAGCTTCTCGAAGAGCCCGGAGCAGAAATAGCACACTTCAGAAGAGTTTCCGGAGCTCTGCTAAGTTTGATTAATGCGACTGTGGAGGCATTGTTTAATCCAAAGTGACTGATCGCACTGGGACGTACATCAGCTTTCTGTGACATGAGGTAGTCTATGTGCACCCCCCACACACCCACCCACCCACTCCCCATCCCTACTGAACAAAATGGATGCTGCCGCCTCTATAACCACAGGCATCTCCTGATTTATCTCCCCCCGCAAGTGTTTCCGCCGTCAGAGAAAAAAGGAGATGACTAGGTAGACATCCCCCACCACGTCATGACAAATATTTCAAGTACCTCATAATTATCCTAAAATCTGAGTGTTTGGCAGAAAGCGCTCGCCCACCCCCCCCTGGTCCAGTTGGAATGTCACACCTAATTTGCGCTCGGGGGATTTGAGTGAGAGACACATTTGCATTTGGCCAACCAAATCACTGTTTTTTATAGACCTCTTTCGCAATTACATAGCCTCCATGGTAATGTTACTTTCAGATGGAATTAGTTCTTTATGTGCTCGGATGCTTGTAGTCCATTAATTTAGTTTTATTGCCGCTAAATGAGTTTCACTTACCCCCTCTGGCAGGGAAGTCTAATGTGCATAAAAATAACTTATGCCCCTAAACATTTATACTCAAAATATTCAGCTCAAGTACACTGAAGGTAGACCACATGAATGTCAATTACCTTCAAAACTCCTTCACTACCAGACATTTAGTGAGCACCATTACTCCTTTTTTCTTTTTTTTTTCCCCACAGATGAGATATTCAATAAGTCATAGCCTACATTTGCCTGCCCGGGACACCTTGTCTCGCCACCTAAATAAAGTTAGCATCCTGGAAGATGCTGCCGGAGGATAGGGCATCGATAACGCCGTCACCTTCACAAAGCGCATTGTATGCAGACTACGCCGCTTCACATCGGCGCTTAACGTTATGTTTTAGTGCTCTGTTGAGGCGTAACGAGTTCACGAGGGGCCTTTTGATTGATTTATTTATTTATTTTACTTTTGGTGCTGCGGAGGGAACGGCTACCGTCGAGGTCACATTGAGAATTGCGTGTTTGACGAAGCACAAAGTATTCCGCGTGGGAACAGCACACGCGGAATTGGGGAGATATTTAGGCTTTCAAACGGGCGGACGCGTCCCTTGGGAAAAACGGCGCCTGAAATATTGCTTCTGAAAGAGCTGACCCGTTTTGCACGGAGGCCTTAAAATCAGCGCGCGGTCAATTCTGAACGCGCCGGCTCGGTCTAATTCAAAGCGATGAGTGCTGGAAATGTAAAAGTTCTATGGGTACGTTTGCGCGCCTCATGTGGGACTGTCCGCCGGTTTCCCCATTTTGGACACGAGTGGTCGAGGAGTGGTCGGACCAGCCCTTGCCAAGCTCGCCACATCTGTGCCTTGTTGAGAGACAAATCTGCTCTGCCAGCTGGACTCACAAAGGCCCAGCGCGGGTTCGCCCTTGCAGGCTTCCTTAATGCAGCCAGGGTTATATTCAGGAGCTGGAAGAAGGACAGGCTCGAACTCACGTGAGGTGAGCACAGCTGAAGTGAGAGATTCTGTGTCTAATTTCACTCAAGTGTGGGCTAGCGTCCTCAGATTTATTGGTGGTACGGATCACTAGGTGGCAATATGTAAGAGAGAGCCTTGATGTATATCATATGGGGTGTTGTGTATTGTGTGTGTGTGTGTGGGGGGGGGGTGCAGCCTGTCATGCTGTGCTGTTAAGCTTGCTTCTGGTTTTTGTTTTTGTTTTGTTGGTACTGTAATGTTGGTGTTTTGGAAAAAAATATTGGAAAAAAAAGATCTCAACGTGCCAGTGTCAAAGGGACAATAACATAAAGGGTTTAATTTCAAAACATAAAGGGTTTGATGTCAAAACATAAAGGGTTTGATGTCAAAACATAAAGGGTTTGATTTCAAAACATAAAGGGTTTGGTTTCAAAACATAAAGGGTTTGGTTTCAAAACATAAAGGGTTTAATTTCAAAACATAAAGGGTTTGATTTCAAAACATAAAGGGTTTGATTTCAAAACATAAAGGGTTTGGTTTCAAAACATAAAGGGTTTGATTTCAAAACATAAAGGGTCTGATTTCAAAACATAAAGGGTTTGATTTCAAAACATAAAGGGTCTGATTTCAAAACATAAAGGGTTTGATTTCAAAACATAAAGGGTTTGATTTCAAAACATAAAGGGTTTGGTTTCAAAACATAAAGGGTTTGATTTCAAAACATAAAGGGTTTGATTTCAAAACATAAAGGGTCTGATTTCAAAACATAAAGGGTTTGATTTCAAAACATAAAGGGTTTGATTCCAAAACATAAAGGGTTTAATTTCAAAACATAAAGGGTTTGATTTCAAAACATAAAGGGTTTGGTTTCAAAACATAAAGGGTTTGGTTTCAAAACATAAAGGGTCTGATTTCAAAACATAAAGGGTCTGATTTCAAAACATAAAGGGTTTAATTTCAAAACATAAAGGGTTTAATTTCAAAACATAAAGGGTTTGGTTTCAAAACATAAAGGGTTTGATTTCAAAACATAAAGGGTCTGATTTCAAAACATAAAGGGTTTGATTTCAAAACATAAAGGGTTTGATTTCAAAACATAAAGGGTTTGGTTTCAAAACATAAAGGGTTTGATTTCAAAACATAAAGGGTTTGATTTCAAAACATAAAGGGTCTGATTTCAAAACATAAAGGGTTTGATTTCAAAACATAAAGGGTTTGATTCCAAAACATAAAGGGTTTAATTTCAAAACATAAAGGGTTTGATTTCAAAACATAAAGGGTTTGGTTTCAAAACATAAAGGGTTTGGTTTCAAAACATAAAGGGTCTGATTTCAAAACATAAAGGGTCTGATTTCAAAACATAAAGGGTTTAATTTCAAAACATAAAGGGTTTAATTTCAAAACATAAAGGGTTTGGTTTCAAAACATAAAGGGTTTGATTTCAAAACATAAAGGGTTTGGTTTCAAAACATAAAGGGTTTGGTTTCAAAACATAAAGGGTTTGATTTCAAAACATAAAGGGTTTGGTTTCAAAACATAAAGGGTCTGATTTCAAAACAAAGGGTTTGATTTCAAAACATAAAGGGTTTGGTTTCAAAACATAAAGGGTTTGATTTCAAAACATAAAGGGTCTGATTTCAAAACATAAAGGGTTTAATTTCAAAACATAAAGGGTTTAATTTCAAAACATAAAGGGTTTGGTTTCAAAACATAAAGGGTTTGATTTCAAAACATAAAGGGTTTGGTTTCAAAACATAAAGGGTTTGGTTTCAAAACATAAAGGGTTTGATTTCAAAACATAAAGGGTTTGATTTCAAAACATAAAGGGTTTGATTTCAAAACATAAAGGGTTTAATTTCAAAACATAAAGGGTTTGGTTTCAAAACATAAAGGGTTTGATTTCAAAACATAAAGGGTTTGGTTTCAAAACATAAAGGGTTTGGTTTCAAAACATAAAGGGTTTGATTTCAAAACATAAAGGGTTTGATTTCAAAACATAAAGGGTTTGATTTCAAAACATAAAGGGTTTGATTTCAAAACATAAAGGGTTTGATTTCAAAACATAAAGGGTTTGATTTCAAAACATAAAGGGTTTGATTTCAAAACATAAAGGGTTTGATTTCAAAACATAAAGGGTTTAATTTCAAAACATAAAGGGTTTGATTTCAAAACATAAAGGGTTTGATTTCAAAACATAAAGGGTTTGATTCCAAAACATAAAGGGTTTAATTTCAAAACATAAAGGGTTTGATTTCAAAACATAAAGGGTCTGATTTCAAAACATAAAGGGTTTGATTTCAAAACATAAAGGGTTTGATTTCAAAACATAAAGGGTTTAATTTCAAAACACAGTTTCAACACTAGGTTTACTCTCGCCTCGCATTCAGAAACCCCAAGTTATAATTGGTGATATGATAATCATCACTGGTGATTTGGAAGTTAAAGGTCTGCGTTGTTCGCGGCGTTGATAATAACCCATTGTTAATTCGGTTGTCATGGCAGCAGTCTTTTCTTGATGGTGTTTTTCAAAAGGAGATGTTTCCTTCTTTACTCGTGACTTATCACAGGCTTTTGTGTATCGACTATTGTGTCTTTTTAGGAGACTGAAAATCACAATAGAAGCAAAGGCGCGGACGCCGGCGTTCACCACGAGGCTCGTGAGAGATTAGCTGAATTAACGCTTCGCGTGTCGGTCGAGGGGCGGAGTAACCTTGACCTCTGTGCTCATCTCAAGGTGGGAGTCTCGATCACTTCAAGTCCGGTGCTAAAACTCCGCCGGGTGGTCATCTGCCGCTGGAGAGCCCGCCGTCATGTCTCCCTCCGCCTGGGATGGCGGGGGGGTCAGAGACGGCGTTGATGACTAGAACGCAGGGGGGGGGTCATTTACATAAAAACACACCCTTTCTCTCTTTGACAAAGCCAGTCTTCTTTGTTTTTTTTTCTAAATCACATGGGGCACATTTGAGGTTTTGAAATTTGCTCCCCCCGTCGTCTAAAATGTGCCCCGCCTCGGATGCCCCGTAAACAGCGAGCGCCATGTGGCTCGAGTAATCCAGCTTTGAAAGAGAAACCCTGGGCGGTTCATATTACATCAGGATTCAAAAAGGACCGGTTGTTAAAATCCCAGTGTTTGCACTGCAGCAGATTCAGTGGAGATCAAACTGGAGGTGGCTGCCAAGGGGACATTGCCACCACCAGGACACATCATCAGTTGTGTACCTCAGCATCACAGGGTGTCTCGGCCTTTCATCACAAGACACCCTCCGCTGAGGCAGGCCCACCACAGGTTGATCGGTCCTGGGTGCGTGACCTGTGGTTAGCCGTTCACCCTGGCAGCCCAGACGGCGTCTCTCCTGTTGATCCAGATCCAGTGGCTAGTCCTCTCAGCAGTGTTGGCTAGCTCTACCAGACAGTGTTGGCTAGCTCTTCGATCACTCTCCTGTGGGCCTGCCCCCTGACTCCTAGTTCCCTCAGGAGTTTTGCTGTGGAGCTGGCAACAAAGCCCCTACAACCCACCTCCACAGGGCGCACCTTCACCTTCACCTTCACCTCCACCTTCCAGCCTCTGTCCTCTGCTTCGGCTGCTAGGTTGGCGTACCGCAGCTTCTTACGCTCGTACGCTTCATCGACTGCATCCTCCCAGGGGACTGTGAGCTCGATGATGTAAGCGAGCTGGTTAGAATTGGACCAGACGAGGTCTGGTCGCAAGGTGGTCGTTGTGATCTCTGTCGGGAAGATGAGCTTCTGGCCTAAGTCCACTCGCATTTCCCAATCCCTGGCTGAGTTTAGTGAGCCTAAGTCGGGAAGTGAAGGGTTGGCTTTCAGTTTATCCCCCTCTCGAATGAAAGCTGGAAACCGCCGGGGCCCTTCCTGCTTGTTGGATAATCAAATTATGCAGGGTTTTTTTTTTTCCCATCGAGCTGTTATTCCATATTTCCCATCGCCCACTGCGTCGTCATTTCTCCTACTTCTTTTTCCTTCCTCTTTCCATAATGTCCTCTGAGTTAAGAACACTGCATAACATATCTGTACACTGTAGAATGTGGAATGTGTTGATTGCCAAAGTTCTGGGCAGGCATAACTGACGGAAATGAATTTTCCCAGTGGGCCCAATAAGGCTGCATGATTACGGCTGTCTAAGCAAGAACAGATTGGTTTCCATGCCGCTCCTTTGAGATCAAATCTCTGACAGATTTCTTTGCTAACATCTATTTTATGAGTATGTAAATCTAGACTTTAAAGACACACTTTACAAGTTTAGCGCGGTAGCAGCGCTCGTTTGCGACGAGTGGTACTTGCTTGGCACCTCCTTTCAGTGTGTAGGTACTGCGAGGCTGCCGTGGTATACTGACCAAAACGTGTGTTATTTTGTCCACAAGGGAGGGCAGATCCTTAACGTTTTCAGAACCAGTGAAGCCCATCAGCACTTGTCCTCCCTAGGGTGATAGAGCCCTCTTTGTGGGCGAGACGACCAAGGACGTGCTCGTCGAATAAACCAAACCCCTCAGATTTTGCTGTAACCCTGTGTTCAGCCATTTTCAGTCAGAGACCAACCGCCTCTTCATCTAGAGCAGTGTTTCTCAACCGGGGGTCCGCGGACCCCTAGTGGTCCGTGGTGTAATTGCAAGGGGTCCGTGAAAATAAAATATCTTTAAAAAAAAAGATCCTATGACATTTATAGAAATAGGATTATTTTACTCAAATGTGACTGAGACCTTTATCTACCTAAACTATAAAGGGTAACGGGACTTTTTTCTCTAATTACATCTGTTTCACAAGTGTAATTTGTTGTATTTTAATAAGAGATCTCGCTCCCGTTCGCATTGTTAAAAGTTACTGCATAAAAATGCTGTTGTTACATATATCTGAAAGTTACTGAATACATATTCTGTTTTGTTACATATATCTGAAAGTTACTGAATACATATTCTGTTTTGTTACATATATCTGAAAGTTACTGCATAAGAATTCTGTTTTGTTAACTATATCTAAGTTACAACTGAAAGCTCTTATTTTTGCCCCAAAGAGTGAATAAATGCTATCATGCAATTTAAAATGCAGTTTCTACTGTTTCTATCAAATTGCAACCCCCCTCCCCCAAGATCAGGTGGAGGGGTCCTCAGGGTAGATCAAAAATACGCAGGGGGTCCAGGACCCCAAAAAGGTTGAGAACCACTGGTCTAGAGCACCCACCGTTACACTACGAACACTACCAGAGCGCGGCGCTCTAAATTCCCCACCCCCTTTTCCCCCCTCCCCAATTTTACTTGGCCATTTACCCCACTCTTCCGAGCCGCCCCAGTTGTTGCTCCACCCCCACTGCCGATCCGGGGTTCTTTTCACCTGACCAGTGACCAGGAAACATACCCACGTCCGGCTTCCCACCCACAGACACGGCCAATTGTGTCTGTAGGGACGCCCGACCAAGCCGGAGGTAACACAGGGATTTGAACCAGCGAGCCCCGTGTTGGTATCCGTCACATTTATATACAGACCCTTGAAGGGGTACTTGTACATGACTATATCGATGCTTTGTCGATAGCATCGTTGTATGACGAGAGTGCCCCGATGCCCCGGCGTGCCCCACTTGAGGCTATAGTAGCCAAGCTGCTTGGTGTATTGACCCACCAGTGGGTGCAATTAGTTTCATATAAACCCACGACCACACTTGATTGTTTAAAAAAAGAAAAATGCAAAGCGTAGATTTAAAATCGTTCTGACCCGGAGACAAAGAAGAGGGAAAAAAAAGCATTCCAACAAATATCGACCCGCCCTGTTCTTGTGACGCTTACCTAATCTGTAAGCGCGGGGTAGAAAAGCAGTGACGAAGGAGGACCGTCGTTAACGGTGTCACGGTGTGATAGCTCCTGCTGGGAGAGGGCCTCTGAAACGGCCTCGCCACACTGAATTCCTTCACAATCTGAGGTGGTTTGGTGGACGCGACTGCCTGTCTGATTCCGGGCTGCGTTCGCTGCCGGGGGCCCAAAGCTCTCGGGTAAAAAAAGGGAAACGCTTTTATTTCAAAGGTCGGAAGTAAGACATAAACCCCGGTAGAAGTTACAAGGCGGGGAAAGCCAGTGGGGGGACCACCTGAGATACAAGGGGTTTGATGCAGTGTCTCCAGACTTGCAGCCATCAGTGCCAATCAAAATAACTGGAATCCAAAGTCCGTCGAAGTGGTTCGTGCAAGACAGTTCTGCGCCTGGGCCCTTATCCTCCTCCTCCTCCTCCTCCTTAAGCATCCCTACAAGATTATTGTACACAAAAGAAAGGGTATTGTAAGCTTGATCACGTCCCCTTAACACACACACACAATTCTATCACATGCTATGATATGAATTACTCGAATTTTCGCTTTCATTTGTCTCAGCCATCTTCCTGAAGAAGCTTTCTCAGGTCTACCTCATGAGGAACCACGGATATCCTTTTCTTTTTTTCTAAGCTGGCTAATTTCTTTTTTAAATACCCACTCGTCTTTATTGTTGACCCGATTTTAGAATAACCACGTAGGAACTGTAAGACTTTCCCATCTGATGGGGGAGAAAAAGTCTCGGCCAGAACTTTACTCCACGTCTTGTACTTTTTGTCCTAGAGGTGGGGCGGTTTGGACTGCTGTCAGAGGGGTCCGAGGGGACAACTCATTAGTCAGAGAAGAAGCTGAACTTGACATTTTATGCCAAGTGCTGGCGGCAAGCGGTGCTCTTTGCTGTGGTCTGGCTTTCATGTTTTTTGTCCTGTGGTTTGGCCATATCACCTGCTGTCCGAGCAGAAGAACAACAGCAAATGCCCTCTCAAGGAAACGTTTCCGGCTGGGCGCCGGGTTCGAATCCACGTCGCAGGGTTTGGAAATTTAACGGGGCCTAAACGTGCTAGCTCCTAATCCCTGAACCAAACCTTTCTGGCTCGCTGTCCTACACTTGCATTGACCCACGTGTCCCTGTGAGAGTCGGCCCCACGTGACAAGATGTTCCAGCATCCATCCTTGTATTCGTCTTCCTCTCCGTTTGTACTGGGTGTACACCTACTTATGTATAATATGACTACATGCACTCATATGATATGATGTACGTGTATCACGGTACTACAACATTCTCATTCTAACTACACGTTCTGTATGAAAAGCCCAAAATGTACAGACCACACATAAAAATGTTTATTTAGCGTATTAACAAATTGTTTTATACATTTTATAGACATTATTTTTGTAACTTTTGTTTCACAAACAACAGTATTATAAAAATAAAAGCACATTTAACATATAATGCCTGTAACATGTAACATGGCTTTTGTGATGATGAATTGTGGGTTGCCCCCCCCCCACCCCCTCAGCTGAGAAGCTGAAATCATACGGTTTGTTATTTTAAAATGGTTTTATTTTATTTAGAAAAATGTCAGACGGAAATGAAAAGATGATTATTTTGGAGTGGTACGTAAATTTTAGGGCTCCAATTTACCCATTATGTCCTAGCTAAAAACGGATTATGGCAGTAAAATGTTATTGTTTATGTTCCACTCTAAAACAGGGAGGTGATGACAAAACGTGACGGCGGTGCTGAAGTGTTAACCTTGTGAAATGATTACATCGCTTGGACGGTACGTCATCGGCAAAAGGTTGGGTTTTTTCCCCTTTTTTTTTTAAATTTTTTTTTTTTTAAGGTGTTTAAAATCTGTGCAATCTACAAACCTCAGTACACAGGCAACATGTCAGCCACGATAAAGTGTAAGCTTGGTTTTCATAGCTGTCCAAGTTATTTCATTTTAATCAGGAAAAGTAAACTGTGATGGTATCTGGCGGAAATACTCCTCAATTCTACGATGTCGTACAAATTCATACGAAAGCTGATATGAGAATCCCAAATGCATATTTGAGATCCATAACAACAATGTAAATGTCCCCCAAAAGTCCTTCAAACTGTTCCAGAATTGCTCTTTACCATTACGAGGCCCCGTGTAATAACTTGCACTGCCATCTGTGATTCTGGATGCCTGCCCGCTTATTAACTACACAACTTGGTTGTTTCATATTCCATTGAATTAGGCTGTTTGGCACTGAAAGTCTGCAGCGCTGCCTGGATCCGGACAACATCTGTGGTGGACAGTTTGAGACGGTGCCGCAGTAAGCAGGAAAAGAGGTCCAGGGGCTGCGGTCCGGGCGGGGAGAGCCTATTGACCCGGTCCCGGATCTCCAGCAGCTGCAACAGGGCCGAGTCCTGCGATCCCTGAGTGTACGGATAGTCCAGCTGTAAAATCAGGTCCTGGATTGCTTCCGGGTCAAAGTGCATGCTATATCCATACACCTGGATGCTGTTGATCTTCATATAGCCCAGGTTACGTCCTGGCTCCAAGAACTCCAAGGGTTCATAGTAAACGGTCCCGTTTGTGGTTGCTGAAGGCGCCTTGATCCTGCTCCGCAGGTAAAAGTGTACTGTCTCGAAAAAGGTTTTCCACTTGTTCCCCAAAGTCAATGTCCAGTTGTAACAGTCCAGAGGGATGTCTAATTTAGTCCTCTCCCAGTCTGGGTAGTTGTTCTGGTCAATGGGCATGATCCAACTCTCCGAGTGACTGCCCCCGAACGGGTTGATATAGACAGACAGCATGGGTTCCAGGGTGCTGTTCTTGGTAAGGCAGATCTGTAACGACATCCCCAGGAGCATGTGGACATGATTGGACTTGTACTTGTTACTCTTCAGTGTTAGCAACATCCTTTTCCTCCAAGATGGGTCGAACCAATTATTCAGCCGGACGTCGTTGCTGACAAAGATCCCATGGATGCTGATGCGGCTGTCGCGTTTCTGGAGCAGGTAACGTAACTCCAGGTCCTGCAGGTCTGTCTCGAAGCCGATGTAGTGGTCCGTGGAGTCTGGCACCTCATTGCGGCACAGGCCCTGGCTCAGCATGTAGCCCTGGTTACAGGTGGCACAACGCGAACGGTTCTCATAGGAGCACGAGGCGCAGGAGTTCCCCTCGCCCACCGCACAAGGGATCACACCCTGGCAGGTGGGGTGTTCGTAGGGGCAGGAGCAGCTCCTGGTGCCCTCCAGGTAGGAGCCGATATAGTTGTTCTCACTGCAGTATATGATAGAGAGGATGTAGTTCAGCCAATAGCTGAAGGGCCTGCAAGCAAAAAAGAGAGAGGCACATATAACTAACATTAAAAAAGACATTCGCTCTCTGTTAAAGTATGTTGAGAAGACTCGGGCACGTGAGACATGATGGTGCAAATGTTTCTCCAACCTTGAAAACTTGCTCTTTAAGTATTTGTGCCATTAGGATTGATTAGAGACATACCAATGACCTATTTGGGGTCTTGGCGTAAAATTTAAAGAACACTTTTGCATCAAAAGTAATAAATATACAGGGGCATCCGGGTGGCGTGGCGGTCTATTCCGTTGCCTACCAACACGGGAATCGCTGGTTCAAATCCCCGTTATCTCCGGCTTGGTCGGGCGTCCCTACAGACACAATTGGCCGTGTCTGCGGGTGGAAAGCCGGATGTGGGTACATGTCCTGGTCGCTGCACTGGCGCCTCCTCTGGTCGGTCAGGGCGCCTGTTCAGGGAGGAGGGGGAACTGAGGGGAATAGCGTGATCCTCCCACGCGCTATGTCCCCCTGGCGAAACTCCACACTGTCAGGTGAAAAGAAGCGGCTGGCAACTCCACGTGTCGGAGGAGACGTGGTAGTCTGCAGCCCTCCCCGGATCGGCAGAGGGGGTGGAGCAGCGACCGGGACGGCTTGTAAGAGTGGGGTAATTGGCCAATTACAATTGGGGAGAAAAAGCAGGGAAATTTAGAAAAAATGGAAGTAATAAATATGTAGAATTTTTGACATTGAATATTTATATTGATTTATATTGATTTCCTTAAGCAGCTGGGTGTCCAGATTGCTGATCCAGGATTTGTGGCAACACCAGCACATAAAGGACAAATTTAAAACTCTTCTTTTACTTTAATCATAGGAAATCAGTATTCAAAAAAGCTTCAGTACGAAAACCAGAGCAGATGGCCCACTTTAATTGGATAAAATACAATTATAGTATAAATGACGTTATATTTTGTTGCTGTTGCTTTTGTTGTTTCCCCCAGCAGCAGCATTGAGGAACGGAGATAATTAGAGATTTGTCTCAGCATCTAACCCTGTTGTGGACACGGTTACTATATAGCAGCGTTGGCAGGTTTCCTTTGGTGGTGGAACTACCAGCGCCGAATAATTGAAATGGGAATACTGGTTTAAATTTACAAAATCAGCAACCCTAAAAATGTTTAGGAAAGAACAATTTCATCAAAAAATGTTGCTGACTAAATACGTAAAGTAATAACTTAAGAAGGAAATATATGTGGCCTCTTCCAGTATTATACAATACCTACCGAAATACATTTTCTGGGATTCTGGTTATTATGTCACCACAGAAGGACGACGGGGCATCTGATCTGATCACATGCAAGTTTAATTTCCGAGTGTCATGCTTGTTTTTCCACAGCAAATCTCAGATGGGAAAAAAAAAAAGACAAATATTATCCACATGTTGGTCTATTTGGTTCAAGCGGTGCGTGGAGAAGTGATGATAAAATAAGCAAATGCTTAGAAGATGAAAGGTATGAAAAAAAAAAATCCCAGTCCCAAACAACCCTGATGAATACGTCGATACTGCCACCACATATCGTTCAGTCACAAGGGTCTACCGTATGTAAATCCATTTCATCTCCCCCAAAGAAAATCTATCAACTATCAGTGGTGGGTAAACAAAAACAAGTACTCAAGGAAAAGCGTAGTTACTTTATAATAATATTTCCTCAAGAAGAAGTAAAAGTACTCCTAAAATAACTACTTGAGTAAGAGTAAAAAAGCATCTCTTGAAAAAACTACATGTAGTGAGCAACTTCGTTAGATGCAATTTGTTACATCAGTGTGTAAGAGCAAAACAGTTAACAAATGAGAAAGAATAATAAATTTTTAATGAGGACCTGGTCTAAGACAGCCATTTTCTCAGTAACGTCGCATTTAGGTTTAATAGGGTATGTGCACGAAACATTAGTGGGAGCAATTGCATTTCTTTTTGAGAGTTTGAATACTAAATTATTAATTAATTAGGTTTCCTTTATTAATCCCCTTGGGGAAACTGTTACTGTAAATTAACCCATCCTAGCTGTGATCCGTGTAGCTCGGAGCAGCGGGACTGCCGCCTTCATGCTGCGCCCGGGGACCAACTCCAGTTCTTTCCCCATTGCCTCGGTCAGGGGCACAGACGGGAGTATTAACCCCAACATGCATGTTTCTTTTGATGGTGGGGGAAACCGGAGCACCCGGAGGAAACCCACCGCAGACACGGGGAGAACATGCAAACTCCACACAGAGGACGACCTGGGATGACCCCCCAAGGTTGGACAACCCTGGGGTTCGAACCCAGGACCTTCTTGCTATGAGGCAACAGTGCTAACCACTGGGCCACCAAATAATAATAAATAAATAAATATTCAGACTTTGTTAGTTAATTCCTCATTGGGATTCCCAATAGTGTGTTGGGTGAGGCACCATTTTGTAACTAGCCCCTTCCTGTTCAAGGTGGGAACGTTGCGCCGTTATTCTGCTTCGCCATTCTGTAACATAAAAAGTACAAACACAGAATAGGGGGGGGGCATGGTTATTCTGCCATTAAGCTGGTGTCACACCATATTTGGTGACCTATCGGATTCTGTGACCTGCCCCGATATTCTTACCCTATCCCTAATAGAGATGCGCTGATCAGATTCCTATACCTGAATTTGGATATCTGCCATACCGACACCAGAGCTCTTTTTTCTTGAATATTATTTATTTATTGTTGTTGTTGTTATGTGTAAGGTTACATGAGGATGCAGTAAACCATACAGCACTTCTTATTAAAGTGGCAATAGACAACGTTCCCCCCCAGTGTTTCCAAGTGGTGTTATTATTTGTGCCACTGTCGCAAAAACAACTGGATCAATTTCTGTTTATTAGCAGCCTGGCTAATAACCCTATTAACAACCCTCAGAATCCAAATTTAAACTAGAAACCCCAGGCTCAATGCTGTGATAAAGACAGAGTAAAACATCTGGTAGTATTAATAAGTAGGCATGTTGTGCTACTTACTGATCCATTTGAATTAATGCCAACTGGATGTCGATTTGGACCCCTCTCAAGTCCTGGGCGTTGTATCAAACTCTGTTTCCCCGTTGAGATCTGTTGCCCCCTAGCTAGAGTTGTATACAACACTGGGATATAGCCTAACCTCAACCTAACCCGGCGCTTACCTTAACCTAATTATAACCAACAGCTAACCTTTTTCCGTGCGAACACTTTCATCTGGCTACGGGGAAACAGATCTCAACAGGGAAACAGAGTTGGATATAACACCGGAGCTCTCTGCATTGAGCGAATGCCCGTTTGAGGTTCACTCTTGTTTTACCTCTGTTTCTATCACTCTCGCTCTTCACCTTCTTTGCCTCCTCTGTCAACGGGGTTCTTTTTCTCTGGCCGGGTAGAGTTTTAACTATCACTTCAGGTGTTCTACCGTCCATCATTTCCACTATTTGGGATAGCTACCAGGGAAAATGAAAGTGCTATCCTCTTCTTATTTTGGTTGCACAATGGTTGATGCATTTTCTTTGTGCCGTAAGGCAAGCCTTAATTTTCCCGCGAGATCGTACCCGGTGGCAGACAGAATTGCACAGTGAAAGCAAGTTTATAGGGAATCAATTTAGTCCCCGATGGTGTCATTGTTCTATAGCCATTACACTGTGCAATCACTGTATACTTCATATACTTCAAGTTAAGGCAAAAAAGTTGTCTACTGCCGCTTTAAAAGAGCAAAAACTATACAAAAATAAGTTACATTTAAATGTATTCCACAGCAACTTATTTGAACTGTAGTTTAAGTAGGCTTCACATACAAACAGGTGTAGGAATGCAAATTACTATGCAACTCCTTTAACGTATTAATGGACTTGCAGTCAAACTCTGCATTTTTTCCTCTCCAAAATACCCAGAGAATTAATTATTTTCTTTTTTTACAAAACGACCTATCCTGTAGTCATTACAATGGCAGAAAGATTTATATGTTTTTTTTTGTTGGTGAATGACATTGATTAAGTGGTGACCTGTAAAACCAACTGGAAATATTTTGCTCCTGACTAACCCGGTGTTAAGATGTATGGTGATATACACCCTGTCTAGCCTGGCAGGACTGACCCTGTTCTCTGAAACTTTTACCCATGTGTACTCTCTGGTGTTTGATTTTTTTTTTTATTCTCCAAGCATCAATTAAATTGTGATAATAACCTGGATAAAGTGATGGAAGATTGTAAATGTGGTTCTTCACTTGCCCTGTCACTTGTCATCACCAAGACCCAGGAGAAGGAGGACGATCATCCTTCTTCTCCTGGAAAATATGTCAGGAGAGCCAGGTGACAGGCGGGTCGGCTGCCGCCTCCTCCCCATCACTCTGCGCGTCCTGCCGCAGCTGCCAGGGAGGTTATGCACACAGCTGCGCCACTAACTCCACTCACACTTGGTCCCTCTGACACAGTTACTACATCATCTAAGGCCCTTTTTATCTTTCTCCGAATTACTGTGGAGTACAGGAGGCTCCAGGTTTACGTTTTGTGGGGTTTCACTTGTTTCCCCTGCAGCCATCGGCCTCATTACAATCCACCGCCTCCTCACTACCCCCCCCCCCCACACACACACACCCTTCAGCCGCCTGGTCAGCAGCTTCTGCATCCTCTGCTTCCCACTCTGCATGCTACCTGAACTCATATATATATTCCATTTTGGCTATGGTCTTAAAATTGCATTATTAGCTACAGATTTATAATTCATAAAACCATCAGACTATGGAATCTGGATCGGTACGTCGTGGATCGGTAACATCAGCCTGATATCTGATGAGTAAACTACGCCAGTATTGGCACCCGATGCCAATTGGATCTTACTTGGGGCCAGACCTTTGAATCCGCCCACTCCACCGAGTTCACTGATTCTTCTGGTCTGGCATCATGAAACAGCCGTCTCTCGGTTGAAAAAGTGATTATCCAATGAGTGCCGTGGGGGCAGACAAATGATTAGTCAATCAGTGCCACGGGCGGGACTAACACCCTTGTCAAGCCGAGCTGTTGTCAAGCATTAGACAGCATGTCTTCTCAATATCACCTGATATCATAGTTTGTTTTTACCTCGCTCCGCTCCACTCTTAAATCCCAGGCAAAACCAGTATTTTGGCAGGGCTGTGCCTCGGTGTCAACATAAAAAGACGTTAGATTCAGGCGGATATGTTGGTCTATGGTGATTGGTTAGGGAAACTCGAATCCCTCTCCCCCGCGGAAGCCGGTTAGAGTGCAGGCAGTGTCAGAATGAAGATGGAAATGGATTGTAATGACTTGGCAACTCTGTCTGATATATCAGGCAAGATCGGACTGGTCCCAACTCTAGTAAAAGTAGGAAGAAGTATGTAGCCCAATATAGCAGAGTAGAAGTAAAGCATAAAAAGTATTCTGCAAAACAACTACTCTTAGAGGTACAATTTATTTAAAAAAAAACTTTACTCAAGCACATGTAACAGAGTGGGCGGCATGGTGGCACAGCGGTTAGCACAGTCGCCTCACAGCAAGAAGGTCCTGCGTTCGAGCCCTGGGGTAGTCCAACCCTGGGGGTCGTCCTCTGTGTGGAGTTTGCATGTTCTCCCGGTGTCTGTGTGGGTTTCCTCCCACAGTCCAAAGACATACAGGTCAGGTGAATTGGCCGAACTTAATTGTCCCTAGGTATGAATGTGTGTGTGTGTTGGCCCTGGGATGGTCTGGCGGTCTGTCCAGGGTGTCTCCCTGCCTGCCGCCCAATGACTGCTGGGATAGGCTCCAGCATCCCCGCGACCCTGAGAGCAGGATAGGCGGTTTGGGTAATGGATGGATGGGTGGATGTAACAGAGTAACTGTAAGACGTTACTACCTACCTCTGTTAACTACGTTCAGTGCTTTGTGCAAAGCGAAATGAGGGAAGCATGCACTGTTGCATCATGGGAGGTGGTTGTTGCAGGAATATGGACACAAGTAGGAGCAAATGAAGCGATAGTGAGTTGAGTTTCTTCATGCAAGGCGTTCAGTCTGGAACCGATCGACACGACTGCTAATTCTTTGCCTAAAATCAAACATTCACTTATCCAGTAAAGTTAAATCACCTGTTTGGACACAACGCCGTCTTAATAGAAAGCTATGTGTACATGCAACACTTGATCAAATACTCCAGCAGAGTGTCGGTTGTTTCATGTGGCTGTGCCACTGGCGTCGTGATTCTGTTTTCTTCTTTTTTCTGTCTTTCATGTGATCACTTCACTGCCACCCTGACGCTTTTTTTCTTATGATCCAATAATTTGAGTGAAAATAAAGAGACACTAAAAAGTTAGAGTAGTATTAGAAACTCTAAAATAGATTTGCAGATTAATAAATGACTGCCATTACTCCAAATGTTTGATGCGTTTTACCGTTGACTTTTATTTCTGACAAAGACAATATGGTTCAATGCATGAATAATAACTCAGACGTTGCATGATGATTCTCTTTTTGAAGAGAAAAATCAAATCCATCTCGAACCAGGTCATTTACAGTCAAGGCCGTGCGGAAATATGTAATTGCATAGTGGGAATGTCGGCCTTCTCAATTCACAAAAAGAGCATTTAAGTAATTCTCTGTGAAATGAAAATACTGCCGTTTGGTAAACAGTCTTCAGCGTGCCTAAGTCGAGCTCACTTCCTCCCTGATGGGAGCGCTGTGCTGATTTTGTCAAGTGCAAAACTGTCACAATCAAAAGATTTTCACTTCTGAAGACCTCGCATAAAAAAACCCCCGTTCCAGAGCATTACTCAAACAGGGCCCTTTAAGACTCGCCCAGCTTTATTTCGTGTTTTGATTTGCTGGCTACCAACGCCTTCAAGTGAAATATTCCCTCACAACACCGGGGTCACGTCAAAGCAGTAACTAGTACAGTATTTATTCACAGAATCTCTCCTTGCCGCAGTTCATCTAGCTGGCTTGGACTGCCCTTATGGAAAAGGAAAACTTGCTTGAGATATTGGCCCCATCCCATGTTACACCGCCTCAGTTCGCAAAGCATTCTGGGAATTTTCTTCTACCACTCCGTTTGGAGTCTGCATCTGAAAAGGCTCCGTTTGGAGGGCGAGGTGAGCGCGAGC
The DNA here is from genome assembly GCF_029633865.1 of Lampris incognitus. Taxonomy (NCBI): domain Eukaryota; kingdom Metazoa; phylum Chordata; class Actinopteri; order Lampriformes; family Lampridae; genus Lampris; species Lampris incognitus. Next base: position 108,435,284 of record NC_079213.1, read on the forward strand.
CCCAAAACGGGACGCCCAACCCTATGCGGCTACGCATAAAACGGAGGGGTAGGGCCAAGCGGGGGGGGGGGGGGATTGGGATTGGGCCCATGACACTTCAGTTGTAGCTATAGAATCAGAATCAGAATACTTTACTCACCTCTGAGGAGAAATTGGGTCAAAATATATAGTTCTGTAGTTCTCGCTTTCATATAATTGGGGGTAGGGTTTAGCATATGGGGTGTATTACTGACATAATATGGCTAGTTCAAAGGATAACAATCATATGTAATGCAAAATTGTGCGATTTGGCCGGTGTTTCTGCCCCTTTTCACACAAGCAGGAACAAATATATAGCGATACTCAGAGGCGCACACACACATACTTAGGTCACTCTTGAGGACATTACACAGACTTGCATCCATTCCCTGGCTGTTAACGCTCATCAGATTCTCACCTCTCTCTCAGCAGGAGGATTTTGGGCTGCGTTCGGCACCGCTTGCTGAGCGTGAAGAGTTTGTTGACAATGCGCCGGGCTTTACTCAGGAGCTGCTGGGTGCTGAGCTCCAGCTGCCTGTAGCGCTGGTGAACGGCAGGCTCCATCTTCCAAAAGTACTGGATGGCAGATGTGTTCAGGGCGTAAAACGTAGGAAGCCTCCTAACAAAGTTCTGGAACTCATCTGAAAGGCAAACAGGTGTGGAGAGATGAACAAACCCCCGCACTCCCCCGAACCCTTGGCAAAACTAAATCACTATTTATTTGCTCTCTTCTTCGTTTTCTTTGACCAGCTAATCTCGGCTGCTATAGAAAGCCCAAACAAGAAAACCACTTTGCGGAGGACCGCGTGGCTACGAGAGCTGCAGAGCAAAGCGGAGGTGATTTTGTGCGATGCGTGAACTGATGGAAAGAAGCGGAACTCTGTTACTTTTTCATGAACTCGACAACATCGCCCGAACGGGGTCAGCAGATCTATAGAGAACACGACCATCAGCCAAAGGGACGAGTGAAACAAAGAGGGAAACTATCTGAAGCGGGCTAGACGGGGTCTGCCGGGGTCCGTGGCATACATGTCCAGGGCGTTCAGTAACGGTGTCATCACCAGATGATTTGGTATCCCAAATATCAATACAAGTTTACCGTTAGTGAGAAAACGACTGTGCTGTCTGCCGTTAGAGTTGTGCTGATAACACGGCATCTGATTGGAAAAGCTATTTAGTCGTCGCGTTACTATTGCCTGTATTATATGTTGCCGTGAAATTAGCGATGTGATTAAAAGACACGTAATGGAATGTTTTTCATGCATTTCAATAGTATTTTCCTGGGCCGGAGCTCGAGTACGGGAGAGAAACTGGGTCTCGGGCATAATTGCCAATTTTGTACAGCACTACCCCCCCCCCCCCCCGTGTTGCTAAAATCACACGATGTGCTCAGTAAAGACTGTGTCGTCACTTATTCATTAGCAGACTGCTGTAGTGACTGGTGAAATTATAGGGCTCTTGCATGTTAGTAAACATGCTCATTATGCCAAGGTTCAAAGGGGGTAGCCATTAGATATTTGAAAAATGAAATTAAAATGTAGAATGTTTTTGCCATTAAGATAAAGTAATGGCTTATTATCTCTGAAAGCCCCATCTCTTCAAACTATCATCAACTTGTCAACCACTGGAAAAAGCCAAGTACCATATAGTTAACCTTCTGCATGCCATCCAAACCGACAAGGGCGGATGGCAGCGGCGGCGGCAGCGGGGGGGGGGTCAATAAATTCCTGGCCATCTCTGATGCTGCCGCAACGTCTTAGAAAAACCATGCTGGTTTTTGAGTTAGTGGTTATTAGCCTCAGATCTGCAGTCCCTCAGTTCTTCTACTTTGTCCTGGCTGCATACATAGCGAGCGAGCATCACGTGCAAAATATACCACTCTCATTATAATCAATGAGACTGTTGTGGTGGTGGGATGTGGTTTGGCGTCGGCTGGAATTAGAGAGAGAGGAGGTCGCGGGAGAGCAGACGCAACAGGGAGGCTGAATAATGATCAGCCGCAGGTGTGCCAAACTAACAAACTGTGCTTTATATACCGTAGTGAAGCTGGGTCCTGGGCTGACTGACGCTGACGAACACGCAGGCAGAACACACACAGCGAACCTGAGAGGGGAGGGGGCCACGCCAGACGAAGCCCTGAATGAAGAGAGTGAGGCGGCTGCACCACCAGAGCACACCGGCCCATGTGGAATTAGAAATGGAGACGTTGCATTAAATAAAAAACCTGTGTTCCGCCCGTGTCCGTCCTTCCGCCCTGAACCCCTCCAGCGGCAGCAGCTTTGCCACAGCGGTGGCGGCCCGCACGGGTGCGGATGGAATCACGATTAAGCCAGCTAACAAGAGTCTTAACCGGATCGCCAAGCCCACATGCAGCAGCACCAGCAGCTGCATGACCTTCAGGAAATGGCCGCAACGCAGGCCAAAGACCAGGCTCTCCTGAGGGATTTGCTGCATTCCCCACTGGCTGCCTGCGGGTGATCTAGCCGCCTCACCATCTCACTGGCCCCAGATCACCCTCCCTAAGATGACAACCGCCGACGACCCCGAGGCGCTCCTGGACATCTTCAAGAGCATGGCGATGGCGTGTGGGTGGCCGGAGGAGGAATGGGCTGTGTGCACGCGCCCCCTGCTTAACGGGGAGGTGCAAGTCGCTCAACACAGCCTACCAGCGTCCTCTCAGGGGGACTACTACGTGATTAGGTGAGCTGTCGTGGAGGACGCCGGCCATCCTTTTATTCTTGACATACTATATTAATCCCCATGGGCAAATTCCTCTCTGCATTTAACCCATCCTAGCTGTGTAGCTAGCTGTGTAGCTAGGAGCAGTGGGTAGCCGCTGTGCAGTACCCGGGGACCAACTCCAGTTCTTCTCTCCATTGCCTTGGTCAGGGGCACAGACAGGACTATTAACCCTAACATGCATGTCTTTAGCACAGCAGCTCCTTGGCACGGTGAGGTGGTGGCTGTGGCCAGACCTGGAGGACATCGACAACATCCTATAGCAAGTGGCACCGGAGCAATTCATCACCTGCATTCCCCCTGCAACCGCCGACAGGGTCCAGTGCCACTGTCTTGAGGGCCTGGCTAAAGCCGTCACCCTAGTGGAAGACCACCTTGCCCTTCCTGCATGGGACTGATGCGGCCAGCCAACAGTCTGCCCCATCCCGGCCCTGAGGAGAAGACCAGAGTGGAGCACCCCCCCCCCAACACACACACACACCACCACCCAGCAGCATATACCTCTGCACCTCGCCCCTGTTCTAACCCCTCCCTCTTCCACAAGGCCCAGCACCAGCCTCTGCCCTCCCGGACCCACAAGGGGCACCTCGAATGTCAGGTCGGGAGTGCTGGCGGTGTGGAATTTCAAGGCAATTTTATTTGTGTAGTCCAATTTCCACAAATAACACATTTGCCTCAGGGGGCTTAACAGCAATACAACATCCTGTCCTTAGACCCTCAAATCGGATAAGGAACAACTCCTTCAAAAAACCCTTTATCAGGGAGATAAATTGGGAGAAACCTCAGAGAGAGCAACAGAGGAGGGATCTCTCTCCCAAGGTGGAAGGACGTGCAATGGATGTTGTGTGTGCAGATCAGAACACAATTTACAGAATACAACAGTGAAAAAGGATAACAAAATGATAATGGAAATATAAGATATATGACGAATATGATGAGGAGGACGGCAAGCAGTGTCCAGGTGGCAAAAGAACAGCCTAGGACCTGAGCCACGCGACCTCCATCACCATGTAGACCTGACAGGAGGACAAACTACACATGCACACGGGGGAGACTCACATCACACCATCACACATTGCAGAGGGAGAAGGATATAACATTGAAACAGGATAACAAAATTATATGGATTTATAAGATATGTGAAGAATGTGATGAGGGCGATGCCAAGCAGCGTCCAGGTGGTGACCACCATCACCATCACATCACGTTTTTCGCATGGCTTGTGGGCCTGTACGTTCACTGACTGTAGTGTGCAATGCATCTTAGAATGCTTCATTTATTTATTATTCTATTCTTTTGACTTCTTTTAACTTATATGGATTTTTGCCCTTCGCCTGGCCCTCGTGGGAGTCTGCACACAGGGCCACATGAGGGTGAAGGCGCATCTCTTGCCCATGTACTGATCTGTCTATTGTCCCTGACATGATGATGATTGCCACTTTTCAGTGAGTTTGTGTCTGGGTAGATGGTAAAAACTGAATGGCCCTTCTGGGATAAATAAAGTTGTCTGGATCTGAGTCTGAAAACCATGGAGACCTGGCAGGAGGACAGATTCTTGAGTGCACACAGTGGAGACTCGCATCACACCAGTCACATACATGGGAGAAGAGAAAGGAGAAGACATCGTTCAGAGACAGAAAAGACAGTAATTTCTATTAACAGGTTCTATACATACACACACACACACACACACACACACACACACATATATATAGGTATCAGAGGTGTTATGGTTTCCATTTTCGTTTTAGTCCGAGCAGTATTGACCAATCACATTCGAGTAGGCGGTGATTTCTACAGGAACATGCGTTGGTTGAATGTTGGTAACAGTCAGTGTGGGGGATGAAAGGAACGGACAGCATTGGCCGAAATGTCGTCTGGACCTAGCTAATACTACTACTTTCGGCTGCTCCCATTAGGGTTCGTCTGGACCTAAAACGCCTACAAAAAAAGTGTTGTTGTTTGTGTATTGCGTGGAGAAATGTCCGACTCGTGTCGACTACTTGCGAAACAATCCGGTCGAAGACGTCGTCTCTCAACTCCAACTCCATCCTCGCGTCTCAAGTTGCTAATCCCAACTGTAAACAATGACAGGGGTACAAAAGAGGAAGTCTTCAAAGGAAATGGAAGCGAGCAGCCAACAGCCACACTGGAAGCCCCGAAATAGTGGCCGTTGTCCGAGATTGGTGAGAGGGAAGAGAGGAGTTGTAATAATCTTGTGAGATTTTCAACAGTCAGTCTCTACAGTGAAAGGAGCCAAGACTTCAGGCAGCTGCTGGCCAAATGCAGCTACACTGGAGGGACCCATGTGGCGAGAAGCAATTACAACGTTGCCGACATTAACAGGATAGGCCAATGATGTTTCAAATTTAATGAGAAAATTATCTCACACAGTGGATGTGATTGGAAAGACAGTCAGATCAGAAACAGCTATCCCTTTAGATAAAACCAAATCGAGGGTGTTACCACTGCAATGAGTCGACTCTTGAACAAACTGAGCGACCCCGAAAGTATCAACAAGTGCCAGAAAGGCTTTACTTAGAGGATCAGCAGCCTTATTCGGGTGAATATTGAAATCACCAAGAATTAGAATCTCATCAGAACGAGTAACAAGGTCTGAGTTAAATTCTGCAAGAAGGGCCAGGAGGTCAATAGAGTATCACAATGTGGACTGAGCCGAGTCTGTTCGTGGCTGAGGGAGACGGATTTAGAATAAGAGCCTCAAAAGATTTTAATCTAGTTTCACATTTAGAAGTTAAATTGAAATAGACTTAAATATTAAGGTGACAACCCCCACCTTGTTCATTTGCCCAAGCTACATGGGCATACGTATAGTCGGGTGGGGGAAGCTTCATTTAAGGAAAGGAAAACATTTGGTTTCAGCCATGGTTCACATAACCCAATAACATCAAAACTATGTTCAAGACCCAGATCCTTTATTAGTATGGCTTTGGTAAACAGTGATCTAATATTTATAAAACCAAATTTAAGCATCTTGTTGCAGCAATCAGTAGTAGGCAGAACTTTAGAACTACCACTAGATGAAATATTAATAGGAATTAGACACCTTGTATCCTTGTATTACTAGTTGACAATTTTGAAGACCTACGCCTTGGACAATGTGTGGTCACACTTTTGATAACATTAGCTGTTTGGTTCTGTAGATTAGGTGTTTCATTGCACATTTCACCACCACCACCACCAGTGGTAGGAATTATTATTAGATTATTGTGATTCACACATTTAGGCGAGAGAACTTGGAAGCAATGCAGCAGGGTAGGGAGACGGCCTCAATATTATACCCAAGCTGTCTGATAATCTACACTATGAGAAATTCCCTGACTAGACACATTAACTAAACTAGTTGATGCCACAGCCGCACTAGGTTTAAACCTAGCAGGCTCTTTAATCCCCTGCAACCTGCTGAATGATAAGTCCCTAGTGTCAAACTAAATGTAGATACTAAGAGCGGCGCTGTCCCCAGTACGGTGAATGCCATCCGCTTTCAGCAGGTAAGGGAGGACCCAGAAAGAAGGCCAGTTACCAACAAAACAGAATCCCTGCTTTGACTGCAAATGCATTAAAGCTAACAGCTAAAGTAGGCTAAGCTAGGAACGAAAGGCTGCCCAGTAACACAAGAGTCGTTAGAGAAAGAAAACTAGCGACTCTAGCAGTAAGTGAATTAAGCAATGAAAATAGCATCACAACACGGAAAGTCGAAAACCAGGCAGCAAAAGAAGTTCGACCGACTTGCTGCAAGCCAGAGACATCAGCAGACAACGAATGGTGCCCTCAACAGCGGATAGAGAGACAGACATCAGACACACCATGACGATGAGGACAAGTGGGTGAAGAACCTGTCCAAGAAGAGAGACATTTTTGCTAAGGGGCTGAATTTTGCTGTCACGCCGAGGCAAATCCTGCTAATGGAACTGATCACAGCCCCGGAATCGGCGATCCGTAACAACATCACAAGCAGAGCAACTACGGACGGAAGTTTCAGCCTGCCTCAGCAATGCGAAGGTAGCGCTGTCCAACATCAGCAAAGATGAGAGGAATGCACTCACAACTCTCAGTAAGGACAATAACGTCATAATCCTTCAGGCAGACAAATGCGGATGCACTGTTTTATTGAATCAGACAGACTATCATGAGAAAGTTATGACGTTACTTAGTGGCACAAATACTTATGAGCCCCTAAAACGAGATCCAGGCAGTGGTTACAAGAAAATGGGGATAGATTGTCTGAAGCTGTTAGAACAGGACAATGCTATTGACAGAATTTTGAACCGTAGATTATGCCCAGGGGAAGCTACACCTAGTCTGTATGGTTTGCCTAAGATACATAAACAGGATGTGCCATTACAGCCTATTGTTTGTATGATTAACTCGGTGACCTATAATATCTCTTAAGTTTCTGGCATCTATTCTTAACCTGTTGGTAGGAAGTAATGAACATCACATTCAGAACACTATACATTTTATGGATAAAGTGAAGGACATCGTTATAGAGGGGGATTAAACAATGGTCCCTTATGATGTTACATTTCTCTTCACTTTCATTCCTGTTGATGAAGCAGTAGAGGTAGTCCGTATGAAATTACAAAACAACCCCACCCTTAGCAATAGGACCACCCTTAACACTGACCAATGGTGTCTACTCCTGAAGCTGTGTCCTCAATCCACGTACTTCACATAATACAGGCAGAGGCGTGGGTTTGCTATGTGTTCCCCAGTATCACCTACAGTGGCCAAATTGTTTGTGGAGAAAGTAGAAAAGAGGACTCTGATGTCCTATCCAGGGACACCACCTAGCCATTGGTTCAGACTTGTGGATGACACCTGCATTAAAATTAAATCTCAGGACATACCACATTTCACCGACCACATTAACTCTGGACAACCACATCATGTTCACCAGGGAGGATGTGAAAAATGACAGGTTAGCCTTCTTAGACTGTGAAATTGCAATTGGTGATGGAGGACATTTGATTGTTGATGTTTACCCTAAACCAACACATACTGATCAGTACTTAAGGTGTGACTCTCATCATCCACTGGAGCACAAACTAGGAGACATCAGCACAATGCACCAGTGAGCTGACAATGTCCCCTTCAACACAGCAGTGGTGGAAGGGGAGAAATCCCACATTAAACAGGCCCTGGTTAAGTGTGGTTATCCTAACTGGGCGTTTGTCAAAGCCAGGAAGACGCCCAAACAGTGCACCAGCCGATCGAAGAGCGGAGAAAAACAACAGCTGCCTAAGTGTAAACCAGTGGTGATTCTGTACATGGCAGGAGTGTCAGGACAGTTGAGACGCATATTTTTCAAACACTGCTTCTTAGTCGCTTTCAAACCCCAAAACATGCTGTGCCATGAATTGCTTCATCCCCAAGATCGGGTTCCCCTGGCACAAATGTAGCAATATAGTGTACGCTGTTAAGTGCTGGGAGAATTGCTGCAACTTGTATATTGGGGAAACCAAACAGACGCTGGCCAAGACGATGGCACAACATAGAACTAACACGTCAGGCCAGGACTCCGCAGCCTACACCCATGTACAGGCCAGTGGCCACTCTTTCAAAGATGAGGATGTCCACATCCTCGATAGGGAGGAATGCTGGTTTGAACGGGGAGTCAAAGAGGCCATCTATGTGAAGAGGGAACGCCCATCCATGAACCGAGTGGGGGGGGGGGGCTAAAAATACATCTGTTGCCATCCATCTTACAATGCTGTGATTGCAACTATTCCCCAATCCTCTGTGATTAGTACACATGGCCATTGTAACTCTAGTTAATGGTCACAACAATTTGCATATGAAACCAATCTTTTTTTTTTTGGTCGTCATGCCACTGTATTGTTTATAAGAATCAGAATCAGAAACACTTTATTTGTCATTTCATTTCAAGCACTTGCGTACATGAAATGAAACATCCAGCCTAATGCAGTGCAACACAAATACAAAAACACATATCCAAAAACTACAAGAACAAATATATCTAAAGTAAAAAAAAATTTTTTTTTTAAAAATGTCCGGAAGAATGAACGCCAGCTAGGATGACTGTCGGAACTGCCGGTCTGCATGGGCTAGCAGTTAGCTTAGTCTGGAGATACCTGTAGTTAGCTGATAAGGGTGGGGATACCTGTAGTCAGTTGAGACTGAAGAAGTCCCTTAGATGAGTGATGAAATGTTTCTCTCAATAAACGTGTCCAGATGAACTGATTCAACTTTCTGTGAGACTGGATTATTGCGGAGTAGAACTGAATCAGCAGCTGTTGAGGCAGGTGGAACTTTCTGAGCTGGCGCAAAAAGTATATCCTCTACTGAGCCTTTTTAATGATTGTGTCTGTGTTGGACACCCACGTTAGGTCCTGGGAGATTGTGGATCCCAGAAACCTGAAGGTCTCCACAGCAGACACAGTGCTGTCGAGTTTGGTGAGGGGGGCTTCTCCTGAAATCCACTGTCATCTCTACTGTTTTGAGCATCGTCAGGTCCAGGTTGTTATAAATGTGCCAGCTGTTCAAACAATTGTCTGTAAGCAGACTCGTCACTGTCCTGGATGAGGCCAATGATTGTTGTGATGTCTGCAAACTTCAGGAGTTTAACAGAAAGGTCTTCTGTGGTACAGTCATTTGTGTAGAGGGAGTGCACACATCCCTGGGAGGCACCAGTGCTCACTGTCCGGATGCTGGATGGGATTTTCCCAAGCCTCACCTGCTGCCTCCGGTCTGTCAGGAAGTTTGTGATCCACTGACAGTTGGGGTCTGGTACAGTGAGCTGAGAGAGTTTGGAGTGGAGGATGTCTGGGGCGGTGGTGTTGAACGCCAAGCTAAAGTCCACAAACAGGACCCTTGTATATATCCCTGGGGAGTCAAGGTGTCGCGAGATATAGTGCAGTTCCATGTTGACTGCATAATCCATTGACCTGTTTGCTTGGTAGGCAAACTGCAGGGGGTCCAGCAGCAGGACTGTGATGTCCCTTAGGTGGGCCAACACCAGTCTCTCAAAGGATTTCATGCCCACAGACGTCACACTAAATTGTTAGTGCCGAAAAGCCATCAGGAACTGAACTTCCAGGTGGCTCATCACAACCCCATAGCAGATCACCTCAAATATAGTAAGACTCTCAAAACCATGATTTGTAAAGTTTGTACACAAAGATGGCCACAATTGAGATGGTTGGATCCTCTGTTATTTGCAGTGCATGAGATTCTCCAGGCCTCCACGGGGCTTTCCCCCTGTGAATTGTTCGGCAGAACACCAAGAGATGTGTTGGACTTGATTAAAGAAAACTGTTAGAGTGGTCAAGCGCCAGTAAAAATGAAATACAATAGGTCTTGGACCTGAAAGCAAAACTCCATACATTAGGGCAGTTATCATGGGAGAATTTCCTCCAAGGCCAGGAACAGCAGCAACACCTGTATGAAAGAGGAGCGCGACTATGCCAGTTTGCACCGGGAGATAAAGTTCTCGTATTACTTCCAATGTCCTGCTCCAAATTAATTGCCAAATAGCAAGGAAACCTTCATGAGGACACGGCAGGTGGGGGATGTCGACTATGAGGTTGTGCGATTTACCACCTCAATCTCCTGAGAGCATGGAGAGAGGTGGTCCCAGTTTCTCTGGCCACAATGGTATCAGAGAGAGATGAGTTGGGGCTGGAGGTACAAACTTAAACATTCCCGCCCCCCTCCATTGTGAGGAAAATCTCTCACCCTACCAGGTAGCCAAGGTTGCCTCGTTTGCGGCAGCGATTTGCTGATGTGTTCTCCCCCCTGCAAGGATGCACAAACCTCATACAGCACCCCATAATGACATTGCCGGGCATGACAGTACACTCCCATCCGTACTAGCTGCCAAGATACAAAAAGAAAACTGTTCAGGCAAAAGTTAAGACCATGCTGGAAACAGGGGTAATAGAGGAGTCTAGCAGTGACTGGTGTAGCCCCATCATCCTTGTGCGTAAGACTGGTGGGTTTATACAGTTCTGTGTAGACTACCAAGAGGTGAACTATGTGTCAAAGTTTGATGGATATCCAATGTCATGGGTTGATGAACTCCTGGATAGGCTCTGCTCTGTTTGCTTTTTTACGACACTGGATTCAACCTAAGGCTACTGGCAGATTCCCTTGTCGCCAGAGTCTAAAGAGAAACGGCTTTCTCTATGCCAGATGGATTGTATCAGTTTGTGACACTTCTGTTTGGACTGTTCGAGACTCCAGCCACGCTTCAATGCCTCATGGACCGGATGCTGCGGCTGCACACTGCATATGCTGCCACATAGTTGGATGATGTAGAACAAGTGCTGCCCCCAACAGTAGCAGTTGGGGGCAGCATATGCAGCAGATGGTGGTGGTGCTCAACTCCTTGAGGCAGGTGGGGTTCATGGACAACCCAAAAAAGTGCATAGTTGGGCAGCAGGAGGTACTGTATTTGGTGGTACCACTTAGGCGGGTGTATCTGAAGCTAGATAAGATGGTAGTAATTGTGGCCAGCCCAAGGACTGAGATGAAAAGGCAGGTGAGGGGATTCCTGGGACTGGCCGGCTACTTCAGATGGTTCATCCCAGCCTTTGCAGAGCTGACTAGTTCCCTGACTGACCTCACCCAAAAGGCTGCCTCAGATCCGGTCCAGTGGCTGGAGCAGTGTCAGATGGTGTTCGAGAGGATTAAACAAGCTCTTTGTGGGGAGTTGCTGCTCCACATTCCTAACTTCTCTCTCCCTTTTGACTTGCAGATTGACACATTGGACAGAGGTCTGGGGGCAGTTTTGTCCCAGGGGGTGGAGGGAGTCAATCGCCTGGTGCTGTACATTAGCCATACATTGGCAGAGAGAGAGAAGAGGTGCAGCATCGTAGAGAGAGAGATGGTCAGTTGGCGCCCTCGGCTTCTACCTCCTGGGGCCAACCTGTTGGTATCTGGCCTTACAGCCTTTTAAGTTCAAGGTGGGCCATAGGCCGGGGGCGCAGATGGTTGTGGCCAACTTTCTCTTGCTTGGCCAATGGGGATATGTGGTAGTAGGGTGTGGTTTAAGCACTGACTGGAAGTGGAGAGAGAGGGGGTTTGGGTCACGGAAGAGCAGACATAATAAGGAGGCTGATTTGTGATCAGCCTCAGGTGTGCCAAACTATCCAACTGTGCTTTATACACCTCAGTGAAGCTGGGTCCTGGGCTGACTGACACTGGCGAAGATGCAGGCGAAACACACACGGCAAAACTGAGAGAGAGGGTGGGGAGCCACGCCAGACGAAGCTCTGAATGAAGAGAGTGGGACGGCTCCAGCACCAGAGTGCACCGGCCCATGCAGAAGGAGAAATAAAATCGTGTCCATCCTTCCATCCCGACTTGCTCCAGTGGCAGCTTTGCCGCAACTGTCCTAACCAGATGTGAGCATCAAAATATGAGGTGAGCGCCTGGACGGACATCTTGCCTCTGTTTGTTAATGCTCACTTTCCCATAGTGCAATGGGAAATAGAAGCAGTGATCTGGAGCAGATTAGGTAGGCTAACCTGGCTGGTCAGTGATTAGGTCACACTTTGACTTTACACGCTACTTTGACGGTTGTCGTGCAGACAGCCTAGTTGCACCACGATTTAACACTTTGACGAACGCGCACAGTGGGGACAATGTGTTCAAGGGATCTTGAAATTGTAGTCCGTGAGCTTGTTTCCAGATATTTCAGTACTCCACCATAGAGCTGTCTGCAAATACTACCATAGAGTAACTACCATACAGTAATGAGGCAGACTGCAAAGATAGCATGAGCACAGTGTTTTCAATTCTTAATGACTTCAAAAAGATTTTGCATTGTATTCTACCCAAACAGTCATTTAGTACACTGATTCACCAAATTATGTTTCCTGATCCTCTCGATTGCACAACCATATGAGCTGCAACTGTATTGTTAAGAATACACTCCAGGTTTTAAGTTTAAAGTGCCACCCCCCTCCCCCAAACAATCTCCTCCCCCCTTTGGCCACCCCGCCCCATTGCAACCAGTAAGACACTGTCGTATTTGGATATGTACAGTATAACTGTAGAAATAAGCACTGGTTGGGCGTAATTAAACATCCCACAACATAAGAGAAGTGTGTCTGTTGTATTTGCTTGTATTAAGAGGCCCAGTTGGTCAAGTGCTGTGGGATTATACAAAAGCGCCATTAGCAATTGTGCTTCAGTTCTTCTAATTTTCTAGAAATTAACTTGGCTTGCAGAGAGAGTTTTTCAATAAATTCTTCAACTTGAATGTTTACAACATATCTCTGTGACTCTCGCAGTGTTATTTGTGGGGTTTAGAGCTCTGTGCTGCTCCTTTGTCGATCTTAGAGTCAAATTTACATGAAACAGTAGCACAGTCCAATTCAAGCAGTGCAAATATTGCTTCAGCTGAGATATAGCTGCAACTTACATCGATAGCTTGTCGTAAAAAAAAAGTTTTTCTGTAAAAGAGCTCGAGCTTCAGTCCTTCAACGGTGAATGAATGAATGAATAAACTTGCTGACAACAACTGTAATACGGTATACCCAATAGTATAAAGCTCCGGGGTTGTAAAACAAAGCCAGTGATGCAGAAATAAATGTCTTTATCCATTATTCAAGTGCATTTTATCCAATATCGCTCAATGCCAGAGAGAATTCGATTCTACACGGGGTTCTGCAGAAAAAAGGGAAAACTCTGCAGGTAACCACAGCTTCTAAACATGAACCCTTTTTGAAACTCTCGTTTTGTCAGCAAAGTTTCTTTCGTGTTAGGTTCCCTTCAAAGAAGACGTGGTATTTTCTCAGAGATTACAGGCAGCAGATGTGTGTTCGCTGCTTGAATGAAAATCTCCACTAAACACTTTAATAAGGATCCATGTCAGGGCCTATGGAAATTTGTAAATTTGATTACCTAAATTACAGTGTGCCAAATACGTGAACTTTGATTGGCTTTTGATTGTTTAATCAGGCTAATAGATTGTTTCACCATGTCAGTTTTGTTTTGTTTTCTGTTCTAACCCGGTCTCCTCTCACAATGACGGATTAGGGAGAGACCGTCGTGAAATGAATGCACTAACCTGACTCTTCAAAGTCCCGGTTGGCCATGTTCCAGGAATCTTGGATGTGAAGCAAGCTGGCCTCCATAGCTCTCAAGTCTACCTCAGGGCAATTACACAGGGGGTATTCCTCGCTGCACTGGCACCAGCAGTCATTGTCTCGGCAGACAAATTGGCCCTGCTCATTGCATCCAACATAGCTGAGAGCTGCCTGCACAAATCTGGCCCTCAGGTACTCTGGCAGTATGGCCTGGAGGCCTGAGGCAAGGAGAAAGGAAGGACAAAAGCACAAAAATGTCGAGAAGAATGGCAATGATGTTCTTTTTTTTTTCTTCTTTTTTTTTTTGTCATGGTTTTTGCCATATTTGTCATATACTTGACTTCACATGCAATATACAAAAAATAATCCCCCACAGTGGGATTCTGTTACTGTAGCTTAATAGTGTGGGATCACTTCAGAAAAACTGCAGCATGCATACCAACAAAAAGAAAAAGAAAAAAGAAAAAGGAAAGACTGATCGAAGCTAAATTTGTTCTGACATCCAAGTGGTGCCATAATAGGCTTGCCAGAGAAGAGCCACTGTGACAATTCCATCGGAAATTGGGTGGGTTCAATTATGGATGGCCAACCTTGCAAATGAATCTTGTTTTCAGGGCTCTGAACAAGAACAGAGCTGACAGAGTCGAGGTTGTCATAGTTACTGCATCCGAGAGGGCCCGTCCTCGTTTCGGTCACCTAAAGGATGGAAAACAGGCGCATGATGTGAGGGAGGCCCGCTGATGTCATTAAATAGGAAGAAGGACACGAGGTTGGGAGGAAGAGAGGGAGGGAGGCAGACAGACAGACGGAAAAGTAAATCTTGAGACATGCAGAGAGAACGAGAGACGGCTGGAATTCATGTAGAACATTAACAATACTCTTTCCCCATTATCTCCTCTCTTCTGAAGCACGCCGAATAGATTGCACATTATGGAGACATCTCCACTGTGCAAATTATGCTTAGGATAATGACTTTGTGAACCAGAGGCCCGGAAACAGAGTTATGATAAAGAACCTTGGAGTAAACCATAATGGGTGTGCTGTGGTGTCATCTGTCATATGATGGTGTTTATCTCTTTTTACTGTCTTTACCCGTTACAGTAGAGCATGGCAAAGTCGAATGCGGTGCCATTACAGGCATGCAGTTTTTACATGCGCTTGGGTATACACACATTTGATGGTAAAGTCATTGCACTTTAATTCAACACGAGTCAAATGTGGTGGCGAGTGCTGCGAAAACGACTTATTACGCCGCAATAAATGATGCATAAAGATGAATCTGATTCAACCACAGATATTTATTCATAACTGTTGATTCTTACAGTAGTTGTGTGCTAGACTGGATTTAAGGTCACACAGAGACGGTCTGGATAAAAGAGGCATGCGCCGAGCGGGCTACACTGAGCAGTTAATAGACCGTCCTAAGAAGCTTAGGGGTCGATGTGACTTTCACTTTTCCACGGCATAATGAGGAAATGCAGCACGACAGCACTGACGAAAAAAAGAGAGGGGGGAGAAAAAGGGACACCTAAGTGAATGGGGATGAAGATAGTGTTGAGTCAACTGAGCGAGTGATAAAAAGTAGGATGTGAACAACTTCAGTGGGGGAAAAAATACCTTTTAAGAAATGCACAAAAAAAGATCCTATGCTGCACAAGAAGTAAGATACGACTACAGCCAAAACTCAAAAGATGCAACACGGGATTCATGCTGGTGGGGGGGGGCAACCGAAGAAAAAACACCGTCATAAAATTCTCCTTTTCCCTTAGCTCATGGCTAGATGATCACACGGCGATGGTTCAATCACCCTGCACAAAAGCTTGATCCTGAATATGCATTAAATCTAGACCGCTTGGGCAGCAAAGAGACAAACCGCCGGTCTGGACTAAAACCCGTCTCATTCCTTGTCACCAGCTAAATATTGCAAGATGCAGTGACTGCTTCTTTTAGTATTTTCCTGCAGACCCACTTGCTGTGACCGTATCGCCTTGCTTGAATAATGACGACCACCAGGGTATCCAAAAAAAAAGAAAAGAAAAGGGCACTTCCTGCTGTGTGAGCATGCTAAGTATCTGGTGTCATGAAAGAAATGATCTGGATAACAGACAAAACCCTTCTTTTTTTCTTTCCAAGAAACCCACCAGAAGGATAAAGACCCTAGTTCTTAATATATTATTACATCAACAAACATTGCATTTAATTTACATATTTTCAAATGATTTATTCTCTTTTTTTTTTAAATGTGGCACCGTAATTAATATTCAGAGAGATCCCATAGATAAGAGTGCAGGACAAGCATGAAAGAGGGGGCAAAAACAGAGAGAAAGAGAAAAGGGGGGGGGGATCAGAAGAGGTTCAACGTTTGTATTTCCATTTATTTCTTCCTCTCTCTCTCTCTCTCTCTCTCTCTCTCTCTCTCTCTCTCTCTCGGCCTTTCTATTCTTTTTCACTGATGTGTCAATGCAATTAATTAAAACCCGAGCAGCCTCCACAGGGAATCACAGATTAATTTCCAACACAGACTGATGTCCAACTTGAATGAAAAATTGTCCGAATGCAAATCTTAAAATGGCTTCCCCGTGCATACCAATGAGAACATCTGCACAAAAAAAAAAAAACAAACTCAGTGGAGCAGAGCATGTGTGCACAGTTTGTGCTCACTCTATTAGAAAAATATATTTCAAGACTCTCTAGACCTAGAGGGGCATTCTGTTAAAAAACCTACAAAACACGATATGTAAATGAGATGGGCTGGGTGGGCTGACTGTGGTGGGGATGTATTAATATGCCATAATTGAGTTCTAACATAACTGTGCTGACGGTGCAAGCGGCTCTCACAGCTGCAGTTAATGGTATTAGTAATTGCACTTAAAGGTTTTCCCAGAATAAGCAGTTCAAGTCTCTTGATTATGTTACGGATGTGACTTGTATGTTATCATTATTATAATTGTGTGACTTCCACCATCTTGCCTGCTGCATATGCTTCTGGATGCCTCCCTGCTGTTCAAATATGCCTGCCAGTTTAAAGTGCTAACGCTGTAGACGGGTATACAAGCACGTTCTGAAAATAGTTCACGGATAACCTCCGGAGACCTGAATCCCCCCCGTCTTTTCTGTTTCCTATTCAGATCAAGTCTATAGAACGTTTCCCTTCTAACTCAGTACAGCAGCTCTCTACATTTTGTCAAACATATTGACTGATAGTGATATCTTATAAGCATGGCATGGTTGGAAATATGTGGCCGTTTGCATCATCGTTGCAGCCTTTGTCATTGGTTCAAACCAAAAGGGTGCCCATCACTCAAAGTCAGTCCATCCGTCCATCCATTATCCAAGCCGCTTATCCCAGCTGGGGTCGCGGGATGCTGGAGCCTATCCCAGCAGTCATTGGGCGGCAGGCAGGGAGACACCCTGGACAGGCTGCCAGTCCATCACACAGGGCCCAACACTTTCACAGCTAGGGACAATGTAGTACGGCCGATTCACCTGACCTACATGTCTTTGGACTGTGGGAGGAAACCGGAGCACCCGGAGGAAACCCAAACAGACACGGGGAGAACATGCAAACTCCACACAGAGGACGACCCGGGACGACCCCCAAGGTTCTTCTTCTTGCTGTGAGGCGACCGCGCTAGCCGCCCTGAAAGTCGGTCATTAACCTCAATTAAATTGGATTATGACTATGACTTATTCATGTCACTTGCAGGCCTGACTCTCGTGTTCCTTCCTTTCCTTTCAGAGAGCTTACTCTGTGCTTCCAACTGAGCTCATCAAACCCCACTTCTGATGTAGTATTTGAGGAGGATTTCGATGTGTGCCGTGACCCCTTTTCCAGTATTCAAAATAAGCAAACTGATCTGCAATCATCCACCTCTGCATTCTGTTCCTGCATATGTGAGCCGGTGAATGGGGGGGGGGGTTCAGTACAGATCAGCCCATCCCTTTGGATTCATTTCACTTCCTTCAGTATGCGTGAAATGACAGAAAACGAGGCTGTGACAAGGTGCTCAAAAAATGACAACTCTATCTGCCCCTTGACAAGATGCGCGGTGAAGCGGCATTGTGAAAACCAGCGGCTTCCATATCAGCATAACCCCAATAAGGCACAAATATTAACCTGGTGAAAACGAATCATTTCTGTTGATTCCGACTGTGGGGGGAAAAGCCACAAAAGCATCATAAAACATCACGCCGTGTTGAACCGGTGTTGCAGATGCCCGACTTTATATAATGGCTATGATTTCATGCCGGCTGGAATAAATTGTATAAGATAGCATAAATGTTTCATGAGGATCTTTGCTCATTTCAGAATTGCCTTTTTTCACTGCACCTTCTACCTTAATCACCATGGCATAGTAGATGTTCAAATCCGCATTTGCATTCGAGATGCGTCTCTGGCTTGTTTATTCGTTCTTTGAGGATTCCAGCGGATGTTTTAAAACCACTTTGTTGTACGGGCTTACACTCTAATGTCAAGCAGCTAGGGATAAGCTCATCAACCGAGGGAGAAGAAGAGGAAAAGAGAGAAAATAGCATCAGAATGAGATTATCTTTTGCCCGAGAAAGAAACCAGAGGCCAACGAAAGCCACTCAGGAACAGCCGGGAACCTTTAGGAGAAGAATGAGGAACTTAATACTGTACCTCTACCGTTGGCTCACTGACTTGTGTTGTGAGGGGAACTCAACCCGTGCCATTAAGAGAGACGCCGCGCTCACTTTAAGGGGGGCACATTTCATTCTCATCAGTTGTTCCTGCTTCCAAGTCTCTCACTTTTTTTTAGGGGGGGGGGGGGTTCCCCATTTTTCTCCCCAATTGTACCTGGCCAATTACCCCTCTCTTCTGAGCCGTCCCAATCTCTGCTCCACCCCCTCTGCTGATCCGGGGAGGGCTGCAGACTACCACATGCCTCCTCTGATACATGTGGAGTCGCCAGCCGCTCCTTTTCACCTGACAGTGAGGAGTTTCGCCAGGGGGACGTAGCGCGTGGGAGGATCACGCTATTCCCCCAGTTCCCCCTCCCCCTTGAATAGGTGCCCTGACTGACCAGAGGAGGCGCTAGTGCAGCGACCAGGACATGTACCCACATCCGGCTTCCCACCCGCAGACACGGCCAATTGTGTCTGTAGGGATGCCTGACCAAGCCGGGGGTAACAAGGGGATTCGAACCAGCGACCCCCATGTCGGTAGGCAACGGAATAGACCGCCGCGCTACCCCGATGCCTCTCTTTCTCTTTCTTGGGCCAGTTTCAGATCAATGACGCCTTCAGGAGTTCAAATTCCTCTGAAACTTGTCCAACCAACTCATTTGGCAACTAGCTCTCCTCCTACAGCTCCTCCTATATACCCTAAACATCCTTTATAAGGCCATTTCACAGAGCTTGTCTACCCACTACCCTGTCCGATTAAAAAATAAAATAAAACCCAGACTGGTTGAAGCAGGTTGAAAATGTGGTGAAGAGTCAGACAGAAGGCAGCAGTGAACATTTATCTTCCTTTCTGAATAATCAAGACGCTAAAAAAAAAAACCTGTCTGTATTGAATTATTCATCCACACATAAGCGATAAAGGAGGACAGAGTGCTTTGTTTTGTTGGGGTTTTTGTTTTTTTTGTTGTTTATCCTGCCATCAAAACTGCTCCAACCACAGAGAGCTGCCTCTCTATTGTCGCTGCCGTTCCTCGCCAGCCATTATCTGATTTCTAAAGCTTAGTCTTGCGTATTTTCTTTTCTACTCCCAACAAATGAGGCATAACATGGCATGGCTGAATGAACATTGTGGACTCGCAGAGCAAATTGGGGCAAACAATCCTTATCACACCTCCCCACCATCGATGATACCCCCCCCCTCCCGTGTTCCAGCCCCAGCCTGCACAGGTGAAACGTTCGTATGCAACTGATTTGCAGTTCCCAAAACACGCTGATCGCCAGCGTTCTGTCTCGTGCAGATGTGACTACCCCCCTCTGAAATGAAAATATACACATGTACTTAGTGCACACGCCTGGCCTTGTGAGACTACATGTCAGTGTATTAGATCAAGCTCTGTCACATGCATACGCTGCATTTCAGCAGTGGGATGTCAGCATGGTCCGGTAATCTCTCCATACAGTTAAAACCCAAGCTTGCTCGTCTGGTGAAGGTTATTGTGGGGGGGGGGGGGGACATCAGTCCCTCCAGTCAATATACGATCAGGCAAGCACAGAGAATATTGTCTGATCCATCTCACATTCTCCACGCCGAGCTCTTGCCCTCCGGCAGACGGTATAGAGTACCCCAATGTAAACTCAGCTGTTTTAAAAACTCATGCACATACCTCAATTAAAATGTTAGATAACGTTGCTCGAGTTGCAGAGCTGTGCAATACCTTTTTACACTAGAGGTGGAGGATGCCAGGGGTTTTTTCCATATGTAGCTCGTTCTTACCACTGGTTGTGTTTATATATGCAACCACTATGCATAATTTGTGGTTGTGCTGTGCTACAGCATGTGTATATTATGTTGTTGTTTTTTTTTTCATTATTACTACTATGGAGGCAGCTATATGATGTGCAGCACTCGTGTCCAAGACGAATTTCCCTACCGGGACAATAAAGTATATCGCATTGCATCGTATTTAAACGTATCGATGAATGAAGATGCGGTTGAGAACATCCACTCAGCTCATTCGCTCTAAAACTAAGATTTTGCATGATTTATATCCATTTAAAATGTGACAATGACGCAGCAATTCGGTTAGACAATCAATATCCCAGTCGAACGGCATCTCAACACAGCTGAGATGTAGGAGCCAGAGAGAACTAGACCTGGTGACACTGGTTTTCCTGGACTACAAACAAGATGTAGGAGCCGTTGTGGCTCGTCTGCCATCGGTTCACCAGCAAATGGTCCGCACCCTTGTAAAAACGAGCTACTCAAGACCAAAATTAATGCAGGCAGTCTAAACGCCGTCAAACTACATCGTCACATTGTTTTACAGTTATATTGATTTTCTGTCTGGCAGAAGAGTCCCCACATTGGCATCACATGTCAATCTTTTCTCCTGCTCGAGTTGTTTCCAACCTGTACGTGTTTGCTGCTGCACCCATGTACGTCCTACCTGGGCAAAACATTTCAACAGCGGTACATGGAGACTGGGAGGTATCTCCAACCACGGTAAAGATGACAGCATCACGGGAGCTGACTACATGGTGCAGGTAGCTAAAATAATGATTTGTTACTGGAGAAATGTTATGGATTGCGGCTTGTAACACTGGGCTGGTGTAGGTGGAGAGAGCTAGCAGCATGTGGCTAGTTTTTTTTTTTACATTTTAATAAACTTTATTGCAAAACATTGGCATGTACAAATACAGCAGACATGCACTCCACAAAATGGTACAGCAAGAAAGGATCCTGAATAAACAACAAATACAAAACAAATCTACTAGGGATTATGAAAATGAGTAAACAATCCACACAAACAGAATGAAAGAAAACAAAGGAGAGAAAAAAAGCTAAAAGAAGAAACAAGTGACATCATTCCTCTTTACAGCTTAATGGTTTTGTTACTTTTTTTAGTGTCACTGAAAGCCAGAGTTTTAATATATTCTTTAAATTCACATAAGAAACCAATAAAATTGGGGGGAACCTTTGTAAATCGGCATCTGTGTATATGAAATTTACCATACAAAATTAACAAATTCACAATAAATTCAATGTCTTTTTTTCGATGTTTGAAATACATAATGACATTTTTACACTCAATGTTGATATTATCAAAGAAATGGAAACGGATGATCCGCTGTGGCGACCCCTAACGGGAGCTGCCGAAAGTAGTTGTAGTAGTAGTTTGATATTATCATTAATTTTGAACAATATATGATTTTCCACTCGGGCCCAAAAAGTAATCGAGTGTATAGAACGGTAAAATAAATGTGTTAAAGATTCTGGTTCATTATTACAAAAGCTACATTTGTTATCAATGTCTAAGAATTTAAAGAAATACAAATTCGTTGGATATATATTGTGTAAAATTTGATGTGCACTTCTTTTATCTTGTTAGTGATACAGAACTTATATGGCAATAACAAGGTCTTCTGCCAGTCGAGGTCTATAAAAATGTTGTCCCAAAACCCTTTCCCTCTAGGAGACATTGTCCTTCTTTCACAAAATGTCTTGCGTATATGTTTGTTGTTACATTTAGAGTTCATAATATCAACCCCGTTTATCATCAAAAGGGGTTCTACTCAGTGCTTCTTGAAATTGAAGATGACTTTTCATTGGAAGGGATAGGCCATTAGAAATAGCTTTTATTACATAGTTAAACTCTTTGCTTGTAATAGGGAAGGATTTGATAAGAAGGAAACGTTCAAAGCTTAACAATATACCCTTAGTGTCAAAGAGATAATTTACATAAATGATACCTTTGTCAACCCAATTCTGCTTAAATATAGATTTTTTTCCTAACTGTAATGTCGTCATTATTATATATAATAGTTTTATGTAGGGAAGAATTATGGGAGTAACATCATTTCCAAGCAAGGAGAGCCTGTGGTAACATTTAGATAATTTTAGAGGCAATTTGGTAATACAGAAGTGACAGGTGAGTATGAAATGAAGTCCACCCAGTTTTCTAAAAATATTGTATGGAATAAAATACCAAATAGAGTTTGGGGCTTTAAGACATTCCTTAACCCATTTTATCTTAAATGTGTTATTTAAATCAACAACATTTAGTAATTCAAATCTCCCTTCTTTTCTGAATCCTGAAATGATTTCTTTCTTTAGGCAGTGTTGTTTCTTTTTCCATGTAAATTTAATGAGTATTTTGTTAATTTCTTTAGATGTTAGTCTTGGACAAATAATGATAGAGCAGGATATACAAGCCTTGAAATACCTTCTGCCTTGGTTCAAAGGATTCTGCCAAAAATAGACTGGTCACCCTGAAGCCACATATTCATAATACTTTGTCTTTTTTTAAGGCAAGGAAAGAGGTTAAGTTGTTGTCTAGTTGTCATATCTTTAGTAACATCAATTCCTAAGTATTTAATAGCTTTTTCTTTCACCGGAATATTGCATACACTTTCATTATCTGTATTATATAGGCTTAAGATTTCAAATTTTCCTGTTAAAATGTAATCCCAAAGCTTTTGAAAATTCTGTAATTAGTTGTATAGTTGGTACAATTTGGTATTTGTCTTTTAGAAATAAAACCGTATCATCGGGTAGTTGTGTTATTCGAATTTCTCCTTGAAATATAGACAGACCATTTATATTGGGACTATTTAAAACCTTCAATGAGAGGAGCTCTGTAGCAATCAGAAATTAAAAAGGGGACATTGGACAACCTTAACGCACAGCTCTGTTAACAGGGAATCTTTTGGAAGTACTGGGGTAGATGATTAAATTACTGTTGATGTCCTTGTATAGCATATTTACTACCGAAATAAAGTTTTCTCCAAAACCCATTAAGTTTAAAACCTTGTATATAAATGGATGATCCACTGTATCAAACGTTTTATAAAAGTCGAGAAATACAATGACTGCCTGTGATTCCACATATTCAGAATAGTCAAGCAAATCTAGAACTAATCTTATATTATTACTTATATGTTGGTTAGTCATGAAGTCCGTTTGGGTTTCATTAATAATCTCTCCAAGGTCTCCTTTTAAACGTTTGGCAAATACAAGTGCAAATAATTTAACATCTACATTTAGAAGAGTGATTGGTCTCCAATTTTCTATACACAGAGAGTCTTTGTTTGGTTTGGGTATCAAACTAATTAGTCCTTGTTTCATCATTGCTGTCCTTTCTTTGTTAGCAATACATTATACATATTCATAAGTGGGGCTTCAATAATATCTCAAAAGAATAAATTGAATTCAGAGGATAAACCATCAATATCGGGTGATTTCCCAGTTTTCATATGTTTTAAGCCTTCTATAAATTCACTGTTCAGAATAGGTTTGTCACAATTAGTTTTAAATTGTTCTGAAATGGTAGGGACATATTCTTTAATGTTATTTAAGAATTATTCACAGTGTTCTGGTTCAAATCTAGATTTATATAGTTTTTTGTAAAAGGATCCTATATGTTCAGCTATTTCTTTGGGATTGGTAGCAATGTTGTCATTTATTTTTAATGCTGAAATATTGTTTCTTTTGCAATTACGTTTTTCAAGAGCAAAAAAATAATTGGGAGTTTTTTCACCTTTTCTAACCATCTTGACCTGGATCGATCGTACAAAGGCTCCTTTAGCAACATTAACGTATAATTGATCTATTTCGTTCTGAAGTTGCATTAGTTTTGCTTTCTCAGTTTCTGAAAGATCTTCTTTATTCAATAAAACCCTCAAATTTTCCATAATTTCATTTTCTTTTGCATTGTTAGCCTTTTTAATGTTTTGCTGTGATTAATAGCAATTTCTCTCATCTTGAATTTAAAGCATTGCCATTTCTGAGTATTACTCATTTAATTTTTCCTAAAAATGTTTTGTGCCATCTGTTTAACTGAATCATGAAAGGTTTGTCTTTTAATAAGCTATTATTTAGTTTCCGGTACCCTCGTAGTTTCTTATTATTTGGAACCAACTAAGTGTATAGAAATTATTTTATGATCAGATAAAGCAGCATAACAATGTGAGACTTCGGATATATACTGTATGCAAGATGTAGAGGTTAGCCGTAAGTCTATTCTGGAATGTTGGGTACATCTAGCATTACACCAACTAAATTCTTTACAGCCAGGGTTAAAGAATCGCCATGCATCTGTTACTGACAACTTCTCACTTAGATAAAGTGCGGCTTTGAACTGTGAATTTTGAGAGATTCTTTCCGGTATTCTGTCTATCAAGTCATTTGGAACATCATTAAAATCCCCTCCTATAATCAGAAATGCATCTTTGTTTTTGTCTTGTAGAGTGAACATAATTTTAGCCTGGGCTACTCCATTGTGACCATATAATTACATATGATGAACAGAGAGTTGTTTAGTTTGATTGTAGCCATAATCCATCTGCCATCCTCAGAACTGAAAGTTTCTAAGATATCGCCTTTAAATTTGTTAAACAGAAGAGCAACACCTGCTGAGTGATGAGAAGCATGAGAAAAATATGCTTGATCTCCCCACTGTCCTTTCCAAAATGTACTGTCTCACATGAATGCGTTTCTTGTAAAAAGGATAATGTTGGCATCCATTTTGCGAATAAAGAGGAATATTGCTTTTCTTTTACTACTGTTTCATAATCCCCTAGCATTAAAGAGAAACATTTTTTAATGAGTTGAACTTAAAATCAGTCATAATATATGAGTACAGTATCTGAAGAACAAAAAGTAAACTTAAGCCTTGATATTGAATAGGTTTGTTTATGTGGATATCTCAAGGAATATAGAAAAAGTTTTTCACGTTTCAGGCACCAGCAATTAACCTTATTAACTGCAACTGAAATGCATGGTGACTAGTATGTTAGCTCAAAACTATTAACAAGTCTAACAGACTAACTTGTCAACCAACCTGTTATTACCAGTCCAACATTAATCCGTTCATAAATAGAACGACAAGTAGGGACAGAGTCAAGTGAAACCTACACCGTGTCCTTGACTGAATCTGCTGCGACTCTTTTTCCATCAGTGATCACATCAAGGCCACGCCATGTAAGTACTCTCCCCCCCTTCCTTGAGTGCTTTGTCAACAAGCGGCCAAAGTTTTTTTCCGACACTGTCTCTCCCAGTATGTCAGATCCTCTGCGAGTCAGTGCTTCCTCTCCTTCATTACCATGGCGTTTACTGAAGCTTTCCTAATGTTCTGCCTGAAGGTGCACGTGGTGAACTGAATTATTACCGAAAGTGCGCTTCTGTCTTCCCTGGGGTGTCCGGCCCAGTGTACAGTGTCGATGAGAAAACCTAGTTTGTTTTTCCTCATCTGGAGCAATTTGGCCAAAGATGTGCTTCCTTGCCTCCTCTGCGGTTTCGTTGATAGCTTCTGGGAGACTGAAAAGTTTCAGATTCCAACGTTCCGCTTCTTCAGGCTTCATGTCTTGTTCAGCCATTCGCCGATTCACTGCCTGCACCTTATCTTCGCCTGGTGTTCTATCCCTTCGATATGTTCTTTAATTGTCACAATATCTGCTGTGTTTTTACTTATCTTTTGTTCGAGGGAAGTAAAAGGCCTCGTTAACTCCTGGACAGTATGTCTGCACTGGACACCTCATCCCTTCCTTGGCTGCCTGAGCAGACTTTCTTGGGGTTAGGACTTGACGCGTGGGATTCAGGTAAGGGTGAGCATAGAGAGAATGACCTTTCATATTCGAAATCCATCAAAAAGTTCCCCCATCTTTTCTTCTCTCGCTTTGGTATGTTGACGTCCGGTAACGTTAGCTTATAGCAGGCTGATTAGCATTAATTTGGTTGCGCTCATCAAAGTTTGTATTTCTCTCAAAAGCAGTGGTGGATCTAGAGATTTTTTCCTGGGGTGGTAAAGGGGTTGCAAGACTGTGTCCCAGAGGTGGCAGCTGCCACCCCTTGCCACCCTGTAGATCCGCGCCTGTGAGGGGGAGGGGGGTTCTAAATCGGCGACTTCTGTTTGAGATGAGTTTGGTGCGGGTCTCATTGACCTTCACCATGCATGTACATAAAATATACTTTAAAAACATATTATCTGATTTATAAATGGGGTGGCAACAGGGGTGGCAAGACTGTGTCCCAGAGGTGGCAGCTGCCACCCTGTAGATCTGCCCCTGCTCAAAAGTAATGACAATCTTAGACTGGTGTCTTTACCGTGTCTTTTTCTCGAACAGTGGTCCTTCTGAGTAACATCTCGGTGCTCAAAACTTGTAGGAGCTCAAAGCAAAACGGATTATAGCGAATTTGGGGGGGGGGGCAACTACAGGAACCGCCGCAGCCGGGACGCGAACCCGAATCTCCCGCCCCGCGAGAGACATTGCTAACCGCTCAACTAAAGGGTTCGAACCGTTAGCCAAGGGCGACCGAGCCTATTCATCCGTGATCGTTACATTGCCGCCTTCCTTCGGGAGGGGCGTCCCCGGCCAGACCCCCGCCTCCAGGGGAGGCCGCTTAGTTGAGCGGTCAGTGATGTCTCCCGCAGTGCGGGAGATACGGGTTCGCGTCCCGGCTGCGGCAGTTCCTGTGGTTGCCCCCCCCCGAATTCGCTACAGTATATTCACTTGCCGCCATCTTGCCCGACCTCCAGCATGTGGCTAGTTAGCAAGAGGCCCGGGAGAGCTGATTAGCTCAGAGAGTCGACAGACAGCGAGATGGGGATTACCACACTGCTACTTTATTCTGCTGTACATACATCGACCATACAGTGCCAGGTCTCCACCGCACTATGTTCACCGGTCATGTGCGTCACAACAAAATAAAAGGAGAAGCCACCCTGTGGCGTAATTTGGCATTGCAGAACTACTGTATATTTACTGGACTGACTGTTACAAGCTTTATTAACATAAGGTTAAGAAATTAGCAAGTAAATGTAGCTGTAAGGTCAGAACTGTTTTATATTAAAGATGGTTAAGTTTTGGTATGAGTTTGGGTCAGGGTAAGAATCTGGGAGGCCATTTGTTAAGCATTATATTCTAGCAGAGTGTAAATCAGAGTTAAAACTAGATCGAGTGTGTGCATGTCCTCAATTCCATCCTCATTCACTGATAATCAGTGATGGACAAGCTATTTGGACAGTGTAGTGAGCAAATCTAGCGGTTAATCTACATTAAATGAAGCTACCCCCCAGAGAAATGTAGCAAGCTAAGCTGCAGAAACATGACTAAAGGAGTTTACGACATCAAGCTATTTTTTTTTTACATTGAACCAACTTCATTCCATGTCAATGCTATCTCAGTGATCAATAAAACTGTCAGTCAAACAGACAGGCAGGCAAAAAATGTTAAGTTCAATTGTTTATGAAACAATAAGCTTTGCTGTCTGCTCTCACTGCTCCCAAACCAATATGGCAACAAACAAAAAAAAGTGCTCAATACAGTGGCGTCTCTGGCACGGAAAGCCTGGTTGGGCACAATAAACTCTGTATGGGCAGCATCCGACTCATCAATGAAACTACACCCAAACCTACTTGCTCAATGAGTCCAAACACAAACACACCTTATCAATGAATTAACAAATGTACACATCAACATAACGCGGTGCGGGAATTAATGGAAATGGAGACAGGGATATGAGTGACATCATCAATAACAACGTTTGATCTCACACAACTGGTATAATTACCTTGTTATACAGCATCACATTACAAATCTTAAGTTATCAAGCAGTATACGATCATTGTGGTCTGTGACGGTAATAACACACCCAAAGCAACATTTCAGAGCGGGGAAACCCATTGCTTTCCGGGCCTTAACCTACAGCCAAAATAACACGCCTTGTAATAATGCAAAATAGACTCACCAGTGACTTTCACTGCTTGAAAAGAAAAGATGCACAATGATGATTCATTGTCAATAACTTCTCTGTCAAAGTTCACCAATCCACAAATGAATTCATTTTCAATTGATAGCATAGCAAGTGCGTTTAACCTCTGTTGCCCCATGGTGTTGTCTGTAAATGTCTTAATCGTTTTCAACACTGGAAAGTTTCTCTGCATGCTAATACTGTAGACGTCTTGACCTATGTCATTTTATTATGGTGTCATGGTGGCATTTTTCGACAAGGCAACATAAATCATCAGAACACCGGCCCCATGCTCAGCAAACGAAGGCTGCTAGGAGAAGTACTGACCTTTACGCAACAGGTACAGGAAGATATTTGGAAAGTTTCGGACAGTGCTATCATTGTCATATGTAATAAACATGCAACAATGTTAGTTACGAAGAAAAAAAAATTACTTGTTATAAATAAATAACTTGCTATAAATAAAATCAATATTTTAGTGGAAATAATTGATTTATAAGCAAATTCTATCAGGGTGACTACAGATCAGCACGTACACACATGGACATGGGACACGCCCACACACACAGACATACCTAATGCCGAATTCACATGGAATCCAGGAGATGGTACACGGCAGCTGGCAAAATGGAATGGGAAAAAACAAAAACTGTGCAATGGAATAACAGAATGGTAAAAAATCATGTGTTGCTATGGTGATGTATTGTTTGCAGAACAAAAAGACTTAAATTGTACAAAGGTGTTTTGTGTTTGTTTTATGTAACTATAATTCGTATACCTATCAAATTAATCTGCCATCTTTTCTGTTTTGTGATGAGCTACATAACATCTGGTTGTAAATTTCATCGCAGAGGACAGCAAAAAGTTAAAATATTTGAACTTTGGACGGCAGTGCCATTGCCATTGTCAGCATCCTGCTCTCATCCACATTAATGACTTCCAGATTGCTGTTGCCGTTTACCGGATTTCATATGAATGCAGTATAATGCTCTCAGCTCTCGGTCCTCATCCAACCGCCACTCAAACCCTACTCTGGTAGTGAAGTAGAAATAGTACATTCATGTTGCCCAGGCAGGGAGGAAGAGGGAAAAAAGGAAGAGAGAGCGAAAAGACAAAGCAACAGTTTAGTTTGTGCATCAGTGAATTGGTCAACATGTTCACAGAGCTATATTTTATTTATGATAATATACTGTATCTAATTAACCCAGCCACTGAGGATGTACAAGCCAGTGGATTCATAGTGCTGGTCCCAAGCCTGGATACACGGGGAGGGTTGTGTCAGGAAGGGCATCCGGCGTAAAACCTTTGCCAAATCAAATAGGCGGATCATAAATCAAGATTTCCATACCGATTGGTTGAGGCCTGGGTTATCAATGACTGCCACCAGTACTGTTGGTCAGCAGGGTGCCGATGGAAACTGCTACTGTTGGGTGAAGGAGAAGGAGAGGGGGAAGGCATATGCAGAGGCAGTGGGAGAGGAAGAAGGGTAAGAGTGAAGGTGAGAGTCAGAACATTGAATGTTGGCACTATGACTGGTAAAGGGAGAGAGCTGGCTGATATGATGGAGAGAAGGAAGAGACCAGGTGTGCAAGAGACCAGGTGGAAGGGGAGTAAGGCCAGGAACATCGGAGGTGGGTTTAAACTCTTCTACCATGATGCAGATGGGCGGAGAAATGGGTTAGGGGTAATTCTGAAGGAAGAGTATGTCAAGAGTGTGTTGGAGGTGAAGAGAGTGTCGGACAGAGCAGTGAGTATGAAGCTGGAAATCGAATGTGTGATAACGAATATTATCAGCACATATGCCTCTCAAGTTGGGTGTGAGATGGAAGAGAAAGAAGAATTCTGGGATGAGTTGGATGAAGTGGTGGACAGTATACCCAAGGAGGAGAAAGTGGTGATTGGAGCAGGCTTCAAACGGCATGTTGGTGAAGGAAACAGAGGTGATGGGTAGGTATGGCATCAAGGAGAGGAATGTGGAAGGACAGATGGTGGTGGATTTTGCAAAAAGAATGGCTGTGCTGAATACGTAGTTCAAGAAGAGGGACAAACACAGGGTGACATATAAGAGTGGAGGAAAGTGCACACAGGTGGACTATATCTTATGAAGGAGGCATGATCTGAAAGGAATTGGAGACTGCAAGGTGGTGACGGCAGAACATAGCTAGGCAGCTTCAGATGGTGGTCTGTAGGATGACTTTGGAGAACAAGAAGAGGAAGAGAGCATAGACAGAGCCAAGGATCAAATGGTGGAAGTTTTAGAAGGTAGACTGTTGTGTGGAGTTCAGGGAGGAGTTAAGACAGGCACTGGGTGGTAGTAAAGAGTTACCGAATGGCTGGGCAACCAATGCAGAAATAGTGAGGGAGAGAGCTGGGAAGGTACTTGCTGTCATCTGGACAGAGGAAGGAAGACAATGAGACTTGGTGGTGGAATGAGCAAAGAAGAAGTGGGATAGTCAGAGAGTTGAAG
This sequence comes from Lampris incognitus, assembly GCF_029633865.1. Lineage (NCBI taxonomy): Eukaryota > Metazoa > Chordata > Actinopteri > Lampriformes > Lampridae > Lampris > Lampris incognitus. Next base: position 108,465,981 of record NC_079213.1, read on the forward strand.
AAAGCAGACAGGAGTACAAGGAGATGTGGCCTAAAGTGAAGGGAGAGGTGGTGAAGGCAAAGGAAAAGGCATATGGTGAGATGTATGAGAGGTTGGACATTTAGGATGGAGAAGAGGAATTATACCGCTTGGCTAGACAGGAACTGAACTGGGAAGGATGTGCAGTAGGTTAGGGTGATCAAGGATAGAGATGGAAATGTGCTGACAAGCAAGGAGAGTGTGTTGAGAAGGTGGAAGGAGTACTTTGAGGGGTTGATGAATGAACAGAGACAATGAGAGGGAGAGAAGGTTGGATGATGTAGGGATAGTGAATCAGGAAGTGCAGCAGATTAGCAAGGAGGAAGTGAGGGCAGCTATGAAGAGGATGAAGAGTGGAAAGGCAGTTGATCCTGATGACATACCTGTGGAGGCATGGAGATGTTTAGGAGAGATAGCAGTGGAGTTTTTAACTAGATTGTTTAACACAATCTTGGAAAGTGAGAGGATGCCTGAGGAGTGGAGAAGAAGCATACTGGTACCGATTTTCAAGAATAATGGTCATGTGCAGCACTGTAGCAACTACAGAGGCATAACGTTGATCAGCCACAGCATGAAGATATAGGAAAGAGTAATGGAAGCTAGGTTAAGAGGAGAGGGGATGAGTGGCAAGCAACAGTTTGGTTTCATGCTATGAAAGAGCACTACTGGTATAGGATATGTATGAGAGCAGTGTGACAGCGGTGAGGTGTGTGGTTGGAATGACAGATGGGTTCAAGATGGAGGTGGGATTACATCAGGGATCAGCTCTGAGCCCTTCCTTTTTTGCAATGGTGATGGACAGGTTGACGGACGAGATAAGGCAGGAGTCTCCGTGGACTATGACGTTCGTGGATGACATTGGGATCTGTAGCGAGAGTAGGGTGCAGGTTGAGGAGAGCCTGGAAAGGTGGAGGTATGCACTGGAGAGAAGAGGAATGAAAATGAGTAGCAGCAAGATGGAATACATATGCATGAATGAGAGGGAGGACAGCAGAATGGTGAGGTTGCAAGGAGTAGAGGTGATGAAGGTGGATGAGTTTAAATACTTGGGGTCAACTCTTCAAAATAACAGGGAGTGTGGAAGAGAGGTGAAGAAGAGAGTGCAGGCAGGGTGCAGTAGGTGAAGAAGAGTGTTAGGAGTTATTTGTGACAGAAGGGTACCAGCAAGAGTTAAAGGGAAGGTTTACAAGATGGTTGTGAGATCAGCTATGTTATATGGTCTGGAGACAGTGGCACTGATGAAAAGGCAGAAGGTGGACCTGGAGGTGGCAGAGTTGAAGATGCTAAGATTTTCATTGGGAATGATGAAGAAGGACAGGATTAGGAACGAGTATATTAGAGGGACAGCTCAGGTTGGACAGTTTGGAGACAAATCAAGAGAGGCAAGATTGAGATGGTTTGGACATGTGTGGAGGAGAGATGCTGGGTATATTGGGAGAAGGATGCTGAATATGGAGCTGCCAGGGAAGAGGAGAAGAGGAAGGCCAAAGAGGAGGTTTAGGGATGTGATGAGGGAGGACATGCAGGTGGCTGGTGTGACAGAGGAAGATGCAGAGTTCAGGAAGAGATGGAAACGGATGATCCGCTGTGGCGACCTCTAAAGGGAGCAGCCAAAAGTAGTAGTAGTAGTAGTAGATACGGTATCTAATTACGAAAGGACATTTTAGGATCTAGGAGAAAGAACTGTTTAGAGAAAACTTCTTTTAATGCTGGCCTACTAAACATTAATGGTGTTACTTTGTAGTTATTACAATACATTTGGCAACGATAGTAATGCTGTTGCACTTTAAAAATAGTGTATTTGGTTTGGCAGGGGCATATTTCGAGTTCTGGTATTGGGCTGGTTTTGACTGGCCATTGGGCTGGTTTTGTCACACGGACCTGGTAACCCTGGCTGCACATACAGGTCTTTGTATAGTGGCGGCGGCATTTACTGATCCTTAGCAGTTTTATTTCAGAGCGCAGCAGAAAGCTCTTCTGCCCTTCAGCTTCAAAAATGTTTGGGAAAATGTAGCTTGTATGGACGCCACCGCGCCACTTGATGAATAAAAGAGCGTTGCTACTGAAAAGCTATTTGATTCCAAAAACAGCGACGCTACCGCCACGCTACTGAGAAATGTAGTTAAACTAGTAATGCCGCCACTTGTAGCAACGCTATTGCCCAACACTGCTGATAAGTTGTAAATCAACACACTTTGGGGCTTGCAAAAGCTTTTTTTTTGTATTTGTGTGTGTGCAGGCACAATTTCACCTGTCTCGAGCTAATCAATGCTGACTTGAGACAGGTATGCCCACTCACACAGCCCACCACAAGGTTGTGTATGAATGTTTTGTCTGTGACACTGGGCTGCCCAATTCACAGCAATGAAACTTCAACACAGGTGAACCTGTAGTGTAAACCATAGGTATGCTGCAATACATGCTCGCCTCCTGCAGCTTCCCTCCCGGGCTGAAGGACCTGCTTAATACTCAAAGCAAAACATATATCCTTTTATTTACTCCTCTAATCATGGACAAGTGACACCTCAACTCATGCCCTATAAAGCCTGAGAAATGGGAGGTAGCTCTTGAAGAAAACTACACTTCCTTTATTATTTCAAGAAACATAAATGATACACAACTATATCAATATACAAACATACACAAGATAAATAAAAAATAAAATACATTAAAAATCAAATAAATAGATAACTATGTTTCCCCCGCAGCTTGTGATCACCAGTTCCCAACATCGTCCTAGCATACAGTCAACATAAGGCGAGGCATGCTAGGCCTCCAGCCTGCTCCTCGTAGAGGAACATACCAGACATCAATCATCTCCATATTCACTCTGCTGACCCAGCATACTTTCCAAGTCTGTATGTTCAAGATAATTAATAAAAGGACCCCGCACTTTTATAAATAGCTCGTTTTCCCTTAATAGAATGGGTGATTTGCTTTCTAAGGATATGTATGCTGACAGTTCTTTTAGCCATTTACCAATACTTGGTCTATTTATGTCTTTCCATGATAGTGCTATTATCTGTTTTGCCTAGATCTGAGAATCTTTCTTCCTTATATTCTATTCTTTTGGAAAGAAACCTGATGTGAAAAATTTGGGCTTAGTTGTACGGATAAAATCTCTTCCATCATATATTTTACCTCTTCCCAGAACTTTTTTTTTAATCTTATTACATTCCCAAACACAGTGGAAAAATTTCCCTTTGGATTGTTGACATTTAAAACACAAATCTGGGAATATCACTATTAAATGTATTTATCTTTTCAGGAGTAATACATGTGCGCATCAGCCAGTTATATTGTAAAAGCTTAAGACGGGTATTTGCTGTTTGCGTTTGAGCTCCCTCGCACGCCTCTTTCCACTCGTCAAATGAAGCGTCTTCCTTGTGAGTCCTCTCCGAGCACTAAGTTTAGCTCCGGGAGACTCAGGGGACCCAGATCGTCGTAAGTCGTAAAATCCAGATAAGCAGAGTCTATCAAAACAGTTTCCTCTAACAGTGACTAGGGACGTATAGTTGGTGATCGGTTTCGGTTTGATCCAGTGAGGCTTCCGAGTTGTAAGAATTTGAAAAAATGTTTGCGTGGGACGTCGTGTTTATTTACAAGCTCACCGTGCTGACGCCTGACCGCAGAGACCGACTAACACCCTCAGCCTCCTTTTTTATCGTTATTGTTTTCGTTTATTTTATTATTTATTCTCCTACTTCCTATCCATCCCATCTGTGTTTTGTCCTAAATATTCTTGTGGGTGAGGCACTTTGTCCCCCCCATCCGTCTTCATTGGGCTGAGGTAAAGACCTGTGTTCTGAATTAAAGGCTGCTGATGCCGTGAATATTTTACATCAGTCACCTGAAACTGCCTCACGAACAAATGTACCTCAGAGGGCTTTCTCTCCATTCATCTCAATCAGAGGGCTTTTTAGCAGCACTTTAGACCGGTGGCGGGTGCCAAAACTGCTCCATGCCCCCTTGCCAATTACCCCCAGAGAATATACAGTTTTATCTCTCATGCACTGTATATCGGGCATCGCAAAGGACAAGCGCATGAAAAAAAATAAAAAATGGGCCGGGGCTCTGGAAATGTGAGCAAAATTATAGACCAAGTTACATCAGTGGAATAACTGAAGTCGACTGTGATCTTTCCCGAAATGAATTGTCACGTTCAGTGGAATTAGGGGGTTAATAAATTGATGGAATGAAAAGGCCACGCCGTAATCACTTCTCCATTTTCCTCTCGTGCAGGTGCCACGTGAGTCCGGATGAAATTTAAATACTCATAATCTTTATGCATTTAAACATCAATGTCCTTAAAGCTCATTCATGGTCAGTACTGAGATGTCAGTGAAAACACAACTTGACGTTTCATTTCCAACCTCACGTCCTCATGCATGAATATCAATGCTCAAGTGTTCATGTCAAACCTTCAAACGCTTAGCATGTCTTAAATAAATAGTCAGGAAGTTTTCATGACATCTGGCCATTCCCCCCCCCCCCCGGCTTTCCTCATTCTCAATTTCAAAATTCATACAAAAAAATATATCGATGGAAAACATATTTTTGCCTAAGATACACGTGTGGCAATCAAAGAAACGACTCCTATGTCCTGCACGGGTGGGCCGAACAGTGAATTGCTGTTCCCCTTTCGCTCTGGCACAAAAGGGAATTAAGCTTTTCAAAACCGGCTCCCGTGCCAGGATTGGTGGAAAAAAAATAAACACAGTCACACAGCCATTTTCTGTTCCCTTCCCATTCCGCCTGCCATCTGATCTGATCTGATGTGCTCTTGTCTCATTTCTTGTGTGGGGTATCTCTCGCACATGGCAAACCTAGCGTGATACGGCAACGCGGCAAGTGTAAATGAATACCAGCCACATGAGAAAACAGACCCCTCCAAATGCACATTCCGAAGAAACACTTTTCTCTGTGAAGGACAAACTCCTCCGATTGAATTCATTCCCCCTAATAACAACTGTCAGAGTGATGAATGAACATACCCAGAAGATATTGTGAAGTGAAAGATGAGAGGTGATATTTGCATTGGGAGCATGTCTTGATATGCATGGAGCGCTGTGCCATCTCACAGCCAGGAGCCCAAAGAGCAGCATAGGAAATAAACAATACAGCTTTCTTTGAACTATATGTTGCTTGTGTGTGTGTGTGTTTATTTTCTACATCACAGCAAATAACATGCAAAGGTTTTAGAAATCTGCAGATATTAGAGCTGAACAGCTGATATAAAAAGTCGTGAAATTAAAAATAAAAAAGGTGTAGCTGCAGGGGCATATGACGTGACGAGCACCCGATAAGAGAAAGAAGATTTGCTATTTCCGGGCTTCCTGATATAAGTTGAGCATTCTTTAAATAGTAAAACAACTTACTCATCAAAGTCGTGTTCACGTTAACATATTTGGCGGTGGAGCTGGCGGTACATTTGTTGAAATAGGGACGGGACTGAGCGCCGGATTTCCGTTAATTAGGTTTTCCTTATAATGAACAGCGGGGGGGGGGGTATGCTGAGAGTTCGCTTCGACGATACCGTACTGGCCCTAATATAAGAAGAAGAAAAACTCTTTCTGATATGTAGGCTTAAAAAAAAGTTGGGGTTGTCTTATATTTCAGGATCTGCCAGGGAAGAGGAGAAGAGGAAGGCCAAAGAGGAGGTTTATGGATGTGGTGAGGGAGAACATGCAGGTGGCTGGCGTGACAGAGGACGATGCAGAGGACAGGAAGAGATGGCAACGGACGATCCGCTGTGGCGCCCCCTAACGGGAGCAGTAGATTCCTTCCAACGGATATTCTTTTTGAAGTGGAGAGCGTACCAGAGTAACTACGGTATTTCACAGAGCGCTGCACCGTGGGTTGTATGTAGCCTTAATGTTGCCAGGCTAGCAAGTGTCCATTAAGTCCGTTTAAAGTGAATCTGTCGGGGTCAGTCAGCACTGAAGGTGTTTCATTAGTCCAGTTTAACGTGTAGGAGTTTCTGAAGGCTGCTGTAACGTGTTTTGCTGCCACAGAGGAAATAAAGCCATGACGAGTGAAAACGAGTTCTTAGCGCCCCCCAACTGCAGAAACGAATTACGTGTCACGTGATGCGCTCATAAGACTGAAAAATGTTCACTGCCAGAGGAAATAATTCTGAGGGAGGAATGAGAGGGAGAGAGGAATCGACTCCCAGACGTCCAACCCAACACAAACCGTGGTGAGCAGCGTCTTGATGCATGCTCAATAACCCAGGTAAGAAAATCAGGTTGAATCAGTTCATCTGGATACTACAACGTTTATTGACGGATAGGTTTCATCACTCAGCTAGCGAAGTGTCATCTTCAGTCTCAACTGACTGCAGGTGTCCCCACCCTTATTAACAGACATCCATCCATTATCCGAACCGCTTATCCTGCTCTCAGGGTCGCGGGGATGCTGGAGCCTATCCCAGCAGTCATTGGGCGGCAGGTGGGGAGACACCCTGGGCCAAGCGATCACGGGCCCTTATAAACAATACAGTACCATATAGCTGCATAACGACCAAAACCAACATCCAGTTTCATACGCAAATAAGGGTGTGACCATTAACTGGAGTTTCAAAGGCCATGTGTACTGTTCACAGAGGATTTGGGAATGTTTGCAATCACAGCATTGTAAGCTGGCGACAGATGTACTCTTAGCGCCCCCCCCCCCCGGTTCAGGGCTGGTCGTTCCCCTTTAACATAGATGGCCTGTTTGACTTCCTGTTCAAACCATCGTTCCTCCCTATCAAGGATGTGCACATCCTCATCCCTGAAAGGGTGGCCACCGGCCTGTAGATGGTGTAGACTGCGGAGTCCTGGCCTGACGTTTTAGCTCTCCTGTGTTGTGTCATTGTATGGCGCATAGTGCGATCACTCACAAAAATGTGAAGGATTACTTCAGCACATAGTGCGGACTTTGTCAATGAGCATATTTGCTTTGCTTTTCTTCTTGCTAATGTTTGAGTATAATGCGAGAAACAACAACCTGCGTTGGGTTTTTCTAAATATTGTAATGAAAATGGTCCAAAATATTGTGAAAATGCAATGCACACTACCCAAACGGCCCGACCAAACAATAACCCCCCACCCTCCCCCAGTGTCTAAACCCTCCAGAAGCTGGTCCTGTTAGTTTTGGGGTTTTATTTTTTTCTCTTTCCATTAAGAGACAAGAGGCTCACTTAAAACAAAAGCATTGTTTTGTTTGGTGTTATAACAAGATAAATTAAAAATATAGGCACTGAATATGAGTATGAATATGACTTGGCCTGAATCCATGCTGATCAGGATGACTGATAGAAACCATAATAATGGACCAATCTGGGATAATCTCTGGAATTATGTGCCTGGGTGGCTTCATTTTCTTTGGATTATGATTAGTGCTGTATCCTCTCTTATAGATTTCTGTTTTATTTTATAGCCATTTTATTCTGTTAGTTGCATCAACGGTGAAATGTCTCATTTGATATGTTAACTTGTCAAAATATGTTTAATTACAAAAAAAAGGAATATGACTTGGCCTGAAAAATTCTTTTTTGGTCAAATTTTTTATTTTCTATTTTTTTTGCTTTAATCCCTGCTCTCTTCATGTAGGTCTCTAGTGGATTCTGGAGGGGGCATTTGCGCTTGCAACACCACTCAGATTGCTCTGACAGAGAGGCAGCCTAGGCGTTGTCAGCATCGGGCTTCTGGGCTTTAGCGGGGAATATTTTTTCCTGTATCTGTGTTGATATTCTGCTCCTCATTAGTTGAGCACTCACAACAACATTGACGGTTTCGGGAAAAAAACGCTATATAAATATATATATAAAAACACACTCATCCACACACCCACCCACCCACCCACCCACACACACACACACACACACACATAACTATATATAGAGTGATATTAATAATAGGCCTTTAGACATATGACAAAGGAAAATATTGGTTGGATCCAGCATATATAGGCAGACCATAAGGAAAATATTGGTTGGTTAGGAGAAGTGATTTCAGGGCTTTTAAACTGCTGTGAAGACAAATTCAAAAAATATAAAGGCAGAGAATTCCGGTAGAATATACTAAACTAAGATTGGGAATTACGGGAATGAAGAGGTCTAAGGAGAGAAGAACTATGTGTGGAGTAAGTATGAAATGGATAACTGTATACAAATATGTCATGGGAAAAAGGAGGAGGGTTCTTTTTAAGGAACTATGAACAAATAAACCAATCTGGAGATGGTTCACCTGATGAACACTGAGGACACCTAATTGAAGAAATAAGAGGCTGAGATGAATGTCTTCAATGTACACAACTTATTATTTATTATTGCTCGTTTCAGAAAACATATGGGCTCAAGTTTGGTCTGATGAGTACTAGCCCAAGCTATGTTGCAATAATTAATATACGGATAAACCATTGACTAATATAACAAAGTGGCTACCTTAGTGTTGCTCAAGTGATGGGTTTTGCCTAGTATACCAATACTCTTGGTCATTTTTGTGGTTATGGCCCTGATATGAGGTTTTCAAGAGAAGGATTCATCAAGCAGAATGCCATGGAATTGTGTAGAACACACATTAGTTATGAGGTTGTTATTGATTACAATTTTAGATGAGGAGTTAAAAATCCCTAATTCAAGACCAAAAAGGTGAAGCTTGTTTTTTAATGGTAAGTGATAGTTTGTTGGACTTAAACTAAATAGACAGTTTATTAAGTTCTTCATTTAACAACTTAATGATGGTGTTGGGATCTTTATGTGAATATAAGACACTTGTGTCATCTGCAAAAAAAATTTTGACAGCTTGTTTAAAACATTGGGGAGGTCGTTAATATATATAAAAATAACAAAGGCCCAAGAATTGAGCCTTGTGGTACACCAAAGAGTATGGGAGGAAAAGGAGAACTGGTTCCATTATAGGACACAAACTGCTGTCTATCTTTACGATAAATGGTGAACCAGAGCAGCACATTGTTTCTAACTCCAAGATGTGAAAGCTTCTGAAGAAGAATATGGTGATTAACTGTGTTAAATGCCTTAGATAAATCTAAAACAAAAACCTATAGTGTTTTCCTTTCCATCTCTAGCTTTGTATATTTAATTAGATATGTGAGTGCCATATATATTGAATGTTTCTTTCTAAACTCACAAGAATAGTCAACATTAAACCAGTCCACTGTGCAAAAAACAGGTTGGGGACCCCTGATATAGAGCCCGCTCCCTGCCTGAGGTGCAGGCGGACACTAGAAATCCAAGCTGATCTTGCCCATAGTTCTCCCTTGACACCAACTACATCACTGACATGTCAAATGACGGAAGAAGAACGCATTTTGCAACTAAAACCCAGAGACACTGAGAACGTTGGCAACAATTGCAGGTGTTTTTCCTGCTATATCCCCAATTTGGAAAGATAGAGATAAGGTTAAAAAGTGGTCCTTTAAATTACTCAGATGGTGTAAAAAAAAAATATATATATATATATATATATATATATATATATATATTGAACTGTACAGTAACATGCACGTTTTAGTATGCAAACAAAACAATGTCATAACTAACAAGAAAAAACAAGATGTCTGAGGTGGATTAGGAAGTAGGACTGTCGGCGAAGTGAAGAAAAAATGGCAAGACCTTCTTCAGCGCTCTGTTCCTATCCATTACATTGTGCAACTGTGGTGATAACTCGTCAATTAATTCACACAATTCAGCCCTGTTGAAACGAAATCAATCAATAAATTATCCATCTCCATATGTGTCCAGAGGATTGGTGTGGTCTCTCATTACTCTTTTCAGGCCTGAAAGCCCGCTAATGTGTAGCCTGTATAAGAGACAAGCCATTGTATAAATGTTTTTAATGTCACCTTGGAAATTTGTCAAGGGGACTATGTAAGAATTAGTCTCAGATGCAGCACTACGTTTAGATGGTGCAACGGGTATTAATTCTACGTAGGGCTTAAGGCACATTTTACATCCAGCCTAGTTTTATGACCAGGGTTACGTCTAACTGGTACAACTAGCCCCAGAAGCGCTTTTTTGGCATGGATGCATGGCATGCAATGCTGCTTATGCTCGACTGTCGGGCTCACACAGCAGCAGTAACAATGCTACACCAAAAATGTAACGGAAAAAAAAAAAGTCCCACTAGCCTGTACTGCCCCTAGATTTGAGAACCACTGGATTATTGACTGATGTAACTGAGCAGTTGGAAATATCCCTGAAATCTTTATATACAGCACAACTTATAAGATTGATTGTTTTGTGAATATGAAAAACGTGTTATGGGAACAATGTATGAGGTAATACATGATTTTGTCATGGAGGCATAGATGACATGAGTTGAAGGATCTAGGATACTCTGAGAGTTGGTAACGCGGTTTGGAGAAAAGCGAGATGGTCAAAACAGCCGATATTCCCTATTTTACCGTAGAAATAAACAGGTCTTTCGATTAAATCTACTGTCATCAGGCTGCTGGTTTATTTTATTTGTACAACACAAGGTGCCAAAAATTACAGCAGTCAAATGAAAATGTAAAAACAATAAAAAATTGAAGTAGCAATTAAACACTGTGCCATAGGACTGAGAATTCTCCGCTGCCCTGCAGATGCCCATTTTGTCCAGAGCAATTGTCATAACATTACTATTGAAAATTATATTTCCATGAAATGCAATGTTTGCAGTAGTCATGCAATGCAGTAAAATTATATGAAATGTAGGCATTATAGGATTGCAACTCCTACCCGCATCTACACAGATGGTACAGCTAAACATGAGACTAAATGTCAGTTTGTGACTGAGTGAGTTAGAAACCAGGTTGTTCATGAAATCTCCTGCATCTAAAATTAAAGCAAATGAGAAATCTGATTCAAGAGTTGGGACTTGGTTATAATTCTTCCAATCAGGGCACAGAGGAAAGCATTCGTTTTGCCTTTGCCGTCCCTACGTTTTTCCTGCTGACTGCACTGAATGGAAGAAAAGACAGCCTTATGTGCAGGCTTTCGTTATAACACTGCACCACCCGATTTCACTGATTCATGCTGCCTGTCTGGCTGAAGGTGAGCAATATAGTGAAATTGGTTGGTGTATTGTTGGGCTGTAAAGAAAACACACATACACACGGCCCTCTGTGGAACCTGATTGAGTATCACCGTAGGAAACTTTTACCTTGACGGTGGTGGAGGCAATCTGGATGTGGTGCAGCTTGCGCAGGGTGCTCTCTCTATCGATGAAATAGGAGGCAGCCAGCTGGTGCAGAGCCTCCAGAGTCACAGCTGTTCCATTAGAGTCACTCACTTCAGCCGTCCTACTCAACTTCCGCTTGTCCACAAAGATCATTAATGACTCTTCCCCTTTTAACATACAGAGAAGAATACACACTGAGCGCTAACACTGCTGAGCTGGAGATGCCGACTTTATATCTTTCATCCGGGTCATGACACGTACCCAAGTATAAAGGATAATTCCCTTTTTTTTCTGTTTTTTTTTACAGCCTGTGTCTCATTTTCTTAGCTTTTATCCTCATGCATATACCAGTTATGATATACCCAAGGCTCAGCGTTTTGGGTTTTTATTTTTCAAAGCCATCCAGCATGCTGAATTTCGCCACAGGAGGACACAGTTACATAACCTCACACGAACAACTTTTGGATTCGTGGAAACATAAAATCCGGGTGAAAATCAGTTTAAAAATCTGAGTATTTTTCGGTGAAAATTGGTCAAAACCGAAAACGCTGAGCCTTGGATATATCATGTCGCTCACCGGCACCTACCTGCATGGAGGTTTTGGACACAGGACCACCACTGGACTCAGCTTCACAATGGCATCTTACGGAGCAACTCAACACAATTAAACCATGTACTATATGGAAGTGAAAACTAAAAGTTACTAACCGAAATGTCCAATATTAACAATGGTTGATTGTTTCGCTGAACTACCTCCTGGTTCAACTCGCAGGAATGAGCAGCCTATATCTACCCTAGGTAGTGGTAACCATTGATAAACTGCTCCGCCAGTGCAACTGAAAAGTCATAGACAGTGTTGGGGAGTAACAGCGTTACGTATTTAGAATACAAAATATGAGTGACTGTATTCACATACAGTTACAATTTAAATGTATGGTATTCAGAATACAGTTACAGTCTTGAAATTAATGGATTACTTAATTTTTTTTCCTTTGGTGCCATTCTTATTTTGAGAGGATTGTGACACAAAATGCAGTGAAAGTGATACCTAAATGTTAGTTCAACAGTAAAGTCAGTAAAACGGTATGCTGTATTTTCATCTTTGTCTCAGGTTTTTCATTCTAAGCTGTGGAGATAAAGAAAAGGACATGTTCTCTTCTTTCTTTCTTTTTTACCAGATAAAAAAAATCAGATCTTTTGTGTTTCCATACTCTTCTACCTTTTTTAATATATATCTAAGGTGACTCAAATGCATTCAGCCAGTTGACACAATAGAAGAAACAGAATAGTCTACTCAAGTAAGTAGTACTGTGTGAATGCTACATATACTGTTACACAAAATGTAAGAAAATATTAAAGTAATCCAAAGTATTTAGAATACGTTACTCACATTGAGTAATCTAACGGAATACGTTACAGATTACATTTCATGACATGTATTCTGTAATCTGTAGCGGAATACATTTTAAAAGTACCCCTCCCAACACTGGTCATAGATGATGGGAATCATTGAGGGGAGGCGCAACATTTTTGTTGTTGTTGAGAGGACAGGTTTAAGGCCGTCCTGTAAGTTGCCCCATAAGATGCCATTTTAAAGCTGTGCTCCCATGTCCGAAATCTGTAAAATAAAGCCGGTGGGTAAAGTGATATCACAATCGATGTGCACAATGGCAAAAAACTATGAAAATAAGACCAAGGTAGTAAAAGTCGGAATTAGCCTTTAAAACTGTGCACAGGAGACCGAGGTGGCATTTTTCTTGCACTAATGAGAAATATTGGTAACACTTTCTATGAAGCTTGCATCTATAACGCCCTATAAGAATCTATAATGCCCTATAAGCATCTATAATGCCCTATAAGAATCTATAACGCCCTATAAGTGTAGCTATAAGTCATTGTAAGATTCATTATAACCATGTATACGCCCTCACAACACCTCGTAACCACCTTTATGATACATTACGTCAATTTAAAACGGATTTATGCATTATAAACATGTCATCATTAGCCTGTTTATCTGTCAAATGTCATGATGCATCATAGCCAACTTGTTTTGCTGAAATTCTGTAGAGATGCATGATGAGACTTCAGTGCTATTTCACAGTCTTCAGCCATAGCCGTTAGTCATTGTAATACACATTATAGGAAAGTATGGGCGTTATAGATGCAGTAGATGCTTATAGGGCATTATAGATGCTTATAGGGCGTTATAGATGCTTATAGGGCGTTATAGATGCTTATAGGGCGTTATAGATGCAAGCTTCATAGAAAGTGTTACCGAAATATTTGATAATTCTAATGTAAAATTATCACGTCAAACTGTCCAAAAAAAAAAAACAAAAAAAAAGGTTGGAAAAGAGAACTATGGCCACCTTTTTTTTCTCTTTGTCTTTACCTCCCAAAGTGGCGGAGAGCAGAAAGTGGGTTCCGTATTTCCTGATAATGCTGTCGGTGATAGCGCTGAGACTGGGCCTCCTGCCCAGCTGCCTGATGGTCTGCAGGAACTCCGGGTCCAGCGGCAGGGCAAAGCCATTGTTCTCCTGTCTCTCCAAGGCCAGGCTGTTCACCTTCCAGCGGCCAAACTCTCTGCAATGTCACACAAACAAGCACGCACGCGTGTCAGAGGAGAGGCAACAAAGCTAGAATGTGCGAGAGAGCGGCGACTGGGGATGTGACTCTATCGTTGCTGGGCCGGCTCACTGCAGGAACAACATCTCGGAGGACGTCGAGAACTCGACAGTTCTGTTTATTTTGATTTCATTGGGTACAACAGGATATGATTTGTTTCGGCAGGGCATTTCACTGAATGGATTGGATGCAGTTGAGTCAGTTCAGCTTAAATGCCAAGCCAACTCTGCGAGGCAGTTTGTTATGTAATAAATATACTTCATGCATGTAAGAAAGAGCGCATAGACACATGCGACGACATGGCTACGCGGGGGAGGGCACGGACCTACACGGAAATGCCAACCACATACGCATGCATAAACTGGCAAACACAATAAGGTGCCGTCCATAAGAGGCATTTTCCATGACTGTCGAAAAGTAACGGGGGGGGGGGGGGGTCTGAAAACACACACGGGGAGCAGAAATACTTTTCTAGCTTACGAAAAAGACAAAGCAAGTTGTCGCAATTTGATAGCGGACAGGACACGGCTTTCCTCACAAGACGAGTTTCCTATTCAGATT
>NC_079213.1:108485355-108492955 GCF_029633865.1 Lampris incognitus
CAGATTTTCACCGAAAAATACCCAGATTTCTACGGATCCAAAAGTTGTTCCTGTTCATGTGAGGTTATGTAACAGTGTCCTCTTGTGGCGGAATTCGGCATGCTGGATGGCTTTGAAAAATAAAAACCAAAAACGCTGAGCCTTGACTATTCAGTATGCTAAAATGCTATGCAAGTGTTTTAGTAAAACCATTGTAGGCCCCAAATACTATGTCAGAACACCTGGATGTCATAGTGCATCCATAGTTTGCACACACTGGACACTAGCATGAGTACCCCACAATGCAATGCAATACTCCACAACAAGAACCATTAAAGGCGAAAAGGGGTTCAAACCCAAGCGGCAGAACAGCAGAACTGTTTAAATGTAAGTATTGCCTTTTGATGTGCTAAGCATAAAAGTAGATAAAATCAACTGTCACTTTCAGATTTTCAAGAAGATGCCAGTAACCACACCCGCAGAGTGTCACCATCAACCTGCAAAGGGCCGAAAGGAAGTGGCGTGGCTCTACGATGACGTAGTGTCTCCGAAAATCCGTCGTACTTTTTACTTGCATACTAATCCTGCATTCACGTGGTGTAGGATTTAGGGTCTGATGAGTTTCTGAGCAGGAAGTGCCACATGAACACTTGATTACTATGTCAGACGATCAAGATGGAGAAGTCAGATTTCTAGATGCAGCATGAATTGGCCAAGTTGTGACATGACAGCTCTTTCCAATATGGCTGAACGCAGAGAGCCGTACAAGAACAGTAAGACATTTCATACAGTAAAGTTGAAAATGACCCGGAAATAAAATTTTAAAAGACGGATGGATGGCATCCGGGTAACGTAGTGGTCTATTCCGTTGCCTACCAATATGGGGCTCGCTGGATCGCATCCCGGTGTTACCTCTGGATTGGTCGGGTGTTCCCTACAGACACAATTGGCCGGCGTGTTCCCTACAGACACAATTGGCCGGCTGTGGGTATGTGTCCTAGTCAGTGCACTAGCGCCCATGGCCGGATTAACCCATCAGGGTGCCCTGGGGCATGCACGTCCATTGCCCCCCCCCCCCGCTGCCGCCGCCCTGTCAGATACGCTACACAAACAATACTAAAAATTGTTAAATGTAAAACTAATGCAAATACCCAACATGGTAGTCAACGCTATGCCAACCTGCATTGGATTCGGATGGCGACGACAAAGTACAACACAATTTGGCATCACAAAACAAACGTCCCTTGTAGGGTATGATTGGGGATCCCTACTATATGCAAACACAATACCCCTGACCTTTTGGGGCCCCCTTCGTGGTCCGGGGCGCTCGCCGGCATGCCCCGATCCGTAAATCTAGCCTTGCTAGCACCTCCTCTGGTCAGTCGGGGCGCCTGTTCGGGGAGGCGGGGGGGGGGGGCGCTGAGGTGAATAGCGTGATCCTCCCATGCGCTACGCCCCCCTGGTGAAACTCCTCACGGTCAGGTGAAAAGAAGCGACTGGCGACTCCACATGTATCGGAGGGGGGCACGTGGTAGTCTGCAGCCCTCCCCGGATCAGCAGAGGGGGTGGAGCAGCGACCGAGACGGCTCGGAAGAGTGGGGTAACTGGCCGGATACAATTGGGGGGGGGGGGAGAAAAAGATGGATGACTAGTCCTTGATAACTAAAGTGCCACGGTGTTTACTTCCCAGTGGAAGCCACACATGCAGCAGACACTCGCCTCCGTCTTCTCTCACCTTTTTTCCAATTTTCTGACCATAAAGCACATCAACACAAACTATGAAGAAAAATAGGACCAAAAAACAGAGTTCAAACTGACTGGTAGCTGTATTACTTTTTTCTTAAATAAATTGGACCCAGTCACACTAAACTACATCGTCCGGAAATCGATGCATCCGCGCTCAGCCGGCAGACTCGCGGGCAGCTACTGAGCAGCGTGTGGGGCGAGATTTATGTGTCACGTGTAATTCCCTTGCTTCTCTACCGGCAGCGTTGGACACCTAAACTGGCTAGAGTGGGAGGGGCTTGGGGGCAGGGGTATGCAAATTAGCCCCATATTTCCAATCTCGCAACGGATGCAAATTCTGGCCAGTGTGTGGAAAAGGTGGTTTTCGGTTGTTGTTGTTGTTGTGTACACCAGCAGGGCAATGACTCCCTATTTTAAATTTTAACGGTCAATTCTTCAGCTCCCACAATGCCCCCCCCCCAAAAAAGTAGGTCAATTACCGTGTATAGCAGTCATTTTGAAACGCCCCCCCCATCTCCCCAACCCCAACACTTGATCATCCACCAAATCGACCTTGTGTTGTGCGTCGCAACGCTCCACATACACACAAACTACAGAGGGATCGAGACAGAGGATGGACTGCTCGTGGTTTTAAGAGGCATTCCAGTTTGTCTTTTTGAAGACAGTAAGAAATGAACGATAACAACAGACAACGAAAGAGACTCAGAAGAGGAGGCTAAAACTTCTAAAGCCCGTAAAGATGAAAAACAGAAGAATGGAGAGAGAGAGAAAACATAGCCCCGAGTTAAGCAAAATCAAACACTGCTGTGTTATTGCCAAGCTCAGCAAACGTTTTCGCTCCTGGTGGCTCACCATTCGCACCGGCGTTTCACTGCGTCAGACAAAGAACTAAAGTTCGTATTTCCTAAACACCGGCGATGCTAATTGAGAATCAAATGTGTGTTTTGCAGTTAGCCCAGATACCAAAATAACCTGCTGTGCAAAACATTTGGTTGATAGGGCCTCAAAGTTATTTCAAGGACCTCCCCGAAGAGAACTGTGTAAAGTCCTTCATGCCTCATTCAGTACGGATCCTAAACCTAAATTACATTTATTTGCAAGACCTTGCGAGCCAACTTGCAAAGCTCTGCTGTTCGAAAAGTTACAACTGAATCTCTGACTTGCCGCAATTTCCTCTCCCCCCCCCCTTTCCTTCCTCCACTCGGTTTAATCTAACGTGACACTGATCCCTCTGAATATGCACGCCCCATCTGCAACAGAGAAATGATTTTCCCAAAACCAAGAATTGCAGACAAAGAGCTTTTTAGATTTCCAGCTACTTCAAAGACGCCATACACGTGCCAGTCAACACGCCACTTGCCCACGCCGGCTTGGAGTCGAGGCAGCATCCGCTGAGGCGCATGTCAACTTTGTTAATTGAGCTTCTTATGATCCAGTGTTAAAAAAAACAGATAAAGAGAGACAGAGAGAGAGCAAGAGAGGGAGAGAGAGAGAGAGAGGAGAGAGAGAGAGAGAGAGAGAGAGAGAGAGAGATGAGAGAGAGAGCAAGAGAGTAGAGAGAGAGTGAGAGAGTGAGAGAGAGCGAGAGCAAGAGAGAGCAAGCGAGAGAGAGAGCGAGCGAGAGAGCAAGCGAGAC
The DNA here is from genome assembly GCF_029633865.1 of Lampris incognitus. NCBI lineage: Eukaryota > Metazoa > Chordata > Actinopteri > Lampriformes > Lampridae > Lampris > Lampris incognitus. The sequence continues at coordinate 108,488,717 of NC_079213.1, forward strand.
AGAGAGAGTGAGAGAGAGCAAGCGAGAGACAGAGTGAGAGAGAGAGAGCGAGAGCAAGAGAGAGCAAGCGAGAGAGACAGAGTGAGAGAGTGAGAGAGCGAGAGCAAGAGAGAGCAAGCGAGAGAGACAGAGTGAGAGAGTGAGAGAGAGCGAGAGCAAGAGAGAGCAAGCGAGAGAGAGAGCGAGCGAGAGAGCAAGCGAGAGAGAGCGAGAGCAAGAGAGAGCAAGCGAGAGAGAGAGCGAGAGAGAGACAGAGTGAGAGAGTGAGAGAGAGAGAGAGAGAGAGAGAGAGAGAGAGAGAGAGAGAGAGAGAGAGTGAGAGAGAGAGAGAGAGAGACAGAGTGAGAGAGTGAGAGAGAGAGAGCGAGGAGCAAGAGAGAGCAAGCGGAGAGAGGGAGCGAGAGAGAGAGAGAGACAGAGTGAGAGAGTGAGAGAGAGAGAGAGAGAGAGAGAGGTGAGAGAGACAGAGTGAGAGAGTGAGAGAGAGAGAGCGAGAGCAAGAGAGAGAGCAAGCGAGAGAGAGAGCAAGCGAGAGAGAGAGAGAGAGAGAGCGAGAGCGAGAGAGCGAGAGAGCAAGCGAGAGAGAGAGCGAGAGCGAGAGAGCAAGCGAGGAGAGAGAGAGAGAGAGAGAGAGAGAGAGAGAGAGAGAGAGAGAGAGAGAGAGAGAGAGAGAGAGAGAGAGCAGAGGAAGAAGACCTCAGAAGAGAGTCGTTCCCCTCGGCGGGAGAGAGGAAGAGGAAGAGGCAGAGCACCGCAGCATTAGTAACACAGGAAGAGGGCGTACTGACGGAGTTAATAGCAGGTGCTTCTGTTGGCGGCTCCACAAAGCAGCCACCTACAGCGTCTTAACCACATCAATCAAACATCACACGGCCAATTAGAGGAGAGCCTCACAGATAACACGCCTCCTGAAATGTGCCACCGTCAACACATCACAGCCGGCCCTGCTAATTTCACTCTTTTATGCCCCTTATAACAAATCACGTCAAGTGGGCATTTTAAACTGCGGAGTATCGACTGAAACGTAACTTTCCACGGTTGTATTTCTTTCTTTCTGGTCTTTTCTGTTTTGATGCAGCACGCCTCTGCAGCCATTTCAGACACCCTGGCAAATTAACACGCGGCTGAATTCAGCGGGAGAAACCGAGACGTGACCGGAAGTAACCGAGACGCGACCGGAAGTAACCGGCCTAACGCGGAGAGCCGAGATTCCAGCAGCGCTCCTCATTTACGAGGCAACCCGCTGTTTACGAGGCTTATAATAAGAGATGAAGAGATTAGAGGGGGAAAGAAGACTTGTAAGACCGATGCAGACATTTGTTTTTGAAATACTGGCTGACATTTCTTTCTTTCTTTTTGCCTTTTGAAAACATACCTCGTATCTCCCGTTTGTTTTGAGGAATAGGTGTAATTCATTAACGGGTTTAAATGTATAATGAGAGAATTTTTTGCCATGTGACCATACTGCCCCCCCTTTTTTCCCCCTACTTGTACTTGGCCAATTACCCCACTCTTCCGAGCCGTCCCGGTCTCTGCTCCGCCCCCTCTGCCGATCCGGGAGGGCTGCAGACTACCACGTGCCTCCTCCGATACACGTGGAGTCGCAAGCCGCTTCTTTTCACCTGACAGTGAGGAGTTTCACCTGGGGGATGTAGCGCGTGGGAGGATCAATCAATCAATCAATCAATCAATCAATCAAGTTGCATTTCCCCCGAACTTCCCCCGCCCGACCAGAGGAGGCGCTAGTGCAGCGACCAGGACACATACCCACATCCCAATTGTGTCTGTAGGGGACGCCCGACCAAGCCGGAGGTATTCGAACCGGCGATCCCCGTGTTGGTAGGCAGCGGTATAGACCGCTACGCTACCCCGGGCGCCCGGCCATATTGGTTTAAGTATCGATCAACTGTGAGATGATCAAAACTTTGCATAGAATTTGAAAAAAAAAATTGCTAAAACATTGCGGGGCCAACTTTTTTTTTAAATTTTATGTAATTCTGTTTTAATCAAATACATTATTGACCTACAGCTCCGAAATCTATCACCAAACTCTTGGGAGACATGGCGGAAGGGGGGAGGAAGGGGGGAGGAAGGAGGGGGTGTACGCCACACGATGACTACTGAGCCCCATTGTATCGCAATTTGTCACAACCCGTCGACAAGCGGCGGCCGCCGCTCCCACGCACGAGGATGACGCACGCCGGCGGAAATGACGTTTCTCATCTTTTCGTTCTCAGCAGCCAAGCAGGCGTGCGCGCTACGCACCGGAAATGCACGCACGGAGACACGCGCACGCGCGCGCGACTTTGCAGGCTATAAAGCGTTAAGGAATAAACATTCAGCTGCGGCAACCGCTTCACGCGATGACGATGACAAAACTGATCGTTTTTCCTCAAAGCGCTTCTCTTTATTGAATTAATTTGACACAAATTGGCCTCTTACGCTCCCCCAATGAGGTTAAACACACGCTCCAGTCACAAAATAATAACACAAAGCACCGCTGTACTTTTGTTGCATCATTAAGTGCATTTGTTATTGAGGAACAACAACAAAAAAAAATTGCTTTTCAATATCAAATTGGCCTCAATTTGTTATCCAGCCTAACACATTACCACTTGAAACAAGCACGCGGCTCCTCGGGCCTACCACACACACGCGCACACACACACACACACACACACACACACACACACGCACACGCACACTCAATCTTGCTGTCATATAAGCTGTCTCCATGGATCTGTGCCCCTGATAAGTCGCCCCCATCACACACTTGTCAGAAGACATAAGCCTTGTGCTGGCTGAGGTCCTTGTCATTCCGTAGCCCCCGACGCCAGCGGAGAGGAGACTTCCTCCGCCTCTGTCCTGGAGACTCGCTCAACCTTTGACTGGGGGAGAGGACGGGAGCTCAGCCTCCCCCCTCCATCGTGACTCTCCTGGAACAAGCCGCCCAGGGGGGGAGGACGGGAGCTCAGCCTCCCCCCTCCATCGTGACTCTCCGGGAACAAGCCGCCCAGGGGGGGGAGGACGGGAGCTCGGCCTCCTCCCTCCATCGTGACTCTCGGGAACAAGCCGCCCAGTCGAGCCTGACATCAATCTGGAGAGTGCGGTGAAAGCTGCCGTGGCCTGCCATGCGGTGTCAGTCCGGTTCACTCTGCCCAATTCACCTGTTCCGTTTGGTTCTGTTCTGTTTTATTCTGTTCTGTTTGGTTCTGTTCCGTTTGGTTCTGTTTTATTCTGTTCTGTTTGGTTCTGTTCTGTTTTATTTCTGTTCTGTTTGGTTCTGTTCTGTTTTATTCTGTTCTGTTCTGCTCTGTTCTGTTTTATTCTGTTCTGTTTGGTTCTGTTCTGTTTTATTCTGTTTCTGTTCTGCTCTGTTCTGTTTTATTCTGTTCTGTTTGGTTCTGTTCTGCTCTGTTTTATTCTGTTCTGTTTTATTCTGTTCTGTTCTGCTCTGTTCTGTTTTATTCTGTTCTGTTCTGCTCTGTTCTGTTTTATTCTGTTCTGTTCTGCTCTGTTTTATTCTGTTCTGTTCTGCTCTGTTCTGTTTTATTCTGTTCTGCTCTGCTCTGTTCCGTTTGGTTCTGTTCTGTTTTATTCTGTTCTGTTCTGTTTTATTCTGTTCTGTTTGGTTTTGTTCTGTTTGGTTCCGCTCTGTTTTATTCTGTTCTGTTTGGTTCTGTTCTGTTTGGTTCCGTTCTGTTTTATTCTGTTCTGTTTGGTTCTGTTCTGTTTGGTTCCGTTCTGTTTTATTCTGTTCTGTTCTGTTTGGTTCTGTTCTATTCTGTTCTGTTCCATTTGATTCTGTTCTGTTCTGTTTGGTTCCGTTCTGTTTTATTCTGTTCTGTTCCGTTTGATTATGTTCTGTTCTGTTTTATTCTGTTCTGTTCCATTTGATTATGTTCTGTTCTCCTTGATTATATTCTGTTCTGTGCTGTTCCGTTCCATTTGGTTCTTTTTTGTTTGGTTCTATTTGATTCTGTTATATTTTTTTATTCTGTTCTGTCCTGTCCTGTTTAGCTGCGTTCTGTTTGATTCTGTTCTGTTCTGTTCTGATTATTTTGGTTCCGTTCTGTTCTTTTTTATTATGCTCTGTCCTGTTCTGTTTAGCTGAGTTCTGTTTGATTCTGTTCTGTTCTGATTATTGTGGTTCCGTTCTGTTCTTTTTATTATGCTCTGTCCCGTTCTGTTTAGCTGAGTTCTGTTTGATTCTGTTCTGCTCTGATTATTTGGGTTCCG
>NC_079213.1:108493155-108563494 GCF_029633865.1 Lampris incognitus
AGCTCATCAATTCATGCCATCAAAGGTGCCGAGCGACGCAAGTCGGTATCGGGGGTCAAACCGTGACGGCTGGGACGGGGGAGTGCGGGTCGGCTCTACTCACCTGTATATTTTGTACTTGGTGGTGAATCCTTGCTGGTGGCGCTCGGTGAAATCAACAAACTCCTGGGAGTGGTGGAAGGGTCCCTTGTCGGAGAGGAGCCAGCCCAGGGGCCCCGCCGCGCCGCTGAAGCCGGCCCCCGCGGCGGCTGTCTCCGCGGCCCCGGCCCCCACCGACACCCGGCTGTGGAGCAGGCTCAGTGTAAACCACTTCCATAGGAGCATGAGGGCCGTCGGGCTAATGGAGATGCACGGGCCGCTCATGCTGCTTCCCCCGGCCCCGAGGACTCCTCATTCTCTCCGTCCTCCGGACCAGTCCTGCTGGGGGGGGGGGGGGGGGGGGGAGAGAGGGGCGCAGCACGCCAGGGGGCGGTCGCCATGCAGAGAGGAGAGGGGAACAAAGTGTCACTTTGGTTATGGGGGCTGTGAGGAGGGAAGGGAAGAGTGAGAGACAGGCAAGGAAGATTTTTTTTCTTTGAAATCAATTTATCCACGTTGGACGGAAAACAAAAACACGGCATTCCCGGCATTCCCGGGTCGTTTTGCACACACACACACACATTTATTCATCCCATCACATGTGCCAAATGACGCGACTCTATTCAGGAGCAAACCGGGAAGACTGGAATGATGACCAAGCCCGGAGGAAGGTGTTGCGTTAGTGTGTGGACTGCAGGGTGAGTGTGTGGGGTGCAGGGTGAGTGTGTGGGGTGCAGGGGTGAGTGTGGGGTGCAGGGGTGAGTGTGGGGTGCAGGGGTGAGTGTGGGGTGCAGGGGTGAGTGTGGTGAGTGTGGGGTGCAGGGTGAGTGTGTGGGGTGCAGGGGTGAGTGTGGGGTGCAGGGGTGAGTGTGGGGTGCAGGGGTGAGTGTGGGGTGCAGGGGTGAGTGTGGTTAGTGTGTGGGGTTCAGGGGTGAGTGTGGTTAGTGTGTGGGGTGCAGGGGTGAGTGTGGGGTGCAGGGGTGTGTGTGGGGTGCAGGGGTGTGTGTGGGGTGCAGGGGTGAGTGTGGGGTGCAGGGGTGAGTGTGGGGTGCAGGGGTGAGTGTGGTTAGTGTGTGGGGTGCAGGGGTGAGTGTGGGGTGCAGGGGTGAGTGTGGTTAGTGTGTGGGGTGCAGGGGTGAGTGTGGGGTGCAGGGGTGTGTGTGGGGTGCAGGGGTGAGTGTGGGGTGCAGGGGTGAGTGTGGGGTGCAGGGGTGAGTGTGTGGGGTGCAGGGGTGAGTGTGGGGTGCAGGGGTGAGTGTGGGGTGCAGGGGTGAGTGTGGTTGTACCTGCTGGCTCTGCGCGCTGTGGGGTCCTTGGCTGGTGAGAATCACGACCCGCAGAATGCCCGGACGCACGTGCGAAGCTGTCATCGGCGCCGCGCATAGAAACAGACGGCGCGGCGCGCGGCACACTTCTACTCTCCGCTCGCGGCGAGCGACCCGACGGAGAGCGGACGCGCAATTACGCACGAGAAAGACGCGGACATCCACCCGGCGTGTGTCCCGTTTCTCCCCCCCCCTCTCTCCCCCTCTCCCCCTCTCTCTCCCTCGCTTTTTTCTTTTTCTCCCTCCTTTCCCTCTCTCTCAGCCCTCTCGCGCTCTCTTCACCGCCGCGTATTCCCAGATGTGGAGGACGGCGCGCGCCGTGCGGTCCTGGCGCGGTACATTCCAACAGGATTAAATCAGAAGAAGAAGAAGAAGAAGAAGAAAAGAAGAAGAAGAAGAAAAGAAAGCGCACAACGACGAAGAGGAGAAGGGGAAACCTGCGACCGGGGGGTTTTTCCAGGTAAGGAGAATAAAAATAAAGGATTCGCGAGGCAACTTTTCGGTAGAGTCCACCAAGGTCGAACAACCGCGGGTCAGAACGCAGACTGGCAGCGCGTGTCCTGCTGGCCGGTGCGCGGCGCGCGGCGGTGGCGCTGACTGTGTGAATGGCTCCTTCCCTCCTGTACCGACGCAATTCATTTATTTATTCCAGCGCCGAGCGCACTCCTCATTGGTTGGGCGTGTAACGCAAGGGGGGTGAGAGAGAGAGAGGAGAGAGAGAGAGAGGAGAGAGAGAGAGAGGAGAGGGGAGAGAGAGGAGAGGGGAGAGAGAGAGGAGAGAGAGAGGAGGGAGAGAGGAGAGAGACAGGAGAGAGAGAGGACAGAGGACAGAGAGAGAGAGAGAGGGGGAGAGAGCGAGAGAGAGAGAGAGAGGGGGGGGAGAGGAGAGGGAGACAGGACAGAGACAGGAGAGAGAGAGAGAGAGGGGAGAGGGAGAGAGTAGAGAGACAGGAGAGAGAGGACAGAGGACAGAGAGAGAGAGAGAGGAAAGGGAGAGAGAGGAGAGGGAGAGAGGAGAGAGGAGAGACAGGAGAAGGAGAGAGAGAGAGGGAGAGAGGAGAGACAGGAGAGAAAGAGAGAGAGGAGAGAGAGAGGAAAGAGAGGAGAGAGAAGAGCGAGAGAGGAGAGACAGGAGAGAGAGAGGAGAGAGAGGAGAGAGAAGAGCAAGAGAGGAGAGAGAGGAGAGAGGAGAGAGAAGAGAGAGAGACAGAAGAGAGAGAGGAGAGAGCGAGGAGAGAGAGGAGGAGAGCGAGAGAGGAGAGACAGGAGAGAGAGAGGAGAGAGAGGAGAGAGAAGAGCGAGAGAGAGAGAAAGGAGAGAGAGAGGAGAGAGAGAGTGTGTGTGTGTGTGTGTGGTTGGGGAGCAGGCCGGATGGAACGGCGGTCAGAAGAGGAGGTGGGATGTGCTCTCACTCAGAAAGATTTTTTTTTCTTTTTTTTTTTGGATTTGTGCAGATTTGTGCTCTCGCAATTCAGATTAATCGGAGAGAAAAGAGGAGCTGAAAAGAGCTGGGGGAGACAGACAGAGAGAGAGAGAGACAGAGAGAGAGAGAGGGGAGGAAATAACCCGCACGAGCCTTGCTGTGTGGAAGGGAGAGAAAAAAATGAATAGGCTATATACTGTACCAATCTCGGCTATACGGGGAGAACGATGTCGAGAATGATGCGGGGAACGGTTTATAGAGCTTCTGCAGATACTCTTATGATCTCCTTCTGCACCGCACTTCCTTTCTCCTTCCCGAATAATCACCATCGCCATACAGGCATCAGCAAACTTAATTAGATCTGCTCCCCTCTCTATTCCGGCTCTAGTGCCTTAGACAGTGAGCACGGATCAGAGAAGGAGAGAGCAGATGAACGCAGGGACGGATGCGCAGCCTTTTTGCAGCTCCTCTGTAGACGTTCAAAGGGGGGTTTTATGCAGGGATTGGATTAGAGAAATGAACACCATTGAGTCACGAGATTTGCTGGCTCCCAAACTCAAAGAAGCGCTGAAATCCCGCGGCACGGCAACTCATACGAGTCCGGGGTGAAAGAATGAGTCAATTTGTCACAGTTTCATCATCATGTCTTAGGATTGGGTGTCTTTTTCTTTCTTTCTTTCTTTCTCCCCCCCCCCCCCACCCCACCCCTCTCTCTCTCTGCAGCGCTGCTTTGTGGGTCATGGTGACTTGATAAGGACATCTACCATCTAATGGGAAGAGACGTTCTCGGGTCTTGTTTGTCGGGGAAAACGCGGTTTGGGTCGCGAGCGTTTTCGCGTTTGCGGCGTGGTTGACCTCTGCGTGTGTGTGTGTGTGGCAGCTAGTTCAGGTGAAACTTTTAAAAAATACAAAAAAAAACAACAAAAAAACAACAACAAAGAAAAACAACAACTTTTGAATAAAAGATGTCCTTTAGTGGAGAGAGTGTCACGCCTCATTACTTCCCCGGATTCACTCAGGGCACCATCCCTCATACGGCTCCCAAAGCTCATATTCACAGTTGATTTCGCCGTGTGTGCACGGGTGTGTGTGTGCATGTGTGTGTGCATGTGTGTGCGCATGTCTGTGCATGTGTGTGCGTGCGTCTACTGTGCAGTTGTGAGAGCATATGTGTTACAGGTGCACACAACCAAGGTGTGTGTGTGTGTGCATGTGTGTGTGCATGGGTGTGTGTGTGCATGTGTGTGCATGTGTGTGTGCATGTGTGTGTGTGTGTCTACTGTGCAGTTGTGAGAGCATACGTGTTACAGGTGCACACAACCAAGGTGTGTGTGTGTGTGCATGTGTGTGTGTGCACGGGTGTGTGTGCATGTGTGTGTGTGTGTCTACTGTGCAGTTGTGAGAGCATATGTGTTACAGGTGCACACAACCAGGTGTGTGTGTGTGTGCATGTGTGTGTGCACGGGTGTGTGTGCATGTGTGTGTGTGTGTCTACTGTGCAGTTGTGAGAGCATATGTGTTACAGGTGCACACAACCAAGGTGTGTGTGTGTGTGCATGTGTGTGTGCATGTGTGTGTGTGTGTCTACTGTGCAGTTGTGAGAGCATATGTGTTACAGGTGCACACAACCAAGGTGTGTGTGTGTGTGCATGTGTGTGTGCACGGGTGTGTGTGCATGTGTGTGTGTGTGTGTCTACTGTGCAGTTGTGAGAGCATACGTGTTACAGGTGCACACAACCAGGTGTGTGTGTGTGTGCATGTGTGCGTGCACGGGTGTGTGTGTGTGTGTGTGTGTGTGTGTCTACTGTGCAGTTGTGAGAGCATACGTGTTACAGGTGCACACAACCAGGTGTGTGTGTGTGTGCATGTGTGTGTGCACGGGTGTGTGTGCATGTGTGTGTGTGTGTCTACTGTGCAGTTGTGAGAGCATACGTGTTACAGGTGCACACAACCAGGTGTGTGTGTGTGTGCATGTGTGTGTGTGTGTCTACTGTGCAGTTGTGAGAGCATACGTGTTACAGGTGCACACAACCAGGTGTGTGTGTGTGTGCATGTGTGTGCATGTGTGTGTGCATGTGTGTGTGCATGTGTGTGCATGTGTGTGCATGTGTGTGTGTGCGTCTACTGTGCAGTTGTGAGAGCATATGTGTTACAGGTGCACACAACCAAGGTGTGTGTGTGTGTGCACAGGTGTGTGCATGTGTGTGTGTGCGTCTACTGTGCAGTTGTGAGAGCATATGTGTTACAGGTGCCCACAACCAAGGTGTGTGTGTGTGTGCATGTGTGTGTGTGTGCATGTGTGTGCATGTGTGTGTGCGTCTACTGTGCAGTTGTGAGAGCATATGTGTTACAGGTGCACACAACCAAGGTGTGTGTGTGTGTGCACAGGTGTGTGCATGTGTGTGTGTGCGTCTACTGTGCAGTTGTGAGAGCATATGTGTTACAGGTGCCCACAACCAAGGTGTGTGTGTGTGTGTGTGTGCATGGGTGTGTGTGTGCATGTGTGTGTGCATGTGTGTGTGTGTGTGTGTGTCTACTGTGCAGTTGTGAGAGCATACGTGTTACAGGTGCACACAACCAGGTGTGTGTGTGTGTGTGTGTGTGACCGCTTGTTAGGAGAAGTGATCTGTGGGAATATGGGGGGAGAAGAGATTGCCGATCGGTTGCGTCGTCGACGTGCATGCACGGAGGCCGCATGTTAGCCGAGCGGCTCCCCGGAAAATCAAAGAGGACGCCGCCGAAAAGGGGCTCGTTACACGCGGCGTGCCGGGCCTCCCCCGGCCCGCCGCTTCATGTCGGGGTGGTTTTACGCCGGCCTATAACAAGGGCTTGTCATCTCGGGGCTTATAGGGATCAGCGATTTGCAATAGCAGAACTTGATGGCGACTGCTTTCCCACTACCCGGCCACGTTTTCATTTCATTTTATTCTGTTGGTCACGAGACGAGGTGCAAGAGGCCTTCGGCGGTTCTGTCAGTCGTGGCTAAACACGAGCCGGACTCGGCGAGTGTGCAAATCAATCTGCCACGGTGGCGAAACGCACTCGGCCGAGCGTTGATAATTGGAATCATTATGCCCTGAAATGGACATTTTGACTGTTTTGCAAACGCTCCTTTGTTGGCCGGCGCCCAATCAGCCGGTGCGCAGACCCCCCCCCCCCACCCTCCACCCCCACCCACGGCTCTCGTGTGTTGGCGAGTGCGGTGTAAGCCGAGCGAGTGGCGGAGAGCGGCGCGGCAGCTGCGTTGAGTCGGCAGCGAGACAGATAGTCATTAGGGGAGGTAAACACTCACTTAAGCCCGAGCCTTCTCATTGATGCCACTCATGGGTGTTTGTGAGGAGTGATCTGGGAACAGAGAGAAACCGGGGGTTTTAATTAGCTCGACAACCTGACAGCTTTTGTCAGTGGTCTGTCAGAGCGCTGCGCCACATGTTGGCTTTGCGTGATTTTTTTTCCCTCTTCTCTTTCCCCCCTATTCTTTTACGCGTCCGTCTCCAGCCGTCTCTGTGCACCATGCACACCGCTATGCTGGATAAGCCACTGCAGCCGTTTAGCTCGGCTAATTAGCTAAACGGTGACAGACGCATCGGGAATGTCCCTGGTGTATATCACCGTATGCTGGGAGTCATCGTGGGAAAAGATAGCATCTTTACTTTTGATTTCGTTTTGATGGTCGTGTGACACGTGCAGGGCGAAGGTACAACAAACACACAACATGGCGATTAAGAGAGCCGACTGCACTTCAAGGCTTGGCTCCAAATGTGCATTATGCATCGCTCCGGATCACCAAACGTGCCATTTAATCTTCTCGAGAAAACACTTGGCCTGTGTCCGAACTCCCGGCCGTATCGCCGCCGTGCAACTCCTCTGCGGCCATACAAACAGAACCCGTTCGGAGGAGGGAGGCTCCTTTTGTCTCATCACAATAAAAGCCCCGTCGCTCATTAAGTGCCCGGTTCATGGTGAGGCCCGCGCTCTGCGCCGCACATCACTGTCACGGTGCAGACGAAGGAGGAAGTCGGTGAGAGATCGCTGGCTCGCCGCGGGCTCAGGAGGATGCTCGCCTGTTCCGGGACGTTCTGCGAGCCGGAGCCGCTCGGCTACTTCGGGGCGGAGGCCGTGTTTATGGAAGCGACTAGAAGAGCCCCGCTACAATGTAGCGGTTTGGTTCTCCACCCGTCTAAATCTCCCTCCTCTTCGTCCTGCCAGCTTAACCGCCTTCCCCCCTGCCCCTAAACCCCCCCCCCACTCCAACTCCCTCCCCCCAAATGCTCAGAATCACCTGAAATGCCGAGAAAAGTGGTTTTTAGCCATTTTTAGAAAAATACATATTTTGCATAATTATGCATAATTATAATTATAATATTTTAATTTTCTGCTATTTTTCTGGTCCTCTCTGGAACAATACCTACCACCTCCCAAAAAAAAAAAGAGGATCATAAGTGCATTTTTGCAAAAATGCATATATTTTGCATAATGCCGAAACATTTCTAAGTCCCTGAAATTTTTTATATAGGTGAAAAAAAATCAAAGATGCTCAGAATCATCTGAAATGCCGAGAAAAGTGGTTTTTAGCTATTTTTAGAAAAATGCATATTTATGCATATTTATGCATAGTTTTAATTGTCTGGGATGTTTCCCTTACTCTCTGAGACAATACCTACCACCTCCAAAAAAAATTAGGATCATAAGTGCATTTTTGCAAAAATGCATATATTTTGCATAATGCCAAAACATTTCTAAGTCCCAGAAAATTTTTTTATATAGGTGAAAAAATCAAAGATGCTCAGAATCATCTGAAATGCCGAGAAAAGTGGTTTTTAGCCATTTTTGGAAAATGCAAATTTGTATATTTATGCATAATTATGCATAATTTTAATTGTCTGGGATGTTTCCCTTACTCTCTGAGACAATACCTACCACCTCCAAAAAGAATTAGGATCATAAATGCTTTAGTTTTCGGTCCCGCTATCTACACTAACTAACACACACACACACACACACACACACATTCCGAAAATATAGGAGCAGATATCCACCAACCTCGTCTGCGCCAGACTCGAGAGTTCACAGCGGGGAGCAAATCCAGACAGAAGAGCCCGGAAGCGGGGACTTGAGAGAGGTTAGGTTGGGCCGCCGCCGCCGCGCAACTTTCGGTCCACACGTAATCAGGCGCCAGTTAGCAACTTCACTCGACTCCGGTCGGAGGCACGGCTTTTGAGGTGCCAAGCGCGCGCCTCCCTTCACCGATGATGCGTTGACGTACACCCACACGCGCGCCGCCGCGTGTCAGAACCCATCGGGGGAGAAGGCGTCGCTGTCTGAGCGCCTCGTCTCCGCGTGCCTCCTCGAATTAAGCCGCCTTTGTCACAGAGGCGCTCCCTGTGTTGGTAGGTACCGAACAGGCGCCCGACCGACCAGAGGAGGCGCTAGTGCAGTGACCAGGACACACACCCACATCTGGTTTCCCACCCGCAGACATGGAGAATTGTATTTGTAGGGACGCCCGACCAGGCCGGAGGTACCACGGGGATTCGAACCGGCGATCCCTGTGTTGGTAGGTACCGAACAGGCGCCCGACCGACCAGAGGAGGCGCTAGTGCAGTGACCAGGACACACACCCACATCTGGTTTCCCTCCAGCAGACATGGAGAATTGTATTTGTAGGGATGCCCGACCAGGCCAGAGGTAACACGGGGATTCGAACCGGCGACCCCTGTGTTGGTAGGTACCGAACAGGTGCCCGACCGACCAGAGGAGGCGCTAGTGCAGTGACCAGGACACACACCCACATCTGGTTTCCCACCCGCAGACATGGAGAATTGTATTTGTAGGGATGCCCGACCAGGCCAGAGGTAACACGGGGATTCGAACCGGCGACCCCTGTGTTGGTAGGTACCGAACAGGCGCCCGACCGACCAGAGGAGGCGCTAGTGCAGTGACCAGGACACACACCCACATCTGGTTTCCCACCCGCAGACATGGAGAATTGTATTTGTAGGGATGCCCGACCAGGCCGGAGGTACCACGGGGATTCGAACCGGCGACCCCTGTGTTGGTAGGTAACGGAACAGACCGCTACGCCACCCGGACGCCCTGTTCTTTTAACCACAAGTGGAAATGGCAGCACACTTCATTAGGAGTAAGCCCAGTGTGCTTTACACGGAAAGACTAAATAGAAGACATAAGCAGAACACGACATAAACATGGCTAACCTAAACCATGTGATATGGGTGGCCCAGTGGTTAGCCCCGTCACCTCCCAGCAAGACGGTCCTGGGTTCGAACCCCGGAGTAGTCCAACCTTGGGGGTCATCTCGGGTTGTACTCTGTGTGGAGTTGGCATGTTCTCCCCCCGTGTCTGCGGTGGGGTTTCTCCGGGTGCAACGGTTTCCCCCGCCATCAAAAGAAACACGCATGCTAGGGTTAATACTCCTGCCTGTGCCCCTGAGCAAGGCAGCGGGAGAAGACCTGGAGCTGGTCCCCGGGCGCAGCATGACGGCGGCGGCTCACTGCTGCTAGCTACACAGATCACGGCTGGGTTCATTTGCAGTAACTGAATTTCCCCCAGGGGACTAATAAAGGAAAGTTCATTAATTACCCTAATAAATATAAGCATATAAGCGCCAGTAAAATGCGGAACCTGAACAAATGACGCATACTCCCAACCTACATAAAGCATACTATGTACAGTTATCCCCCCCCAAAAAAAATCAACACAATCAAATAAAAATAGGGGTTTCCATAGGCACGTATACAGAAATAAGTGCTAACACACACACACACACACACACACACACACACACAAACACACACACACACACACACACAGAGTAATTAGCCATAAGCCCGGGAGAACGGGGGAGTTCTGAGTTTGCTCTCGAATGTGGGCAAAGTTGAACTGGACCTCCGGTCACGTTCCCTACGGCACATAGTGCATATTCTATAGGCCGGACTATCTGTGAGAGCCGCCATTAGAAAGCAGATCTCAGACTCAGGCTCTCATCCTGCCATCATTTCGGTGACTCTCATCCTGCCATCATTTCACTGAGTCTCATCCTGCCATCATTTCAGTGACTCTCATCCTGCCATCATTTCACTGAGTCTCATCCTGCCATCATTTCGGTGACTCTCATCCTGCCATCATATCACTGACTCTCATCCTGCCATCATTTCGGTGACTCTCATCCCGCCATCATTTCACTGACTGTCATCCTGCCATCATTTCACTGACTCTCATCCTGCCATCTTTTCAGTGACTCATCCTGCCATCATTTCAGTGACTCTCATCCTGCCATCATTTCGTTGACTCTCATCCTGCCATCATTTCGGTGACTCTCATCCTGACATCATTTCAGGGACTCTCATCCTGCCATCATTTCGGTGACTCTCATCCTGCCATCTTTTCGGTGACTCTCATCCTGCCATCATTTCAGTGACTCTCATCCTGCCATCATTTCAGTGACTCTCATCCTGCCATCATTTCGGTGACCCTCATCCTGCCATCATTTCGGTGACTCTCATCCTGCCATCATTTCGGTGACTCTCATCCTGCCATCATTTCAGTGACTCTCATCCTGCCATCATTTCGGTGACTCTCATCCTGCCATCATTTCGGTGACTCTCATCCTGCCATCATTTCGGTGACTCTCATCCTGCCATCATTTCAGTGACTCTCATCCTGCCATCATTTCGGTGACTCTCATCCTGCCATCATTTCAGTGACTCTCATCCTGCCCTCATTTCGGTGACTCTGATCCTGTCAACATTTCACTGACTCTCATCCTGCCATCATTTCGGTGACTCTCATCCTGTCATCATTTCGGTGACTCTCATCCTGCCATCATTTCGGTGACTCTCATCCTGCCATCATTTCGGTGACTCTCATCCCGCCCTCATTTCGGTGACTCTCATCCTGCCATCATTTCAGTGACTCTCATCCCGCCCTCATTTCGGTGACTCTCATCCTGCCATCATTTCAGTGACTCTCATCCTGCCATCATTTCAGTGACTCTCATCCTGCCATCATTTCGGTGACCCTCATCCTGCCATCATTTCGGTGACTCTCATCCTGCCATCATTTCGGTGACTCTCATCCTGCCATCATTTCAGTGACTCTCATCCTGCCATCATTTCGGTGACTCTCATCCTGCCATCATTTCGGTGACTCTCATCCTGCCATCATTTCAGTGACTCTCATCCTGCCATCATTTCGGTGACCCTCATCCTGCCATCATTTCGGTGACTCTCATCCTGCCATCATTTCACTGACTCTCATCCTGCCATCATTTCGGTGACTCTCATCCTGCCATCATTTCAGTGACTCTCATCCTGCCATCATTTCGGTGACCCTCATCCTGCCATCATTTCGGTGACTCTCATCCTGCCATCATTTCACTGACTCTCATCCTGCCCTCATTTCGGTGACTCTCATCCTGCCATCATTTCACTGACTCTCATCCTGTCATCATTTCGGTGACTCTCATCCTGCCATCATTTCAGTGACTCTCATCCTGCCATCATTTCGGTGACTCTCATCCTGCCATCATTTCACTGACTCTCATCCTGCCATCATTTCGGTGACTCTCATCCTGCCATCATTTCAGTGACTCTCATCCTGCCCTCATTTCGGTGACTCTGATCCTGTCATCATTTCACTGACTCTCATCCTGCCATCATTTCGGTGACTCTCATCCTGTCATCATTCGGGTGACTCTCATCCTGCCATCATTTCAGTGACTCTCATCCTGCCATCATTTCGGTGACTCTCATCCTGCCATCATTTCAGGGACTCTCATCCTGCCATCATTTCGTTGACTCTCATCCTGCCATCATTTCGGTGACTCTCATCCTGCCATCATTTCGGTGACTCTCATCCTGCCATCATTTCACCTTTCTGACACGAGATGCGCGCGCTGCCCCTCCCCCTCTGCCACGGGACGCTACACGTGTCACGCCCCCCCCCCTCTCGGGCGTCTTCTAAACCGCCAGCCCGCAGATTCACATGAGAACGCGCGCCCTTTATCGCTGGCGCGTTGAAGATAACGGCTGCTGCACAAACATCGAACACACGGCGCTCTGTAGACGAGCCGCTCCGCTAACGGCGGCTGCCAGGCAGGTTTCCCCGGGACCAAAAACACGGGAGAAGTTGCAGCGCGTCGTGTTTTACGTCTTCAATACAGCAGCCGAGCGAGGAGGAGGAGGACCCCAGGTCGCAGCGAGGAGGAAGAAGAGGAAGCAGGTTTGCAGCGAAGAGGAAGAAGAGGACGCAAGCTTGTGTGTATGGGTCCAAACTTCCCCATAAGAATTAAAACCACCTACCTTGTGGGGGGGGCTTTTTTTGGGGGGGGGTCCCCACGAGGAAAAGGTTCTAATTTGGGGCCCTTTTCTCCCCAGTTGTACTTGGCCAATTACCCCCCCACTCTCCCGAGCCGTCCCGGTCGCTGCTCCGCCCCCTCTGGCGATCCGGGGGAGGGCTGCAGACTACCGCATGCCTCCTCCCATACACGTGGACTCGCCAGCCGCTTCCTTTCACCTGACGGGGAGGAGTTTCGCCAGGGGGACGTAGCGCGTGGGGGGGGGGATCCAGCTATTCCCCCTCCCCCCATGAACAGGCGCGACCGACCGACCAGAGGAGGCGCTAGTGCAGCCACCAGGACACATACCCACATCCGGATACCCACCCGCACATACAGGTATAACGTAGGCCGTGTTATAGGTTTGTAACCCCCTTGAGGCCTCTAATTAATATTCGTCTGTCTGTGCTATGATTGGCTGAGTACCAATACTGTCGTCACACAGAAGAGACGGAGGGTCGACAGGATTCACGCTCAACCAATCACAGCCATCTTTCAAGGGGGTTACAAACCGATAACACAGGCCGTGTTATATGGCCTACGTTATAGCTCCACAGACACGGCCACTTGTGTCTATAGGGACGCCCAGACAAGCCGGAGGTAACACGGGGACTCGATCCGGCGATCCCCATGTTGGTAGGCAACGGAACAGACCACCACGCTACCCGGACAAGGGCCTGTTTTATGGTTACGATTTGGGGTTAGGGCTAAAATCAGAACTAGGATCAGGATTAAGGTTAGGGTTAACATCAGAATTAGGAATAGGATTAAGGTTAGGGTTAAGATCAGAACTAGGATCAGGATTAGGTTTAAGGTTAGGGTTAAAATCAGAATTAAGAACAGGATTAGGTTTAAGGTTAGGGTTAAGATCAGAACTAGGATCAGGATTAGGTTTAAGGTTAGGGTTAAAATCAGAATTAGGATTAGGATTAAGGTTAGGGTTAAGATCAGATCTAGGATCAGGATTAAGGTTAAAATCAGAACTAGGATCAGGATTAGGTTTAAGGTTAGGGTTAAAATCAGAATTAGGATTAAGGTTAGGGTTAAAATCAGATCTAGGATCAGGATTAAGGTTAGGGTTAAGATCAGAACTAGGATTAGGATTAAGGTTAGGGTTAAGATCAGAACTAGGATCAGGATTAGGTTTAAGGTTAGGGTTAAGATCAGATCTAGGATCAGGATTAAGGTTAGGGTTAAAATCAGAACTAGGATTAGGATTAAGGTTAGGGTTAAAATCAGAACTAGGATCAGGATTAGGTTTAAGGTTAGGGTTAAGGGCTAGGGAATGAATGGAGCCAATGAAGGGCCCCCAAATGCCCCCATTAGCGTAGAAAAACCAGAAACCACCCTACCTTGTGGGGCCATTTTATGGGGCCCCACAAATAAATGGGTCTATTTTAGGGTTAGGACTTGGTTTTAGGGTTAAGGTTAGAACTGGGGTTAGGTGAAGGTTAGGGTTAGGTGTGTAGTTTGCCTGGTTATGGTTAGGGTTAAGGGCTAGGAAATGAATGTAGTCAACGAGGGGCCCCACAAGTATAGTTGAGCGAGTGTGTGTGTGTGTGTGTTGTATGTCTGCATGCACACACATGGGTTAGGCAGAGCGAAGAAGAGAATAATAAAACGTGTCAGTGGAGACAGCAGGAAAAGCTCATGGCTCTCCGCACACCGTAATCCTCCTCCTATTGTTGCTTGTCATCTTGAATGATCCTGACACTCAAATATCCAGTCAAAAGTGTGCGTGTGCGTGTGTGTGTTCACGCGCACACACGTATGTTGTTGGCGTGTTTGATAGGAAAAAGAGCCCGGCGTGAAGAAACTCCCCACGGCCGAGCTGGAAACGCTTGTAGACGTTTCCACTCATCGGGGGGGGGGGGGGGGGGGACCGAGTTCATTTGCCGTAACAAAATTGTTATTTCCAAATGTGGCCGCTCTTGTCGAGAA
This sequence comes from Lampris incognitus, assembly GCF_029633865.1. Taxonomy (NCBI): domain Eukaryota; kingdom Metazoa; phylum Chordata; class Actinopteri; order Lampriformes; family Lampridae; genus Lampris; species Lampris incognitus. Next base: position 108,507,278 of record NC_079213.1, read on the forward strand.
CTCATTAACTTTAGAGATTGAAACGTAGAGCTTGCTCAAAGTAAAACGTGACCAGTTATCACGTTTTTTTATTGAATGGGAAAAATGTTGAATTAACAAGCTCACGGCACCGACAGGCCCAGCCCTTGTTTTTTTGTTTTATGATGTGGCTCTATGCACATTTGTACCCGCGAGAGAGAGAGAGAGGACGTTTTTCTCCTCCTCATGATTTCAGGCCGAAACAGCGAGGCGGCTTGGTGTGCGGTAGATGGTTGTGACGAGTATCGTCGACAACATCGCACGAAACTCCGCTGCCAAATTGCTCAGCACAAACAAAAGAAGATAACTCGCACATCAGCAGGCCCGTCCACAGAAATGGCTGGGCCCCTGAAACGGTCGTGACCCCCCCCCCCCCAAAAAAATCTGCTTTACTCATATCGATGCATCCACATGGCTCTATCTCTCTCCTGCTAAACAGATACAAGTAAACTGAGACACTTGCTCAGGAAAGGAGGACACACACACACACACACACACACATCATAATAAAACTCTCTGACACACTTACAAACACACTAAGGTCAACAAAGATCTGCTACACTTACACCACACATTTATTAGTAGAAAATGCAATTTATCGCCTTATGGCGTCATCTCGGCCTCTTATGCAACTACCTTCATTGGATGCAAAGTCCTTTATAATGTCTTTAAATTCCATCTGTTCAGCCCCTTCACACCCAGTGGCAAGCATTGCCGTTATCATGGCTTATATTTAGGATGAACACGATTATTGCCGGGCGGCACGGTGGTGCAGCGCTTGGCGCGGTCGCCTCACAGCAAGACGGTCCTGGGTTGGAGGCCCAGGGTAGTCCAACCTTGGGGGTCACCCTCTGTATGGAGTTTGCATGTTCTCCCCGTGTCTACGTGGGTTTCCTGCGGGGGCTCCGGTTTGCTCCCACAGTCCAGAGACATGCAGGTCAGGTGTACTAAATTGTCCCTATGAATGTGTGTGTGTTGGCCCTGTGATGGCCTGGTGGCCGGTCCAGGGTGTCTCCTCGCCTGCCGCCCAATGACTGCTGGGATAGGCTCCAGCATCCTCATGACCCTGTCAGCAGGATACAGTTTGGATAATGAATGGATGGATGATTATTGCTGGCCTCCATGCCCCCCCCCCAGTGGCTGGGCCCCAGAAAGCTTTCCCGCCCCCCCCTCCTTTATGGGTGGCCCTGCACATCTTAAGCCCAGTTTTCACTTCCCTTCACTGGCTGCCACTACCGTTTAGACCGGATTTTAATATTCTGTCGATAAATGTTTTGTTGAGCACAGATTATGTTAACGGAGGAACATCTGAGGACTTTTATTATAGTCCTCAAACATCCATTACATCGTCTCGTCAGTGTCTATTGTCTGTGCCACAGTCCAGACAGATGTCCAAAGACTGTCAGTATTTTCTTCTACATCACAACTGAAAACACATTTTTGACAGTCTGTAATCACCTGTACATATAAATTCATTTATTTTTCTATTTGCTTACTATGATTATTTTTTCATTTGTATACTTGGTTTTACCGTTTCGTGTGAAGAACTTCATCCTACTCGAATAAAAGATTATTAGCAGCGTTGCTCTCAATGCATCTACATGCAGTGGCGGCCGGTACAGGCAATGAAATGCCAAAATTAACGCGGTAAAAATGCAAATCCATTTGATTTCAGTTCCTGCACACAGCGTGGCTGCTTATCAGACCCAGTGGCCTGTTATGAACTCCTCATTGTGTTGTTAGCCTTGTTTGTATTGTGTTTTATCAGCTTTTTCTTTAACCTCCATCCGGACTTCGTCCCCTTGCTGCCGGTCTGCATTTGCAGGGGGCCAAGGACAAACAGTTTCCACAAGGGAGGAAGAAGCAAACAATGCAGTCGTGATAGAAAGACTTTCCCCCTCTCTCCCGGAATAAAACTCTGAGTTAGTAGGACATTGTTGGGCTTTATAGAGAACATAGGTCACAGATACAAACTACCCAGCCTCCGTCTGCGCCGGCTGGCTGCTGATAAATGACCTCCGCCAAAGTGCCTCAAGCATTGTACCGTGCCTGGCTAAAACGCTGAGCGCGCTCGGTCCAATCCCCTCCGTGCGGTGCACACATCGTGGGGAGACCCTGGTTTGGATTGCCGTACCTCGCCCATGCAGATGGGGAGCGAACAGCTTAGAGGAATTTTCCCTCGGTTTTGACTGCACTCTCTCCACACGTGACTCGATGTGCAGCAGCTGCCGCCGCTTGCACCCTCTCCGTCGGCCAACGCCGAACTCGATGGCCTCGGAGTGCGCCGCCGCCCGGGCGTTACCTTCTCTCCGCGGTCCTCTCCTCTCCTTTTTTTCCCCCCCGTGCTACACACCCCCATCATCCTGAATTTCCGACAATATTGCCTCTTATGATGATAAAAGCGAAGTCATTTGCTTCGGGCTGTGAATAAAATAGCAGGATGGGTATGTGATAACGCAGTGGAGCATGAGAGCAGAATTTAGCAGTCGGACATATTGAGTTTGTTTGATTAACATTAAGTCATCAAGTTATATTCCATCCTCTGTGGGCACTGAAATGACTTTATTGAATGATTCATACCTCTTACGTCAACTTGGCCCTAGAATATATACTTATACATATACTGCATATGCATATAATGTATATGACATATGCATATATATGCATATAGGGCGGCATGGTGGCGCAGTAGGTTAGCGCTGTCACCTCACGGCAAGAAGGTTCTGGGTTCGAACTCCGGGGTTGTCCAACCTCGGGGTCATCCCAGGTCGTCCTTTGTGTGGAGTTTGCATGTTCTCCCCGCGTCTGTAGTTGGTTTTCTCCGGGTCCTACGGTTTCCCCCACCATCAAAAAGACATGCGTGTTAGGGCTAATACCCCGTCTGTGCCCCTGACCGAGGCATGGCAAGACCAACTGGAGTTGGTCCCCGGGCGCTGCACGGCGGCTGCCCACTGCTCCTAACTATTGATTTATTGATTTCCCTATGGGGATCAATAAAGTATCTCAAAACCAAACAACATACAGGGTATTTTGCTGCATCCACATCATGTGTAGCACTTTACTGTAGCGGCCTGTGCACAGTATAGACATCTATACCGTGCTGGTTGTGGACGACAGGAAGAGAGGGGGGAGACTGGACCCCATCACCATCAACGGGACTGCTGTAGAGAGAGTCAAGAGCTTCAAGTCCCTCGGTGTCACCATTACCGAGGACCTCCCCTGGGATGAAGACACCAGTCATGTGGTGAAAAACGCACAGCAACGCCTCTTTCACCTCAGGCAACTGAAGAAGTTCGGCATGGGGCCCAGGATTCTGCGGGCCTTCTACAGAGGCACACCCGAGAACGTCCTGACCGGATGCATCGCCGGCTGGCATGGGAACTGTACTGCCCACAACCGCAAAACACTGCAGAGGGTTGTGAGGACGGCCCGGGACATCAGAGGATGCGAGTTTCCCTCCACCCAGGACATATACAACGGACGTTGTGTCAGCAAAGCCCGTAGGATTATCAAAGACCCCAGCCACCCCAACTACGGACCGCTCCAGCTGCTACCATCAGGCAAGCGGTACCGCGGCCTCAAAGCCCGGACCAGTAGGCTCCGGACTGGCTTTTTCCACCAAGCAACCAGGCTTTGGAACAAAGACCACTAAAGACACTAAGCCTGGTGCCGGACTGATGGCACTGACCTATGGTCTTCAGGACTTGCTATTGCTGCTCCTGTTAGGGGTTGCCACAGCAGATCATCAGTTCTGTCTCACACGCACCAATATGCAAACAACTACACACATATATGCACATCTATTAAGGCAGAGCCTACACACACACCGCACACTATCTATTATTATTACTGCTTTTTTTGTTTTGTTTTGTTGTTATTTTATTGCTATTGCTGCTGCAGTGTTGAGGAGCCAAAACACAAGAATTTTACTCTCTTGCACCTGTATATCGAGACGTAACAATAAAGGATCTTGAATATTGAATCTTGTATTTACAAACTGATTCTTATTCTGGTCCTCATGTTGACAGACACCAAACATAATCTAACAGAGATCACAGAAGGGACATCATATGTATGTCTCTGTAATACCCAAAGTACACATAGGAGTGGTTTTGAACAGGGGACAACAGACTGCATCGAAGGGTAATAGAATGGCTGCACATGGACAAATGGTTACAGCTGATGCAGCACTGAGATGAGCTTATCTGGTGAAATACATTGTGTGTGTGTGTTGGCTGTGAGGCCAGCAGGCAGAGCCAGATGCTGTTTTGGGACAAGCTCTTTGGAGAATTAAAGGCTTGGCTCTCAAGGACCACATGAGCTGCCATCAGCACTGGGACAGTGGAACCAGGTTCCATATGATAACAACCACTAAAAAAACAGAAAAACAAAAAAAACACAGATTGCTGAAATACGAGTGTGCTGCTGAGAAACACAGGGTATAAGATGGCGTCCGTCGGCCAAGTCGGCCTCAGCTTTACACAAAGACAACAAGCTCAATTCGAAGTGTGCATCAAATACGATCAGTAAATCGTTTTTTTTCCGCATCGTACCGTTTTACCTCCACATACTCCAGTATCTAGGAGGGCTTATGGTAGTCGCATGGGTTTAGTTCAGCCATTATTCTGGTCTGGATGATTAATACCAATACGCATCAAGATTGGGAAGATGGTGGCACAAATTCACGTTTGCGGCGGCCTCACCCAGTACCATCCATGCGGTGCCTTTGTCCACATCTGTGTCCGAGTTTGTTTTGTTGTCATTTGATGGCTGGGAGAGTTTGCTCTGCCATGTCCTGTGGGACCACGGCCCTGACCTGGAGCTGCACCCGAGGAGGTAGCACCAGGGGCGGTCTGACAAGACGCGGAGGCGGGGCGGGCTGAGCTAACTGCTACCCCATGCAGACCGGCACTTCCAATAACACAGAGGGCGGTCTGGCAGCGGCCCCACCTAGCCTTGACTAAGTTTTAGTGTCGTCGTGTGGTGCGGGGAGGTGTGTCAAAGGTGTTTGGCTGGGAGAGCTGGCGCTGGATTGGCTGGGGGAGCCTGGTCTGCTGTGTACGATGGGCCCAGGGACCACGGCCCTGCCAGAGCTGCGCCCGAGGAGGAAGCACCGAGGGTGGTCTGGCAGGACGCGGCGCCGGCTAAGCTAACTGCTAGTCCATGCAGCCCAGAGGTTTTGACGGTCATCCTGGCTGGCGTTCGTTGTCCTGGACAGTGGGATTTTTGGACTGTGTTGTTAACCGTTTGTGTGTTATTGTTGTTTTTTTTTTTTTTGCTTTGTTCTCTGTTTTTCTGTGTTTTTGGTGGTGTCGTTTTTGGGAAATTTGGGATGTGTGTTTTTGTCTTTTGTGTCACACTGCTGTGGGCTGGGGGGAACGGAATTTCATTTCTTTTGTGTACGCAAGTACATGAAAGAAATGACAATACATTGTTACCGAGTCCTGATTGAAAAGTTCCCTTATTGTACTCAAGGTGATACTTTTATAGACAAACTGCCGCAGAATGAAACAGCACAATGTAACAAAATGCAATCCAACCTTTAACAACCTTGTTAAGAGACAACAGACAAACTAAATAACGCCTCTGTGTTTGCTGCTTATGATTTGAAGTTTTGTCCTTGGATCTCACGGCAGTTCGTGAAATAGTCACAGAGTTCAATCTATTGATTCATGTACACGGACACGAATTTTCCAATTTTTCATGACACTCGGCACGACTCTCAAACTAATGTATTTCAACTGGAAGTCTATTTTGTGTCTGCACCACTTCTTTTCCCCTGTCAGTCGGGACTCAGGAGCACAGAAGCCATATAGGTTTCTCTCATGTGTTATTCATTGTTAACTAAAAACGCTATATAACGCAAAAGCTAATTATGACATTTTATTCTTGTTTTTATTTCTTTATTTTAATTTTATCAGTCCAGTGGGTGGGGCGGAAAGCACCTGTCACATATCGACCTGTGCATTTCAGAATTTTATGTTATTCAGAATTTGAAGCTTTGCGATTGGCTGAGTTCTGATATATATATATATATACACACACACACACACACATATATATATACATACACATATACACATACATATACATACATACACATATACACATATACATACACATATACACACATATATATATACATACATATACATATATATACATATACATATATATATATATATATATATATCCATCCATTATCTGAAGCGATTATCCTGCTCTCAGGGTCATGGGGAGGCTAGAGCCTATTCCAGCAGTCATTGGGCAGCAGGCGGGGAGACCCCCCTCCCCCACCACACACACACACTTATAACTAGTGACCATTTAGTACGGCCGATTCACCTGACCTACATGTCTCTGGACTGTGGGAGGAAAACGGAGCCCCCGGACGAAACCCATGCAGACACGGGGAGAAAATGCAAACTCCACAAAGAGGACAACCCACCAAGGCTGGACTACACTGGGGCTTGAACCCAGGACCTTCTTGCTGTGAGGCCACCGTACCGCACACACACACACACACACAATCTGGAAAGTATTCACACCCCTTCACTTTCCCCACATTTTGTTATGTAACAGCCTTATTCCAAATGGATTAAATTGCTTTGTTTGAAAGTGAAGGGATGTGAATACTTTCCGGATGCAGTGTATATATATATATATATATATATATATATACATATATATATAGATATGAGACGAAATACATTAGTTTGAACGTCGAGCCGAGTGTCATGAAAAAAATTGAAAATTTGTGTCCATGTACACGAGCCAATAGATTAAAGTTTGTGACTATTTCCCGAACTGCCGTGAGACTGGGTTGGACCAGCAAATGTTATGACACCCCATTCAGATTTCTCCGCGTAAATATTCTTATAAGGCCCTTACCTGCCTTATCTCCAACTGGCTTCACATAATTTATTTTTTTAGAAGGAGCCACAAATCACCCTCCTCTGAAAATAAAAAAAACCCTGTTATGTCCCAGCGCAGAACTTCCAAAATCTCTCTCTCACACACACACACACACACACACACACACACACACACACACACACACACACACACTGACTGAAGCAGTGCTAGAAGACGATCATAAGTAAAATTCAATTATGTCGAGGAAGATACAAAACTCACATCAAGGCGCACAAACTCTCCATCATAAGGCGCACAAACTCTTTTTATGACACACCAGAGTCACGAAGTGCAAGAAGAGTTTTAATTGTAACGCAACACCACGTTTGAGGAGAGCGCGAGGAACGTTCATTCGTCCAACTCTAAATTAGTCGGCCTGGTGTGTTTGTTCTTCCTGCGGAGTAGCGATCGCTTAAAACTTCTGGGGATGCCCCACGGCTCTGTCCCGGGCAACCTTACCATCATCATACATGCTGCGTATACATTTCAGAGGCAGGTTTTGATTGAATCTGGGCTCCATTATTGAGAGCGCATTATAAATTCACCCTCTATCACTTACAGGCACTCGCTCACCCTCGACTTAGAAATCTTCTAAGACGGGCCGCTCGCTGAAGGATTGCTCAGTAAATTAACCAAATCCCCCACCGCAGAAGTGTCAGGTAATGATTTCCCTAATTACATTTTAATTCAATTTTGCACCATATTGACACCCTTCAGTGCATCCCCCCTCTCTCTCTGGCTGTCTCCTGGCATTAGTCTCTCCTCCCTTAAGAGGCAAAGGAGGGGGGAAAAAAAGAAAGAAGAAGCTCAATGCTGATGTCTTCCTTTCATGGTGTGACTGTAGCAGCTGCAATCTAAAGCCCTGCTCCCTTTTGCTTTCTATTTTGGCTCAGGTCTTACTCATCCCCCCCTCCCCCCCTCCCCCGCGCGCCTCCCTCCCTCCCTCCCTCCCTGCCGGCCAGAGTGCCCTCTACAATAAATCCCAATTTTTATTTCAACAAATTTCAGCAAATGGGTTGAGAAGGATCGAACAGCTGGGACCATACAGGCGCTGCAGCCTCCTTGTACACAGCAGCCGTAATAAACCCAAACTCAGCTGAACTCGGAGGAGGCGTGTAGAATAAATTTACATAAGGAGAGGGGACGGGAGAGCAAACACACACACACACACGGTTCCAACATACAAATACTTTTTCTCCATCGCAGGCCATTTGTGAGGGAAACCTGCACCGCCGCCGCCACACGGGACCACCCGGCGGACCTCCGCCACAACACCCAGGTAGAGAGAAGGAGAACCCAAACGGCGGCGCAGAAGAAGAGAGAGGACGCTCCCGAGCTGAGACGGAGCCGAAACAGGTGCAAATATCGCACACGGAAAAGGCTGAACAGAGAGGCCAGTGTGGAGCGTGACGGAGGCCTCGGCGCGGGTGGAGAAATATTTAGAGGGCTGGAAACAGTGGCGGCACTTAGACGCCACATCCATCAGAGAGGATACTGCTGTGTTTGTCCAAAGAAGAGGACTGGGCTGTGTGAGCAGACTGCCAAGTTAGCTGGCAAGTCTGTCCACCAGAGGAGTGGATCAGGCACACACACACACGCACACACACGCACACACACGCACGCACGCACACACGCGTGCTCCAGTGCAAATAACCACATGCACACAGAAAACAAACACACACACACACACATACGGCCCAGTGCAAACGCACAAACACACACGTGCTCCAGTGAAAATACTCACATGCACACAGAAAACAAACACACACACACACACACATACAGCCCATTGCAAACGCACAAACACACACGTGCTCCAGTGAAAATACTCACATGCACACAGAAAACAAACACACACACACACACACACACATACGGCCCATTGCAAACGCACAAACACACACGTGCTCCAGTGAAAATACTCCCATGCACACAGAAAACAAACACACACACACACACACACACAAGGCAATCTCGCCTGACATGTGTATCACAAAATGTAATTTCAAAAATTGGGAGTTTAATTTGCCGTCCGCTTCCTTCATGAGACAAAGCACAACACATCACAAGCTTGTGTTAGGATGGCCGGCAAATAACGCCGGGGTCTTAATCCGATCGATTCAGACGAAGCCCACCGCACAGCCGCAGACGGACAGCTCGGTATTGTACAGCTATATTTAATCAATTGCGTAACTGTTGCTTGGGAGCAAAGGAAAAAGAAAAACCGTTTCTCTGCCGTGTGATGGTGATGTGGACACTTTCACATTATTCACCACCTTGGTTTCTGATTTCGGATCGCCCAGCGACTCTTCGGCAGGAGTCTGTTGCTGGAGAACCAAATGAGGTTCAGGGCCGGCCTTAATCTGCTGGTGGGTCTGTCTGAAATGTCACTGCCTCCAGTGCAGAATGGCAGCGGTGGAAGTGGTGCCACTACAGCACTGTGTGTTACAACACTGTGGGTCTCAAGTGTGTAAATGTTTTCTGCTCCCAGGCGGACCTGTCAGCACCAACGTACTGAATCGCCCACTCTTAGTCCAGGACTGCGGACCAATCGAGGGTCCACACCCCTGGACCCTTCCAGGCGGACCTGTCAACACCAACGTACTGAACCGCCCACTCTTAGTCCAGGACTGCGGACCAATCGAGGGTCCACATTCCTGGACCCTTCCAGGCGGACCTGTCAACACCAACGTACTGAACCGCCCACTCTTAGTCCAGGACTGTGGACCCATCAAGGGCTGGGGGTGTACGGTACACATGCAGATGATGGGCGGTGGGCCCGAAAAGAGGTGTGGGTGTGTGTGTGTATATGTGTGTGTATGTGTATTTCCACTGGAGCACGTGTGTGTGTGTGTGTGTGCATCCGAGTATTTGTACTGGTGTGTGTGTGTATATGTGTGTGTATGTGTATTTCCACTGGAGCACATGTGTGTGTGTGTGTGTGTGTGTGTGTGTGTGTGTGTGTGTGTGTGTGTGTGTGTGTGCATCCGAGTATTTGTACTGGTGTGTGTGCGTGCATGTGAGTATTTGTACTGGTGTGTGTGCATGCGAGTATAGCATGTGTGTGTATGTGTGCATCCGAGTATTTGTACTTGTGTGTGTGTGTGCGCATGGGAGTATAGCATGTGTGTGCATGTGAGTATAGCATGTGTGTGTGCATGCGAGTATAGCATGTGTGTGTATGTGTGCATCCGAGTACTGGGGTGTGTGTGTGTGTGTGCATGGGAGTATAGCATGTGTGTGTATGTGTGCATCCGAGTATTTGTACTGGGGTGTGTGTGTGTGTGTGTGTGTGTGTGTGTGTATGGGAGTATAGCATGTGTATGTGCATGTGTGTGCATGCGAGTATAGCATGTGTGTGTGCATGCGAGTATAGCGCGTGTGTGTGTGTGTAGGTGGTGGTGGGGTTGTTCACCACCAAAAGATAAATCTCATAAAAAAATAAAAGTTATCGTTCATATCATTTGATAAAAATAATTTCAGAGCCCCTCTGGGAGAAGTCGGTTCAGTCGGGCGCCATCTTTGAAACTCTGCTGGGCATTAAGCTCTTGACCAACAAGACTAGACTCCCAGTACAGTGGGGAGTCGTCTACTAGCCTATATCTCAACCTCTGAGACACAGATGGGAACACTTGCAAATCTTAAACAAGATGGAGGGTGAAAGGAGGTTGAATCAGTTCATCTGGACACAGTGCTTATGGACAGACACGTTTCATCATCATCCGAGTGTCATCGTCAGTCTCAGCTGACTGCAGGTATCCCCACCCTTATAAATGATACAGAACGATAGAGCTGCATGACGACCGAAACCAACGGCCAGTTTCATATGCTTCCGGGCCTGACAGGACATGGAAGCGGGTCAGGCTAAGCTAGCTGCTAGCCCACGCGGACCTGTGGTTCCGACAGTCATCCTGGCTGGTGTCATTCCCTTGGACAGGGATTTTTTTTTTTTTAGGTTGGATATGTGTTAGTATGTGTGTTCTTGATGTTCTTGTAGTTTTTGGATGTGTGTTTTTGTCTTTGTGTTGCACTGCTGTGGGCCGGGGGGAAACAATGTTTCGTTTCATCTCGTGTGCGGAAGTGCAACACAAACCCCAAAAGAAATGACAAAGAAAGTGTTCCTGATTCCTGATATGCAAACATGGGTGTGGCCATTAACTGGAGTTTCAATGGCCGTGTGCATTATTCACAGAGGATTGGGGAATGGCTGCAATCACAGCATTGTAAGATGGGGACAGAGGTACTCTTAGCCCCCCCCCCCCAGTTCAGGGATGGTCGTTCCCTCTTCAAATAGATGGTCTCTTTCCCTCCCCGTTCAAACCAGCGTCCCTCCCTATCAAGGACGTGCACGTCCTCATCCTTGAAACAGTGGCCACTGACCCTCTTATAATTACATATTATATTATGTAATTATAAGGGGTAGGCACACCTGCAGTCAGTTTAGACTGAAGAGGTCACCTAGATGAGTGATGAAATGTATCTGTCAATAAACATTGTATCCAGATGAACTGACTCTTAGATGAGTGATGAAATGTATCTGTCAATAAACATTGTATCCAGATGAACTGACTCTTAGATGAGTGATGAAATGTATCTGTCAGTAAACATTGTATCCAGATGAACCGACTCAACCTTCTTTGATTTTCGTACCTGGATTATTGAGCACGCATCGAGACAACATGGAGGCTCCCAGTTTGTCCTAAAAGGTGTTGTTTTCACAGAAAAAGGTCTTTGCGCATACACTATCCGCTGCCTTGAGATTTGTGTGATCTGTCATGAATAACAATGCCGCGGCTGCGGGAATCTGAACGTGTAATTGGCAGACGTGCCGATTGGCTGGTTTTGCTGACAGCATCACTCTGCAGGGTCTTACATTGTCAGTGACGCCATCGCGGTGTTTCAAACTGATAGAGTGAACTGTCTCCACTTATCTAAACAGTCTCTGATCTTTTTTTTTTTTTTACGAGTAAAATGAGTGACTATCCTCTTCTCCCAAAAATAAACATGCTCATTCCCTGCGACAGCTCACCAGCTTGCTCTCTCTTCAGGGCATTGTGAACCAGTCGTTCTAATGGCTTCTATTGTAGGAGAACGTTCAGCGGCAAGCAATAGCGAGACTAAAATTGCGCTCGACAACAAATGAGAGCGGCTGAAAGCAAAGGCTTGATAACTGACATCTACACAGCGAAAGAAAAAGGTCATCAAGCCTCCTTTCCAAAACTCTTCTTTCAGTGATGCACTGGATATCTAATGATAGCGAGGCTCAGCAGCTGGACACCCACCTCATGGTGACCAGAAAAAACAAGTTATGTGCTTACTGTCAAGAGAAAACGTCCCAACCCCCCCCCCCCCGTCTCTCTCTCCCTCCCTCCCTCCCTCTCTGTCTGTCGCTCTCTCCGTTTATCTCCCTCTCGCTCTCCCGTCTCTCTCCCCCACCGTCTGTCTCTCTCCCCCCTCTCTCTTGCTCTGTCTCTCTCCCCCCTCCATCTCTCTGTCTGTCTCTCTCTCCATCTCCCTCTCTCTCCTCTCTACCAGGCAAGGCATAGGTATAGAGATGAACGTGTCAGAAGTTCAGCTACACTCCTAGCTACACTGTGTGTGTGTTTATATACATTTGTGTGTGTTTGTGTATATTTGTGTATATGTGTATACCTGTGTGTGTATGAACTTTGAGCGATGGAAGGGTTACAGATAGCAGACAGACTTAAAAACTACCTTGCTTTTACCTTCCTTCCTAATCACACACACACACACACACACACACACACACTCTCGTATGGACCCCTCCTCCACCCCATCATGTCCTGACAACCAGCGAAAGAGCTGGTGGTGCACGGTGTTTCTGTCTTTGGCGCCAAGCAGATGTTACATGCCAAGACTTGTGGTGTGAAAATGATGCACACAGGGTGTCTCAGAGTGCTGTGCTGAAACTAATCACCACCAGAAACAACCAAGCCCCTCCTCCCCCCCCCCCCAACACACACACACACTTATTTGTTACCTTCGAACGCTCTTGAAGTGTGAAAGGACCATGCAGACAGACAGCAGTGAGGTCCAGGCGGGGAGGCGTCCTTTTCGGGAATGCAGAGGGAGTCCTCGTAGCGGCGAGTGGGTCTAATAGCATGTTGTTCTCCGCCGGACAGTCATTTGATATGCGTGGCATTTTGTTTTATAGTCGGGGACGTCATGCCCAGAGAGGCAGGATCACTCACTGAATGTCAAGGAGGGCTTTCGAATCCCCCCCCCCCATCTCCTTGACATCCTCCTTTCCTCCCATCGCCCCCTCCTCGGCTCTCCCTCAGCGAGGGACTCAGAAAACTGAGCGACTGAGATTTATTCATCCCCCCCTGCGGTTTAAGCAAAATAACACTTGAAAAGTAATGACATTACAGCGCCACTAAATGCAAATGTCTCCTGGCAGATCTGGATTAGAGGATGGATTAGAGACACAGATAGCAGGCTGTGAAAAAAAAAAAAAGGAAGAAAGAAAGAAAAAAATAGATTCAAAGAAAATGTTCCACTTCAACGCGGCAAAAGCCAGAGATGAAATAATATCTGACAACACTTGGATATTCAAACAGTTGGATATAATTAAACTAACACACCTGAACCGCAGTTAAAATTAAAAAAAATGGGTAGGAGCGAAGAAAAGTAATATAACACAGGTGTTGGGTGACATTTAATACCCCCTGTCGGATGAAAATAGGTCTTTTTATTAGCAATCAAAGCTTTCTCCTTTGATTTCATGCTGGCTAATTAAATCACAAGTTCCTCTGGCACAGGAACTCGTGCTTTTAGCTTTGGAACGTGTGGCAGAGGCGTAGCTTAGACATTAGCTTGAGAGCAGCTAAAGTTGGGGGGGGGGCTCGTTTGAAAAACACGTAACACCTGTAATCAATTAACCTCCGTCTACTGATGTGTGTGTGTTTCAGTACACACAGTCGTGCTGACTCTGTTTTGTGTATTACAGGAAACACCTCTTATAGCGGTCAGTTTTTATATATATATATATATATATATATATATATATATATATATATATATATATATATATATATATATCTCAACCCGGATCAGGAAATTTGTTTTAATACATAGCAGTACAGGCCTGTTTTGTGCGTCTCAAACTCATCAGCTGCTAATGTGGTTAAACAGAGAATCATACAGTTTACGTTGCGCAGTGTCACGCCCCCAATTTCGGTTGGACAGCGACCAATCAGATGGGGAAACATTCAAACTATAACAACCAATGGGGTGGGTACTTATGACGCACAGCAACCAATGGAGGGGTAGAAAACATTACAACCAATGGGACTGGGGTTTGTTTTGAGAAGCATTTAGGGGCCAGGGCGCTGTTGAAATGGCGAACATTAAAAATATAACAAGGTAATTTATGTGAATTATATATTGGGGTGGTGTTGGGGCACAGTTGGAAGGACAGGCAGTTAAAATATTAAAAAAAACTAATAAATGTCATATGTGTATCATCTAATGAGGGGGGGGGGATAATAATAATGACATTTTACTTATAGTTACAAAGGAGATATTTTTTCGGTGTCTACAGCTGGTGGCCAATTCGTTTCTGTTATTCAAGGTGGACATATCAGGTCTGCAAATCATAAAATACTTTTCTGTATAGTGCATATTCAGATGTAACCTGTGCTTGGAACAGAAAAGTAATTTATGATTTGCAGACCTGATATGTCCACCTTGAATAACAGAAACGAATTGGCCACCAGCTGTAGACACCGAAAAAATATCTCCTTTGTAACTATAAGTAAAACTTAATTATTATGCCCCCCCCCCATTAGATGATACACATATGACATTAGTTTTTTTTTTAAATATTTTTTAAATATTTGAACTGCCTGTCCTTCCAACTGTGCCAACTGTGCCTGCCCAGGGCATCTCCCTGCCTGCCGCCCAATGACTGCTGGGATAGGCTCCAGCATCCCGCGACCCTATGTTGGATAAGCGGTTTGGATAATGGATGGATGGATGGATGGATAAATGGATGGATGGACGGTACCCTGTGAGGGCACAGCACCAATGGCAGCCGTTGTTAATGCGGGCCTTGACCGAGCCGGTATGGAGCCTCGGCCGATCTGGTATGGTCTTGTCAATCCGCATACTGATTTGGCAAAATTTTATGTCGGATGCCCTTCCTGACACAACCACTAATCTTACGGACGGGGGGCACAAGGCAAAGTGCTGGATGCCATCCCAATATTCATGGATTTGCACCCATGCCTGTGCCATGACATTGGCATATATGTCCACCCTAACATGTATAAATTCAAACTTTTCAAAAACACTGGGGAAACACCGGTGTAGATGGAAAACTTTCTAACCCTCCTCGTCGTGATAAATGGCACGTTCAAATTTTATCTGCACTGGTTTCAACATACACTGGGTGCTGGGCCTCGAAAGGGCTGTTGTGATTAATAAAAAAAAACAATAATTGCATTATTCCAAGTGTGTCTTACTGTTCAAAGTGCCATAACTGTGCAAAAAAAAAAAATACACAACTGTACTCAGGCTGGCCGTAAGAGGTAGTTCAGTGTAACTAAGCCTCACATGACATGATGTATTGCCGTGCAGCGCACCTCACGCAACACACTGTGTTATGTTCAGCCAATTCCACTCTCACTATCAGTGCACGTTTAGCTCCGGCACAAAATGCTTTTCCTGACCTTGTATGATTCCACCCCACAGGCAAGATTCCACCTCATGCATACTGCCTCTGACACACCATCCTCCAGTGGTCTGACATCTTCCACACGAGACCTATATAAAACTGCAGAAATAGATAGGTCGGCAAACTTTGTCCTTTGTTTGTCTGAGACTGCACAATACCCCAAAACACTGCATGCTATCTGTTATATAAATAAATAAATAAAGCAATACACTGCTGCTATCAAATAAATGGAGCTTGATGGAACTGTAATCTTTTTCCCCCCTTTTACTGAAGATTCAATGACATTATCTTTTTGGTGAGGATGGATCAAGGTGTTTTTATTGCTTTGTATTCTGCTATCAAAACTAAAGTGTTATTTGGCCTTGTGTAATATTCCTCCTCCTGCTGTTCTGTTCAATATTGAATGAAATCAAAATATCAAATATATTGCTGCAGCATTATTTTACCTTTCGAATTCTAAAGTATAAAGCGCTCCCAGCTTCAGCATCGCTTTGATTCTCGCCTGAAAGAGAGGATGCTTGCAAAAAATAAAAAAAAATAAATACAATATGTAAGTTGCCGCTTCAAATGTGATGCCTGACAGTTTATAAATTGCAGAACGACGAGAGAAACTATAGTTCATTTAAGCAAGAATCTATTTGAAATAAGCACTCATTCCATGTCATGCTGAATGCATCTACTATACTGTGGAATAAATAAAGAAGAATTTCATGGTCAAGCAGTTTTCAAACTAGATAGACGGACAAAACACAGGAGTCAAAGTATAAGGAGATAAAACAAGCCTAACAGTATAATGTCACGACTTGCATATGTCCGTTACTTTCCGTTTCCGGTGCGGAAGGTGGTGGCGCAAATTCATGTTTGCAGTGGCCTCACCTGGTACCGGTGTGGGAAGTTGGCGGCGCGAGTTCACGTTTGCAGCATCCTCACCCGGTACCGGTGCTGCGCAAGTTCACGTTTGCGATGGCCTCACCCAGTGCCGTCCATGCAGTGTCTTTGTCCATGTCTGCGTCTAAGTTAGTCTTCGTTTGATGGTTGGAAGAGCTGGCGCTGGATCGGCTGGGAGAGCTTGGTCTGTGCACCCTGTGGGCCCAGGGACCACGGCCCAGCCTGGCGCTGTGCCCGAAGAGGTAACACAGAGGGCAGTGGGGCAGGCTAAGCTAACTGCTAGTCCATGCAGACCGGTAGTTCCGATAACACCGAGGGCGGTCTGGTGGTGGCCTCGCCTAGCCTTGGCTGTGTTTTTAATGTCGCCATGTGGAGAGCGGGGAGAGCTGGCGTTGGATCAGCTGAGGGAGCTTGGTCTGCTGCGTCCTGTGGGCCCAAGCACCATGGCCCTGACCGGAGCTGCACCCGAAGAAGAAACACTGAGGGTAGTCTGACAGTACACGAAAGCGGGGCAGGCTAAGCTAACTGCTAGTCCATGCAGACCAGCAGTTCTGACAGTCATCCTGGCTGGCGTTCGTTCTCCTAGACAGTGATTTTTGTTGTTGTTGTGGTTTAGTTTAGCTATATATGCGTTAGTTTGGATATATGTGTTCCTGTAGTTTTTGGATATGTGTTGTTGTCTTTGTGTTGCACTGTTGTGGGCTGGGGGAAACGATGTTTCTTTCATTTCATGTGCGCAAGTGCATGAAATGAAATGACGAATAAAGTGTTTTTGATTCTGACTTTTTTTCATTCGATTTTTCATGGTAAATTATCATCAGTCCACGATTAAAACACGCAAACTACGAATAAGAGGACGTCAGGCCTGAAATACTGTATGTGAACGCTCACAGTTGCCGTACAAGATTCGTGTAATCCATTTGCCTTTTCTTGTACACCACGCTGTCAACCTCTGCAGAGGTTTCCGTGTTGGTTTGTGCTAAGCCTGTTGTTTTGATTCAGCATTACAAGATTGCTTCGGACACCTGTTAACCGGATAGTGGTACCCTGCATATCTGCTTATGCTTCAAGTCTTGCGGCGACGTTTACATTTTTGAACAACCCCGCCTGTCCCATCTCGAGCCAAATCCATTTCACATCCCATCCCATCCATGAGCTCAGTCACACAGAGATAGATACTTTCAAACCCCCAAATAGATGTCCTGTGCACCGGTGAACCAACAAGGCAGACAAAAGCTTAAGGGGGATGCCCATGGCCAGCCCTTAGCGCCATCTCCTATCCGTAGTATAGCCTGCCACTGTCACTGCGGATTACCCCCATGGAAACCAGTGGTGCCTATATGGGCTGGCAAGCCACTGGCAACGGAGGCTATGGCGTGTGTAATGACACAACCTTTGCTGTAGTAACAGTCCAAGAAAAATGTATGGTCTTTACAAATGTGCACGCACAAAAGCACACATTTATGTTAACAAAAAGGCACTCTTGCAGAGGCGCAAATTACACATGCATATGCGTACATGTACTGTAGGGAAGGGAGTTGCCACCACACGTTATTTTGTGGTTGAATGACATTAAGGAGGTTAGAAGCACTTCAATTAAGCTTTAAATGATAAATCTACGTTTAGATGAATAATATATATATATTTTTTTTTTTCTCCCCAATTGTATCTGGCCAATTTCCCCACTTTTCTGAGCCGTCCTGGTTGTTGCGATCTGGGGAGGGCTGCAGACTACGACGCCTCCTCCTATACATGTAGAGTCGCCAGCCGCTCGACAGTGAGGAGTTTCACCGGGGGGACGTAGCATGTGGGAGGATCACACTATTCCCCCCAGTTCCCCCTCCCCCCTGAACAGGTGCCCCAACTGACCAGAGGAGGCGCTAGTGCAGCGACCAGGACACATACCTACATCCAGCCTCCCACCCACAGACACGGCCAATTGTGTCTGTAGGGACACTCGACCAAGCTGGAGGGAACACGGGGATTCGGTCTGGTGATTGATAGACCACCACGCTAGCTGGACACCCAAATGAATAATATTTAAGTTGTAGCACTGCAGGAAAACAAATCATGTGTGTGTGTGTGTGTGTGTGTGTGAGAGAGAGGGGTGTTGGTTTTCACCTGTTCTACTCTACAAACACACACACAGTTCTTTAGGCATCTGAATGAATGAAGACTGATACAGACAGGTCCAAAATATGTCTTACAGGTTGACTGACTGGCAGTTGGTAGGAGCCTTAATGAACAAGAACTTTGTACAATCTGAGAAGGCTCAGTGGAACAGAGAGATCTGAATGCTGATGTTATATATCAGTAACATTCTATAACATAAAATACACACATTAGGATTAATGGGGATGCTGGGTTGGTTGATTAAAACGCCATCCAGTGAGTTCTAGTGTTTACTAATGCAGTACAGCAATACCTATGGCAAGAGTCTGTGGCTGCACACCAAAAAGTCACAATAGTTGCTTCAATACTTGTGGCTATGTCAGCATGTGTGTGTGTGTGTGTGTGTGTGTTCCGCAAAAAAACCCCCCGAGTAAAATGGAACGAGTCATTTTGACTAATTTAGAGAGAAGATAGGGAGCAAAAGAGAGAGATAGAGTGTGTATGTGTGCGTGTGTGTGTGTGTGTGTGTGCAAAAGCACCTGAAATTAATAAACCACAAAATATGAGTTTTTGTGGAGGTTGTTTACCGTATGTCTGTACACCAAGGATAAATTCAGGCTGCTGTGAATCTTGCACCGTCTTTGTGCATTCCACGGGCGGGTGATTTAGTCTGGAATTACAAGTGGGGTGGGGGGGGGGGGCAAGCATGCAGTTAGGAGTGATGGCACACGAATGAAGATCCAAGTGCAAAGGCTGACAAACTGCACCCTAAGCCTTATGTGTTATTAATGGACAGCTAGCAAGACAAATGTAAATTCAGGGTGGTAATGTACACCTCGATAACCAGGGACCACTCACTTCCCCCCTGCCTTCCTTGTTCACTCTCTCAATCTCCCCTTCTTTCCCTCATCCACATGGTAGTTTATTGACGGTGGAAAATATTTATTCCTGCGCCTGTAGACCACGGCTGGTGATGGTAATACGGTTTCTCGTCAAGGGAAACATCCCTTTCACTACAGCAGTACTTCAGTACAAGAATGACCTCTGAATCACTTAAATATACCAGGTTCTGCAAATGGGGTACAGTGAGTTGAGATCTTTCAGTAAAGGCCTTTTCCCAAATTTTCCGGAAATTATATGCGTAAGAAACAAACAACAGGAAGCTATGCACGGTAAATAAATAGGCGTGTAAGATCCAACAGCTATAGTGTTTTTCTGTCTTTCCAACATGAATAAAAACCAGACGAAACGTTGTGTTTCAGTCCAACTGCTGTGCAAATTATAGGTAAATATTTAAAAAGCTGGTAAACGTGCAAATCAGTGTGTCATCAAAAGATCGTAAATAGTGGTTGCTTAGCCATGTAACCGGTTATTTTCTTGCCCGGTACGGGATTCGATACGGGGTGTACTGCACCACAAGGCTACGTCACTAACCGCTCGGTTAGCTAGGGGCTAACGTGTCTTATTAGTAGTTTTCAGTCGTCACCCTCTCCCGGAAGCGCGCCCTCGCGTTTTGTTATTCCCGCGCTCCGAAGAGACCTCTGAGGATTTGCACACTTCCGGATCCCACCGCTGCCACCAATGTAACCGGTTATTTTCTTGCCCGGTGCGGGATTCGGTACGGGGTGTACTGCACCACAAGGCGACGTCACTAACCGCTCGGCTAAAGGATCAGACCCGTTAGCTAGGGGCTAACGCGTCTTATCACTAGTTTACAGCAACAACAGTTAGCACAATAGTAGCTAACAAGAACGCGCTAACTCGTCGGGGAAAGAAACCGGTAGTTTTTAAAACGTACTCACCGTTGGCGGAGTTATCGTCGCAAAGGATTTCCCCTGATTTTTTTGTTTTTGTTTTAATTACATCTTTACATTAATTGCGTCATTCTTCACTTGCGGGCGTAGGCTAGCAAACACGCCCAGCGAGCAGGGAGCGAGGCTGAGCAACCCGCTCTCGCTCCCAGGCCGTCAAACACCGACGCTTCGCCACGCCCCTCGGCTTCCGATACCGACGCCCAAGGCAGCCCCTTTACTGGCGTCCGTTTGACTCTTTAGCGACGCACTTCGCCCACTGACTTCCATGGAAACCCGTCCGCGGCCACGCCTGACGCTAATCACGGCTACTTCCGTGCCTACACCCCGCCGGGTCTAGCTAGCGTCCACCGAGTTTAATCCCCACCGCGGCGTTGTAGAACGCGTCACCACCCGGAAGTATTTTGTTACTTTTCCTGTTTCCGTCTTCTGACTCCCTCCGCCGGAAGTTACAGGGGAACCGAATTTCTTTCGGATCCAGGGCCGAAGTTCGTCACTGCTCGGTGCTAGCAAGCTAGCTAAACTCCGGAGCACAACCGCAACACGGTTCAATAGTTCACTTCATCTGAAAATGGCGAGGACACCGTCTTCTCTCTTCGGAGACACATTTAATCCTTCTTCACGGCTGCACAAAACGTTGACATAGTAGGTCCCCATATATCACAGTTCTTAGTAGTAATATTTCCTTTCACTTGCGCGGAGCTCCCACTACCGTTCGCGCCACACAACAACAACTACTTCCTCATTCGCCCCTCCCTACCAACCAATCAGAGTCCGACCCCAGATCTCGCTCTTAAAGCGGTACACCCTTATTTACCAACACGTTTCCTCACCGTCGAGCCCGTTTTTAAGGTTTTCCTTTTAACGACATCCTCCGCTATCCCCGATAATCCGACAACACGATAGGCTAATGTTACGGCCATCGCTTTTAATTATTTCTCCCTCGATTCGGAGAAATACATTTGCTTTTGTTTTGCCAGTTTTTCGGATAGCGGGAGCTTCTCCACGACCCATAATCCTCAGCCACCGTTGCTATGGAGACGAAGACGGTCCACTTTGCGTTACCCGTTGCAGAGCCGTTATCACAGAATTTCCCCCAAACCGATTCAGAATCTTCTTCTTCTTCCGGCTTGTCTCCCTTTTTCCCAGGGTCGCCACGACGGATGTGATAGTTTCCATCGGTCCCCTGTGAGGGCACCTAAGACCGATGGCGGTCTTGTCAATCTACTCATATGTTTTCGGAATGTGTGTGTGTGTGGTGTTAGTGTGTGTGTGTGTGTGTGTGTGTGTGTGTGGTGTTAGTGTAGTTAGCGGGACCGAAAACTAAAGCACTTATGATCCTAATTCTTTTTGGAGGTGGTAGGTATTGTCTCAGAGAGTAAGGGGAACAATCCCAGACAATTAAAATTATGCATAATTACGCATACATATGCAAAATATGCATTTTTCTAAAAATGGCTAAAAAACACTTTTCTTGGCATTTCGGATGATTCTGAGCATCTTTGATTTTTTTCACCTATATAAAAACAATTTTCTGGGACTTGGAAATGTTTTGGCATTATGCAAAATATATGCACTTTTGCAAAAATGCACTTATGATCCTAATTTTTTTTGGAGGTGGTAGGTATTGTTCCAGAGAGGACCAGAAAAATAGCAGACAATTAAAATATAATTATAATTATGCACAATTATGCAAAATATGCATTTTCTAAAAATGGCCAAAAACCACTTCTCTCGGCATTTCAGATGATTCTGAGCATTTGGGGGGAGGGAGTTGGAGTGGGGGGGGGTAAACCACTTTTCTCAGCATTTCAGATGATTCTGAGCATTTGGGGGGAGGGAGTTGGAGTGGGGGGGGTTAGGGGGGAGGCGGTTAGCTGGCAGGATGAAGAGGAGGGAGATTTAGACGGGTGGAGAACCAAACCGCTACATTGTAGCGGGGTTCTTCTAGTCCGCATAATGATTTGGCAAAATGTTACGTCGGATGCCCTTCCTGACACAGCCACTAACCCTATGGACGGGGGCCACAGGTGAAGCGCTGCATGCCATCCCAGTATTCAGGGACTTGCGCCCATGCCTGTCACAATATGATGATTAATTGATTCAAAGTGCTGAATGTTTTATTCGGTGTCTACAGATTGCAATATTTAACTTCAGCTCGCCGTTAACGACAGATCAACAGATCTGAAATGAGCCAACAGCTTTACTTTTTCATAACATAGATCATCTGTGTGTAGTGTATATTGATATATTCTGTAGATATATCTCTTCATGACCCCATTTTGCAAACCGGAGGAGCTGCAATTGTAGTGCTGATTGGTTTTTAAAGTGTATGGCGTGGCTCTATCTGAAATAAACCATCTTTACTTTTTCTTTACATAGATCATCTATTTGCAATTACTAGTTCGGCTGTACTAGAACTTTTATATATTCAGTAGATACTTGGTTTCAGGACCCTGATTTCAATTCTACTTTTAAAGACGGAAGAATGACAAATTTGGTGTTAATATGTACCAAGCTGCATGGCGCGGCTCAAGGAAATTGTAGTTTTTAAAAATATTAGTGTATTTCCTAGAATCGGAAGTTGTAAATACTGAACTGAGAGTACACCAAGGGTTTAAGGGGATGGGAAACACTTTCGTTTGATCAGATTTTAGGCTCCAGCGTCCCCGCGACCTTACGTTGGATAAGCGGCTTGTATAGTAGATGGGTGGATATCTGACAGCGCCCTCACTTGAGCTCTCTATAACAGTCGGTCCCATGTCTGTAGCCCCTTCTGTTGCTGAATGGCAAGCTTTCCAACATGCACTGAGGTCAAGGTTCAGAGGTCAATATTTCAAGTCACGAGCCATTTAAAATCTTAAGACTGACATAATGTTACTCGACAGTTCGAGATTTTTCCAACGACGCGTTTAGTTTTGTGCTACGAAAAAGTTTTACTTTTCACTTTTCATGGACACAGCCTTGACCCGGCTTACTTCCAGAGAGCCCTTTGGAGGCCCAACACTTGAAATGAAAGGTCTTTGGTTTTTTTCCCCTGTTTTTGTAGGAATAGTGATAAACGTCATTTAAGGCAATCATTTTTTGCTAATTTACAACCAAACTAGTTAGTCCGGCCTACTGTGTAGCTTATTTTCCTGATCAAATGCAAGATCTTTCTTTTCAGACCTAACTCCAAACCTGTAGTAATGCCCTGGGTGGTAGGCAGGATTGCAATATGGAAAGGTAACCGAACAAACCAACCAACAAACAAACACAACAACTAGTATGAAATTTAATTTTCTTGTCTGAGACCGGAGAGGCTCTGCTTATGTAAAGGACATCTCAGTCAATTACAGTTTTTGCCTATTTGCATTTCAAGCGACTGCAGTGATCTTTCTAATCATTAGCGAGCCCCCGTGGGGTATTTCTTATTTTAATTTTTCCACAGACAGAGCTGTCATACAATGACATCGGTGATGATTTTGCATTAAAAAAAAATTAGGAAAGAGAAATTCTGAAGAACATCATGAACACATCCCTCACACACTGTCATATAAGCACACAACACTTTACTCAGTTTCTAAACTGTTTATTTGTTCAAAAGTTTACATTTTTACCATTTTTAATTCTGCTTATACTGATTTGTATTGATTTTATCATTTTTTACATTGATATACAATTGTTGATTTGTTAATACTCTTGAACACGTTCTAATCAAAAGTTAATTGTTTTTATATTGCATTTGATAATTTACACGTTTTGTGTTATTCTCCTTTGCTAATATTTGTAAAATTCAATTTTCTCAAAAATTCTTGTACGTAGTTATTTGTTGTTTTCATAGTGTGCTTTATTTGTTAATTAAAAGCTTTACTGATACTAAAGAATGCCATTTTTATGCAGGGATATTGACCCAATGAGGCCTTGGCTATTTTCAGGGTAAGTTCACTACCTTTACTTTTCTCATCTTGGTCATTTTCAGCACTTGAAGTAGAAAAAAAATAAGTGCCAGTACTTTCCTTATTCACATTTTTTTTTTTTGGTAAATCAGACGGTGAGAGTGGAGGAGAGGCAGACAGGAAATGAGGGAGAGAGAACGGGGTCTGTATGACATGCAATAAAGGTCACCAGCTGGAATCGAACTGGGGACGTTGTGACTGTGGGGCCATCTGGTATGAGCTGTAACCATTCAGCTACGGAGCCCCCCCCCCCCCCCATTCACATGTTGACTTGGGCATCAGCAAATTGTTATTACATTATGAATGTCTACAGCAGGGGTCCCCAATTACTTTTCATAGCGGGCCACTTTTAGGGCCACTTTTAAAACCACGGGCCACTCAACCTCCAGCAGCATGTTGTTCGTTAGCTTGTTTCGGTGTCGATACGTTGCAGGTATTATAATTTAAACAGAGATTTTTCATCTATTTTTCGATATATTACTAGTCTTACTTTTACTAAGAAATGTATTTTTTTTTGTAGGGAAATAAAAAAATTCTGGCATTTCTCCAAAAATTCTCGCGGACCATAAATCAACCCGTCACGGGCCGGACGTGGCCCGCGGGCCGCCTATTGGGGACCCCTGGTCTACAGTGAATAAGACACTAGGAGATATGTGTGATGCTCACAACATTAATGTATTCAGTCAAGGGACAACCATTTCAATTGGTAGAGTATATACTATATATATATATATATATATATATATGACTATGTGTACTGGCTTTAGTGTGTGGTGAAATGAAGTCATCAGGCCGAGATGCCTTTAGTTCTTTGTCTTCCTGGTGAAATCTGATACTTTTTATACTTTTTTCTTCTCTCTACTTTTGTTGTGTCACACAAACTAAGCGCCTCTGCGTCACCAAGCCCTATGTCCAGTTGTCCTTCACGCTATTATTGTAACGTTAATGCAACTTTACTTTATGTAACCTACAAAAAGCCGGCCACCAGGGGGGGCCAGCCCCCTTTAGTCGAGAAGCTAGCGACGTCGCCTCGTGGTGCAACACAACCCGGATGGAATCCCGCAGCGAGCGGAAATACTCTCGGGTTACACCGGTGGCAGCGGTGGGATCCGGAAGTGTCCGGGAGCGTGCAGAGTCTCTTCGGAGCACGGGAACAACAAAGCGCGAGGGCACGCTTCCGGGAGAGGATGACTACTCTAACCTACAAAAAGACTCACCGGCCGGTCGCCTGAGGGGCGCCCGCGGGGGCCCCCCCCCCCTTCAGTCGAGCGGATAGCGAGGTCGCCTCGTGGTGCAACACAAGCCGGATCGAATCCCGCAGCGGGCGGAAATATGCCCGGTTACATTAGCTGCCGACACAGACAAGCAGGCAGGCGAGAACGGGAACAGGTGGGCGTCACGTGGGGGCCCCCAGGGGCCCCTGGTTAATGCAGTTTGTTTAAGGTCATTATGAGTCGCCCAGAGAACCTGCTATGGAGAGGGCAGCGAAGAGTACCGACAACATGCGAGACGTGCCAGTGCGCAAGAAAAAGTCATGGTATGCTAACGAGTATAATGTAGCTGGTACTGTGTACCGGTGAGCACTGGCCCAATTCCAGCACTGGTCACTGTAAGGGTTAGCCATACATGCTGCAGCTTTTTTTTGTTTTGTTTTCCATAACAGTCTAGTCCAGTGTTTCTCAACCGGGGGTCCGCGGACCCCTAGTGGTCCGTGGTGTAATTGCAAGGGGTCCGTCAAAATAAAATAGCTTTAAAAAAAGATCCTATGACATTTATAGAAATAGGATTATTTTACTCAAATGTGACCGAGACCTTTATCTACCTAACCTATAAAGGGTAACAGGACTTTTTTCTCTAATTACATCTGTTTCACAAGTGTAATTTATTGTATTTTAATAAGAGATCTCGCTCCCGTTTGCATTGTTAAAAGTTACTGCATAAGAATTCTGTTTTGTTACATATATCTGAAAGTTACTGAATACATATTCTGTTTTGTTACATATATCTGAAAGTTACTGAATACATATTCTGTTTTGTTACATATATCTGAAAGTTACTGAATACATATTCTGTTTTGTTACATATATCTGAAAGTTACTGAATACATATTCTGTTTTGTTACATATATCTGAAAGTTACTGAATACATATTCTGTTTTGTTACATATATCTGAAAGTTACTGCATAAGAATTCTGTTTTGTTAACTATATCTAAGTTACAACTGAAAGCTCTTATTTTTGCCCCAAAGAGTGAATAAATGCTATAATGCAATTTAAAATGCAGTTTCTACTGTTTCTATCAAATTGCAACCCCCCTCCCCCAAGATCAGGTGGAGGGGTCCTCAGGGTAGATCAAAAATACGCAGGGGGTCCAGGACCCCAAAAAGGTTGAGAACCACTGCTCTAGTCTATCCAGATTGGACGGTTTGGAGTCAAAGCAAGAGAGGCAAGGTTGAGATGGCTTGGGACATGTGTGGAGGAGAGATGCTGGGTATACTGGGAGAAGGATGCTGAATATCGAGCTGCCAGGGAAGAGGAGAAGAGGAAGGCCAAAGAGGAGGTTTATGGATGTGGTGAGGGAGGACATGCAGGTGGCTGGTGTGACAGAGGAAGATGCAGAGGACAGGAAGAGATGGAAACGGACGATCCGCTGTGGCGACCCCTAACGGGAGCAGCTGAAAGTAGTAGTAGTAGTACTAGTAGTAGTAGTCTGGGCTATCCATATCTTTCATTATTTGATATAAATTTTGCAGATTTTTTTACATTAGCCTTTATATCAAGGAAAAGAGGATTGAAATTGTTGTGTTTTTCCATGTATCCCAACATAAAATGCTGGCAGTGGAGATATCGTTTCATAATTGTGTAGGAGATTGTGTGGAATCTAGCGGTATCAGAACCATGATGGCGGGATACTCCATGACTGGCCTGAAGTGACTTGAGGTGACTTGTGTTGGCACATTTACACAAGAGCCTACTTGCGCACAGGTGAGCTGGGCACATCTTTTGACCACAACATTTGAGTCATTGCTATGAAAAGCAAATACAGGATTTTGTGTTTCAAAGTGGGGTGTAATTTCAGCCCTATGTTCGAGACAATGTAGAACTTTGCTGTAATTTCAGAACTGGATGACTCAACAACGCTTTGTTGCACAGAGAAACAACTAGCATTTTGATATGTGGTATGCTGTGAGGCAATAGGGGCTTTGTGACTTATTCAACCGAGAAGCAGGAGTGTGAAAACGGGTGAAGATATTACTTTGCAGAAGTCTGGTCTGCCTTCGTAACGTGATTACTTCGCTATGTAGAAGTACACAGCTCATTACAAAGCTCCTGTTCCAGCCTTTCTTGTGACATGTGCTCCGTCGCTATGCAATGAAGAGCTCATGAGTATGCAGATTGTAACTCTGATTAAACAAGATGTAAATTCAAAATGATTTTTCTCGCCAATCCTTCGTAGTATTTATAGACGAGCAACTAGCACCGTTGGCAAGCTCAGGATGTGCCGTTTCATTTGATACGGGCCCACCTCACTTCGTGAGCAATTCAATTTTCTTGACAGTGTGTCGGCAACTGGAATCTCTTTGCTGGGTCTGTGGATGAGGGTTATGCTGCATTTTTGCAGGGCGAGCATCGTGTGCTGTAGATGAGGTGGTGCAAGGGCTAGGGGCTTGTGGAGTATTGCCTCTCTTATGGTCTGATTCTACTGTTACACGTCACCCATAGATGTATTCATGGAATCTCTTACACCCATACAGGACTGCATAATGCTCCTTCTCGATTTGGGCGTAATTTTGCTCCGTGTTATTGAGCAGTTTTGAGGCATATGAAACCAGTCTGCCTTCCTGCATGATCGTTGCACCCAGGCCATTTTTCGATGCGTCTACTTGCGGTGTTACTTCCTTTTCGGGATCGAAATAGGCTAGCACTGGCCCAGAGATTCTCACTTGCTGAAATGCCTTTTCATGTGTTGTGTCCCATTTGAACTCTGTGTCTTGTCTTAGCATGTGTAAGTGATGCACTCACCTCGGCCAGGTTTGGAGCAAATCTGGTGAGGTAATTCACCATGCCGAGTATTGTCTCCAGCTCTGCTTCGTTTTCACCTTGAGAGGGTCTGGTTTGAGGCCATCAGCTGTGAGCCTATGACCAAAGTAGCTCGCTTCAGATACACCGATGTGGCATTTGTCCGGGTTCAGCCTTACACCTCTCTCCCTGGTCTGGCTGAGCATGGCTCTGAGGTTGCAGGCATGCTCCTCTTTTGTTTTCCCAAACACAACAATGTCATCCACGATGCCAGCCACTCCCTTGAGGCCCTCGTATGTCTCATCTCCCCTCCTCTGGAATTCGTCCTGAGCAGACACGATACCGATAGGGAGCCTGAGAAAGCGGTATCACCTAAATATGGTGTTAAAGGTAGTGAGCAGCAATGACCCTTCACTGAGCTTGATGGCCCAGTAGCCTGATCTTGCCTCTCAGATGCTGAAATATTTTGCCCCAGCCAACTGGGAAGTCACATCCTCAAGTGTGGGTAGAGGGTAGTATGGCCTCAGTATTGCCTTGTTTTAGGGCCGTGGATCTAGGCAAACTCTAAGCTTATGTGTTTTGGGCTTCTCGCTCACTACCAGCGTGTTAACCCACTGGGTAGGCTCAGTCACTTTGCGGATTATGCCATCCCTCTCCATGTTGTCTGACTCTTTCTTTAAGCGCTCTCTTAGGGCAAATGGCACTCTCCATGGCGGACAGACCAATGGTGCGATGCTACGGTCTATCCTGAAACTGCATTCACCCTGGAATTCACCTGTGCCTTTGAAAACATCGGTATACTCACTCAGTATGGTGGCTGACTGGGTGGCTCGCTCTTCCTAACTGGTGTCAGTGACAGCATATATCTCCTTGATGAGCCCCAGGTCTTGACATGCTCTGTAGCCTAGGATGGGTGAGCCATTGCATTCCACAATGTAGAACCTCTGGTTTACTGACTTGTTGTATTTGCCTACTAAATTGCAGTAACAGTTTACTTTCAGTGCATGCCCCCCATAGCCAGTTAGCTTATGGTTGTCAATCATTATGGTGTGCTGGGCATGATTTTGGCAAAGTCTTTGGCAGGTATCATCTTCGCTTGTGCACCTGTATACAACTTAAATATCAGTTTTCGATTCTGTGGTCCCAGTCTGCATATGCACTTTCCTCCGATTTATTCTCTGTTGTAACGATGTCTACAAACAGCTCTGAGTCAAAATACTCAACCTCTTCCTCAACCATGTGTACATTTCGGTGCCCTGTTCTGTTTGGAGTGCGAGTCTTGGATTGACATTGTCTTGCAAAGTGGTTGAATTTTCTGCATTTTAAGCGCTGTTTTCCCTTTGCCGGGCATTCAGTTTGCTTGTTGTGGTGCCCTCCACCACAGGCTTTGTTATACATCTCCTGGCCTTCGCTTGGCCGGCTAAGGCTAGCTTTGCTAATATTTTTCACTGTGCCTGACTTTCCGGCCTTACAGTGTACTGCGTGAACTTCATGGCTCTCGTTAGCCATAGCTTTTAGCTGCATTTGTGCTAGCTCGTAGGCAGAAGCGTAAAAACCCGGTCCAGAAAGTAAAAACCCTAACCGTGTGTTTACTCCACCCAAGTACTAAACCGTCAGATTGCAATCACTAGTTTCCCCAATCAGCTGGTTTAATACAGGGATGGAGTAAAGACACGGTTAGGGTTTTTACTTTCTGGACCGGATTTTTACACCTCTGCTCGTAGGAGTGGTCTATACCGATTGCCTTATCCAGCATTAGCTCTGGTCCCTGACTAAGCAATTTTTCGCGCACTCTAGGTGAGTTAGTAGCGGTCCCTGACCATCTCTTCACTATTTGCATAGTCACAGTCCTTAACAAGCAGATGGCGCTCTGTTACAAAGTGCTCGAATGACTCACCACTCCCCTGCGTCTGCTCGTGGAATGTGTACCTGGCGAAGGTAGGGTTAGCTTTCGGCATGAGGTATGCTGGAAAACCGTCGTAGTACATGTTTAACACTTTAGCATCTTCCTTTGTTCCCGATCCACAGCAGGAGAAAACTGCATTTTTCCTCCTCCCTTTCTCTTTTGAGCGGGCCTGTAAACAGGAGCTCGGCCTGTTGTAGGAATCGCCTCAGGTAGGTTGGATGATTCCCAGTCCATCCCGAAAGCTTCCACCTTCTTCGTTTTTTTTTCCCAAGTGGGTCCGGGAAGAGAGGGAGACTGAGAAAAACTTGGGTAAACAGGAGGCGGGGCCTGGGCCTGTGGGCGGGACCTGGAGGCGGGGAGAGCTGCGATGGATAAGGAACGGTGGAAGAGACTTGTTGAGGCATCAGCTGTGCGCCTAACGACCTCCGTAGGTTACAGAACTGATGATGCTGATGATGATGGGTCCGCAGTTTAACTACTTACTCTGACACCATGTTGTGACTGTCTGTCTAATAAAGAATGCCAGGTATACTCGGCTGTCTGGGAGTCTGATTCTTCTGCCCGTTTATTGCGTCTTGCAAAAAACAAAAACGTGGTAGACCGCATGGTTCCGTTGGATTAACCACTTCCACTACATCCGGTTAGTGCATTATGGGTAATGTAGTACGGCTTCTACACCTGCAAGAAAGCAGTCGCGTTGTTACTGCAGTCAAACTCTCCAGCTCAGGCAGACTTGCGGGGGGGGGGGGTTAGTCCAATCAGATTGCGGCTTATTTGTAAACATCCTCTCAGAGCCAATCGAGGACTGCTATTGATCTACCACCAGGTTGGTCCCGCCTACTACATGAGTTAACCCTTTACTGGTTGTATTTGTTGTTTGTTATTTGGGTGAAAGAAATATTATATATCACCCGCGATTAATCGACTACCCGACTACTTTTTGGGAGTAGTTGATGACTACTAAAATGCAGCAGTCATGACTGCCATTATGCTCCCTAGAATTCTGCTTTCAGAGCTAGTTATTAACCATTAAGTTATTACTAAAACCAACGATAATCGAATTCAGACGCAATTATGTAACAGCATAACAAGTAGATACATTTGTATATAGTCTCTACAACCGGCCCTTTGAGGTCAACCATAATGCTGATGTGGCTGGGCACGAAAACGAGTTCGACCCCCCTGGCCTAAGGGATGCGTAATGGTACAGGTCATCCACACCGACCTCCCAGACATTTCTCTGAACATAAGGGTACCCACTCTCTGTTGGGTTACTCTTAACAAATAGTCTGGTGACGTATAGTCTGAGTTTCAGTGGGGCCCGTACGTATTAAGTTCCACGCTCACCAAACCCACCAACCTGGTACACTGACGTACAGCGATTATACCAAGGACGTTACTCAAAGAACACGTTTCACCTGCAAGACATACATTAATTAAAGACCCTGTTTCACATTTAGGAGGCAAAAGACCCTTACAAAGGAATACAAATCAAGATTACGCTTCCGTAAAAGGAAATCTGCTCCCACTTGACTCTGAGGCTTTACAACTGTATTGCATTCATTCATCTAGTGAGTATAGGATCCACTTTTACCTGAGGCACAAAAAAAAAAATCCACCCTACACATTTCATTCATGCCTGGTCTTTACTCGATGTCCTCCGGGGGAGAGAGAGTTAATTAGAAAGTGTACAAGGGTCCTTATGAAGTCCAAAACGGCTGCAGTGGTTTACTTTGTAATCAGGCAGACCCCGGGTATGCACGCTCTCAGGGATATGCCTTAATATCAAACCAATTTTCAAGCGATTTACCTGCGAGGGAAATAAACAATTTAGCCGCGGCTTTTATCGACCGGGGCCCCCAAAAAATTGCTTATTGTGCAAGACGAAATGTAACTGAAGTAAACTCCATTAAAAAGGATGTGTAGGATGCGTTGTCTCCTTCTTCTCCTCTCACTTGTTATCATTACTCCTCATTTTCCAAATCCTCTGGGGCTGATATTACTCATAATAATTCAGCAGGAATAATCTATATTGCAGTGTATCGCTTATTTAAAAACAAACCTGCACCACTGTGACACATTCTGCTGCAATTTCTGCCTCTTCTCTCTATCTTCCTCAGTCCCCCCAACTGAACCTATCAGTTATTTAAAGGAGGAGGGGGTGGGGGGTGGGGGGGACAGGGATACTATGGGCTGTGTAATGTCTCTGTTTCAGTAGCTTCTGCAAACAAATAAAGGTTTTGCTTTATCCTCAACGGTCAACAATGAAATTGCCTTGGCAAAGACTGACCTTTTCACACAGGCGGGTCCACATTTACCGGGACAAAGGCCTGGATATGAAACATGATCTCGTAGCAATAAAGAGCAGAAATAATAACAGATTCCATAACCACAGACTCAGCTGGTCTCCCAAAGAGAGGCCGTCAACACACATTCCCGGTTTGGTGCCGGGCAAAGGCGTAAACAGGGCAGCCAGGCCGAGCATGTCCATGGTGTGTGTGTGTGTGAGGGAGTGGTGGGGTGGGGGTGCTGAAGGTGGGGGGGGGGTATGAGTTTATTGTGTCCTACTCCAAGAACGAACAAATATGGCCATTGAAAATCGGCCTCTTGCAAGAGATATACGTCATTTATCCGCGGACCCCCCGGTTGAGAAACACTGGCCTAGTCAATACATTTCCTATGAAGGTGCACCCTCTGAACAAACGCTGATATCTTTATTGGTTATTTTACATTAATGTATAGAACTGCTCCCACTGCAAAGTCCCGCCAGCTTCTTGTTGGCAGCACACCGCCTGTATAGCGGTTCCGTATCTGACATTTTATATGAAACATTAAACGCGTTGACATGACGTCTCCGTGTAGACCGCATTTCACCTCCCAGTGCAATATGACTTTGGGGAAGTACCTTCACACTAATCAGTATTGTCTCTGTCAACCTACAGCTGAACAAATTACCAAAACGATGTCACAAATTTGAGTTTTGTGACACGTCGATGTTGTAGCCGCCTTTTAGCTGGTTGAAAAGAGGTCTTAGACCTTCAGACCAAATATCACCCAGTTTCCAACAAGACATTTGATGTTGAAATCCTGGCTGGTGCTCACCGGGCTAATTAAAACCTTTGGTAGCGGGGCACTTCCGCCCCTTGTGGCTGAAATGAGCATTACACCAATACACTGCGGAAAAACGAGCTCGACCAAATAAATAGATAGATAGATAGATAGATAGATAGATAGATAGATAGATAGATAGATAGATAGATAGATAGATAGATAGATAGATAGATAGATAGATAGATAGATAGATAGATAGATAGATAGATAGATAGATAGATAGATAGATAGATGGATGGATGGATGGATATAGATAGATAGGTAGGTAGATAGATAGATAGATAGATAGATAGATAGATAGATAGATAGATAGATAGATAGATAGATAGATAGATAGATAGATAGATAGATAGATAGATAGATAGATAGATAGATAGATAGATAGATAGATGGATAGATAGATAGATAGATAGATAGATAGATAGATAGATAGATAGATAGATAGATAGATAGATAGATAGATAGATAGATAGATAGATTGATAGCGCGGTCGCCTTACAGCAAGAAGGTCCTGGGTTTGAGCCCCGGGGTTGTCCAACCTTGGGGGTCATCCTGGATGTGGAGTTTGCATGGTCTCCCCGGGTCTGCTTGGGTTTCCTCCGGGGGCTCCGGTTTCCTCCCACAGTCCAAAGACCTGTAGGCCAGGTGAATCGGCCCTACTAAGCTGCCCCTAGGTGTGAATGTGTGTGTGTGTGGGGGGGGGGGCCCTGTGGTGCACTGGCGGCCTGCCCAGGGTGTCGTCCCGCCCGCCGCCCGATGACTGCTGGGACAGGCTCCAGCATCCCCGCGACCCCAATTGGGATAAGCAGCTTGAATAATGGATGGATGGCTGTTTTGTCTTTGTTGTTTTTTATATCCAAGATCGTTCAATTTGCATCAAATTTACACCTAAATATATGGCGCTCTATTTCAAAGGTCGCCTCCTATCCGTCGTCTTCGTGCGAGATATATTGTACTGGAGATCAGCGCCAACAAATGACGGATGTCTCCAGCCTGCCAAAATAAAAGAGAAACTCCCATCTCGCTCGTTTTGAATTTAAACGCCCATTCATCCAGAGCCGGCACTTTTCTCAAAAGCTACACTTTCGTCAGACTTCCCGGCCGTACTCGTCGTTCGAGTATGGCCGTGATCAAAAGTCATTTGCATTTTGACAGTCTTTTAAAATCCTCCTCGGCCATGCTATCTTTGCTAAACAGCAATATCATCCAGGTCAGGTAGCAAGCCGAGCTGCGCCGCGGTAGCCGGGCGTAGTTAGCAGAGAGCCGCGTGATCCCATACCTGTGGTGGGGCGACGGGTTTCCAAACACAAACCCAAAATACCAAACAACTCTGGACCTCGGTGATCTCTTACGCTGCTGCAGCACCGACTGCCCGTCCATCCATTATGATAGAAATAGAAATAGCTTAGGCCCGTGGATGCTTCAGGGTAGTGTTTAATTTATAAAGGCCTCCACACCGAGCCCCCCCACCCCCGATAGTACACGACCTCACTGGCTCAGATTTGACAGATCACTTATTGTGCATCAGCTTTTTGTATTTTTAATATTGTTTTAGCAGCGGCTGTTATCCAACTCCGACAAGTGGACACGCTTATCGGCATGCGGGTCTATAGGCAGTAATGCAGTGATGAAGAACAGCTTTACCGGTCCGGGTTTGTGACTCTCCGCCAACCAGCCGGTGTGTGAGAAGACAATCGATGTGTTGCAGAATCAATTTCAGCACCGGAGCACTGCATACTTTTCTTTTCATTTATTTGATAGGAAGGCGGTCTTGCGTTCGACATAACACTGCATACACTGTTTTTGATTCGATATCAAATCGGGCTACCATTACAGGCCAGGTCATGTGGCCTAACCGGCGAATTTGTGGGGGGGGAAACAAATGAGCGGTCAAAAAGGAAGGTTTGATATTTTGAACAACACGATTTACACGACGAAGGCCGGTTAGCCCATGCGATCCCGGGTCTACGCATAGTTCCCGGATCACAGACTGTTAAATCTGAGAGTAACCGGAAGAGGGTCCAGCAGGATCCGGCTAAAACGAAGCCCTGCTCCAGAGGAATAGCTTGAGAGTGATAGATACAATACAGGCCAGGTCATGTGGCCTAATCAGCAAATTTGTGGAGGGGAAAACAAACGAGCGGTCAAACAGGAAGGTTTGATTTTGATTTTGAACAACACGATTTACACGACAAAGGCCGGTTAGCCCATGTGATCCCGGACCTACGCGTAGTTCCCGGATCACGGACTGTTAAATCTGAGAGTAACCGGAAGAGGGTCCGGCAGGATCCGGCTAAAACGAAGCCCTGCTCCAGAGGAATAACTTGAGAGTGATAGATACAATACAGGCCAGGTCATGTGGCCTAATCAGCAAATTTGTGGGGGGGGAAACAAACGAGCGGTCAAACAGGAAGGTTTGATTTTGAACAACACGATTTACACGGCGAAGGCCGGTTAGCCCATGCGATCCCGGGTCTACGCATAGTTCCCGGATCACGGACTGTTAAATCTGAGAGTAACCGGAAGAGGGTCCGGCAGGATCCGGCTAAAACGAAGCCCTGCTCCAGAGGGATAGCTTGAGAGTGATAGACACAATAATCCCCATTTTTTTTCCCCCTTTGTGCAGGGAAGTTAGAATCTACTGCATGAGATGCCAACAAATCTTACTTAGCAGACACTAAACTTTTCAAATGCCTCTAACCTCTCCAGCCGTCTCACTGGGTTTGAAGCTAATGAATCAGACAGCCAGCAGTTGCAGTAACATCGTTACTTACCGTCTGAAATTGGAACAAAACCACGTGCTGCGGGCCCTATACTTCGTTACAGGATCTGAAGGACGGGGGAATTTTAAAGCTCAAACCTGGAAACCTTGTAATTCTATTTCGTCCCATTTGGCCCAAGGGTTGCCCAGGGACGACACGGGTCCCAACAGAGCATTTAAGGGGGGGATTATTCACGGTGCTTACATTAAAACATGTAGGGTAGAGGTTTGCATCGATGGTGAGAAAGAACTTAGCATACATTTGCAGTAGCTGACCTCTATTATGATTATAAAGTGTCTGTTTTAGAAGGTTTAGTTGGATTTGGCCAGTGGTTTTTGTTGTTGTCTTAAATTGCAGTGTGTTTTTTAAGATTGAATTGATTGTTTTTCCTCAAAAAGTGGGCGGTAAGGCTACAGAAATTGATTTATAAACGATGGGAATCTAAATCCTGGCAGTTAGTGTCCAGCCAGCTATTCAGGCATAGTGACACAGCTGAACGATGTCAATAGCACAGCCCAGAAATTGCTCAAGTCCAAAAGAGGTTGCACCAATCAGAGCAAAATCGACCCCCTTGTTAGTGACTCTAAGGCACTGTCTACATCAGCCTTTGCAAACTCCACCCCTACCCCGTTTTGTGTGTGGGAGGGGGTGGAAAGGGCAATATTTCTTTAAGAATAAATTTTACTTGCACACAAGCTAAATGAGGGAACATTAGTCATTCTGTGTGCAAAAAAACAATTCAAATAACACTAATTAAAATTCAGTCTGCATACATTAGAGCTTACCTACACACATTCAGAATACTCACCAGTTACCCCAGTTGGGTAACTGGTGAGTATTGTCCTGGCAGTGCATTTTCTGTCAAGTCCACAGGCACAGATGTTGCTAACGCTAAACATGACTAATCATATTTGACTGTGTCCTTGTGTGAGCCACTATGAAGGAGAGGAGAAGACACCCCACTCCCTGATTTTACTGAATTTCTCTGTGTTAACACAGGAACCCTTGTAAGGGTCCTCGGATGTTTACCATGTGGTGGAAATAGACAGATTCCTGGAGTACTAGGTCATACTGTACTATATAGATAGCAGTCTGCATAAGAAATTGGCAATAGCTAATGCTTACGACTTGTCAGTCAGGTTACTCTATCTCTGTGTTGTGTAATGATGTGTGAGCAAATGGCTCTGAGGCTCTCTCACCCAGCTCTTTCTGCTGCAGAGTGGAGATTCGCCCGACTCGATGGAAAGTAATAAATTACTCTGGCAAGATTTGGTTTCTGCATAAGTCAGGAGGAGCCATCATGGGGGAAACAGATTGTAGATTGTTTTGTGCTCAACGAGGGAGCAGGGGAGGTTGCTTGTGGCATTTAGATTAATGTGTCTGCCCGCTTTACAGAAGGCCTTGAAATCTGCAAGTGCAATGTAAGCTGTAGCATTAAATGTTAAATACGTTACATCCCATGTTGTTTGTATGACTTTATAATAAAGTATTGATTTTTTCAGTCTACCATAGGTGGAAATATTACTTGTGGTACTCAGGGACAACGCGTTCTCATTCCCAACTCGTCAAATACGCCAGCTTGGTCAGCGACCTTACGCTTCAAGCTGTGACGCTCGAGGCACCCATTTAGCGTCAGTTTCGCATATGCAGGGCTGTTAAATAGATATCAGTGGTGCAGTGTTCCAGTTGGAAAAAACAAAAAACAAAAAAAATAACCCAGTCGCCAGAGTAAATTGTTGGCATTACGTTTTTGAAAAACCACGGATATGTTAAGATCTGTTAAGAGCTCGACGTTTCTGAGCCAAATACACGTTTCATATTGTAACCGAACAGAGCCGGCCCAAGGCATAAGCGAACTAAGCGGTCGCTTAGGGCCCCCGCGCCAGCAGGCCCCCCCCCCCCCCAAGAGAGCTTGAAATTTCAAACACGACAGGTTGATAAATATATGTTTTTATGTGTGTGATATATCATATCAGTAGCAATCACCAAAAAACAAAAACTAAATATTTTGATATCATGTTGTTAACAGACTGACAATGTAAAGCTACTGGTTTCATCATTTCCGCTGCCTACGTCAGAGCTGGGGTCAGGTTCATGTGCATTATTGTTATACTGTTAGATGTTAGAAGTTCCTCTGCTTATTGTATGTCATTATTTAAGTTTCTATCTAATCTATTTAATATTGTCTGTTTTTGCATTTGCATTTTATGTAAGAAAATAATTTATTTCTTTGTTACTGTTCGGCACTTTTGCACAGCTCAGAAGCAATTAAATTAGTTAACTTGTTAGGTAAATGCATCGTCTGCTGGTTTATTTTAAGACTTTCCAGCACAGTAGTAAGTCATAACAATGGTATGGTAACGGTCAAGTATGGACTTAATAATGTCGGTGGTGGGAGGTGGGTTTAGCGTGGGGGGTGGGCCCAAATCAAATCCTGCTTAGGGCCCCATAAAGCCTCGGGCCGGCTCTGTAACCGAGCTATTTTCTCGCAGGGTGCGGGATTCGATCGTCCACAAGGCGACATCGCTGACCGCTCGACTAAAGGGGGCCGAGCCCCTGACGATCGGCCAGTGAGTCTTTTTGTAGGTTCAACATTTCAACTTGTAGCCAATGTTGGTGCAGCCTGCATTCACGTCACGTTGTCACGTGACTGTCAAGTTTCTGTCTGCGAACAGAAAAAACAAAAAGGAAAGAAAAAAAATTGCTGACGTTCCTTTTATTCTCAGTGGAAAAGGCAATATTTTACGATAGCTTTGGCATTAAAATACACTTTAATAACATTTCTATGTGCATTTTGTTTTCGTAATCTTTGTTCAGCGTATGAATATGATCTTTAGTTTGTTAGTTATTGTGAAGATTCTTTCAGGTCTCGTCAGAAAATTGTCAGAATGTAACGTCGTTAAGCATGGTCAATAATCCAAGTAAGGAAATCAAAGACGGTTGAGCCAGGTCATCTGGATACAATGTTTATTGACAAAACTTATCTGTCAATAAACTTTGTATCCACATGAACTGAGTCAACCTTCGCTGGTCAGAATGCAACGTTTCCGACATTGAACACAACCCCAAAACACGTTTTTGCAATACTTGCTAAAATATCCTCAATAAATAAACACTTGTATGCTTTTTTTCCTTCAAATAAACCACCTAAATCCACCTAAATCCAGTGTAATTTGTGTATCGGCTGTAGTAAATTTGATATATTCTGTACGACCCTATTTTGTAAACCTATTATTCGTCCATCGCAGCGACTCTCTCATCCGAGACCACCTACTACCAGTGGCAAGACTAGCAAGACGACTGGCAATGGAGACGGATGCAAATTTTTCCTCACTGGTTCTACCCGAAGCCTTTCCCATAGACGAGTATACCCGCAAGGCCGCGGAGGTTTTAAATCAGAGTTCGGCTTCTCCTAGATGAACTGCCTGACAGGGCTAACGAGCTCCATCTACCCGGGTTTCAAATCAGAATTGTCCATCTCCTAGATTGGCTGCCAACCAAGGCTAACAAGTCCAATCGACCCACGAGAAGCTGCTGCTGCGGACACATTTGCATTGGGAGCGGCCATATGCTAAGGTCCTGGTGGACCCGTGGCGACCACTACACCAGGAAGCGGCAAGTCGGACATCTGGCCCAGTACTCACCACCTCCTGATTTTTGATTTGATTTTATTGATTTTGATTTGATTGTGATTTATTTTGTACACCAGACAAACTACAACTATGGTGCTAATTTGCATCAAGCTACAGAATTTGGGAGTTGTAAATACTGAATTGAGAATACACTGGGGGTTTCGTGGGGCTGGGAAACAGGTTTGTGTGATCAGATTTTAAATATCTAATTGTTAAATGGGTGAAAATTAATTTTGACCCCCCCCCCCCCACTTTTTCTCCCCAATTGGCATCACCCCACTCTCTGAGCCGTCCCGGTCGCTGCTCCGCCCCCTCTGCCGACCGGGCAGGGCTGCAGACTACCACACGCCTCCTCCGATACACGTGGAGTCGCCATCTGCTTCTTTTCACCTGACAGTGAGGAGTTTCGCCAGGGGGACGTAGCACGTGCGAGGATCACGCAATTCCCCCCAGTTCCCCCTTACCCCCTGAACAGGCGCCCCGACCGACCAGAGGAGGCGCTAGCGCAGTGACCAGGACACATACCCACATCCGGCTTCCCACCCGCAGACACGGCCAATTGTGTCTGTAGGGACGCCCGACCGAGCCCGAAGTAACATGGGGATTCGAACTGGCGATCCCCGTGTTGGTATTTGTGATATTGAGCTATACAAATAAAATTGATTTGATTTGGTAGGCAATGGACTAGACTGCTACGCTACCCGGATGCCCCAATTTTTGACCAAATTTGACAGCGCCCCCACTGAGTCACATAGCTGAAGTCAAGAGTTCTGTGTAACAGTTGGTCCCATGTCTGTGGCCCCTTCTGTTGCTGAATGACAAGCCACCAAAAAACGGCGTCTCTGCATTAGGGACCAGTGGGGCCTGGCCCGACCAGATGTCACGTTTGCATGGCATGGTCGATAATTCAGTGTAACAAGTCAAGTCAATATTATCTGTACAGCCCAATATCACAAATTACAAATGTGCCTCAAGGGGCTTTACAGCAGCACAACAGCCTGTCCTTAGACCCTCGCATCGGATAAATATCTGTACCTAACATTGTCGCACAGTGGTAGCGTTGTCTGATACATTCCAAATATCTTCCTGCACCTGTTGCATAAAGGTCAGCACTTCCCTGAGCAGTGGTTTGGTGAGCGTGAGGCAGGCCCATCAGCATTCGTTTAACCAAGTGAGCAGTTGAAGACACCGTGTGCATGTTCAACGCGCTTTCAGTAATGAGCTGTCGGATCTACCATATGGGCAACCTGGGCACGTGCCCAGGGCCCCCTGAGCGCAAAAGGGCTCTCCGCGATGGGGGAAAAAAAAGTATGCATTTATTTTTTATGTTGAGCTCCACAGAAATATGACACAAAACGTGTCTTTCTCTTGGGTCTTGATAATTATCCAATCATGATGAAATAAAAGTTGTTTCCAAGAAAATGAAGTCTCAAGATTGATTGTTTTATTGCTGAGATGGCTGGGCAAGTGGTGACTGGTGAGCAAGCGGTAATACTAATGGCTAACGGTCAAGGTGGGTGGGCATAGAGAGCAGGGGGGCTTACACTGCACAGAGTCAAGATCAAGTCAAGGTTAAAAACGGTGGAACTAATTTCTACCTGACCCACCATCAGTTGGGTTGTATCAGTGAGAAGTGTGCAGGAAAGCTTGCCAAGCAGCAGAAAAATGGACGGCGTTAACCAAAAGCCCGGCGGGGCTGCCAAAAGAAAGGAAAAGGAAGTGAAAGAAGCAGGCACAAGGAAAACAATGTCCCAATAACAAGTAGCTTTTTTTCAAAAAAGCTAAATAAAGTGAAGAAGACGGCATTCCGATGGCGGATGTCGAGCTAGCTACTAGCTATCAGTAATGCTAGCCTGGAAGCATCTACCGACGGTTGCAGTAATGCACAGCTGGATTTTGAGGTCTTGATCACAGAGTTTGCAAAGAAAAGCCAAGAAAGAACCTCTAAAGGTAAGAACCATTTGATTGTGTAGTCTGTGCATTGAGCAGGATCTGTTGTGAGTCTGTTGCTCTATATTTTGTAGATGAGTTTAGCTTGATATGCTGTTTGCATAGCGTGTACTGCATCACTGTAGTGGGATGCTGCTATATTGTGTTGGGAGTCGGTATGTCAAGTTCATTATACGTTGGCTTTTGCAGTTCTGTGTGAAGTTGCCTAGCTCACTTAGGGAGCCTTATTTTGAAACCTGCATTCAGCTGTGCTGTGTGATTATGTTAGGATGGCATTGCTGTGAATCTAAACCTAGTCAGTCACATTATTGTGTATCAGTAATAGCTGGGGTGCTGCCTGCTCAGATGGTTTTCAGTGAACACAAATAGTGCCATAGTCTTGAGTCATACACTGTCTTGGGATGATTTAATTCATTGTTTCCTTGTTTTGTGATTTGTGAGTGAAATGGCAGTACTATTGAACTGTATAGGCATACCTGCTCAGCTGGACTGGTTATTCAGCCTTTGACCAATAGATGTGTGACTATGGTCTGGTGGATTTGATATGACAGCTTGACTGGAAGCTCAAAATAATTAAGGTGGGGTTTAATGGCTGCAGTGGGTGGCATGGGGTGGGCATGGTCTGTGTTTGGAAGATGGGCTATGAGTTTCAGTGCCCAGGGCCCCCTGGGGGTACTTATCCAGCCTTTGCTGTGGGGTACGATCATGTTGGCCACATGCCGAGAGCAGCCAATAAAAAAATGATAGAATGGCATATGCCAAGACGTTTATTAAATGTCGTTTACAGTATCGGCATTGCAACGCAGCTACATGCAACAACACTTCACACTATGGCGCAACAGAGGTTAAATGCACTTGCTATCTTATGAACTGAAAATGAACTCATTCATGGAGTGGTGGACTTCAACAGAAATATTATTGACAAGTTTGCCCAAATGAAAGATCGTCGTGCATCTTTTCTTTTCAGAATCAGAACCAGAATCATGTATTGGACCTCCAAAGTGCTCTATGAAACTGACTCATGCCAAGGCTTAGCCCTTTGGAGGCCCAATTTCTATTATTATTATTATTGTTATTACTGTTGTTATTATTATTATTATTATTATTTCTTTTGTGTTTCCTGTTTTACATCCTGTAGAGCCGGGTCCAAAATATGGACCTGAGGCACTATAGGGCAGATGTCACTTGATTGACAGTCTATCCATTCATCCATTATCCAAACCACTTATCCTGCTCTGAGGGTGCGGGGCTGTTCCAAGCAGGGCGATCTTCTGGGCTGTGTGGATGTTGATGTTGCCTGGGATATGGTTGGTGAACTTTTTTCATTCCCTTCTTCATGAGTCCTAGATCTCCGATGACCACTAGTGTTGTTTCAGTCTTCATACCCCACATCCTGTGATTATTATTATTATTGTTGTTGTTGATACTACTCTGGAACCATCCTTTAATTACGTTTTTCTTATTATCATTGCACAAGGTCCTCTTTCTCAGCCCCCGGACATCTGTGAAGTTGTTTTATTTGAGATGACATTAGTCCAAGTCTTGCAGGATGAGATGTGAAGACTGTTTTTTAGGGAGCGGAATAAACTGTTTACCTGCACAAATTTGATTTATGTGTGCATTCTCTCATTTGTGTAATTTGTACTTTCCTTTCTACTAATTATTGGCTGTGCTACACTATTAGCATATCAGATTGAAGTTTCTCAGTGTGTGCAGCATCGTTTTTTCCTCCCTTTTTACAATACTCAACATACTTTCCTCCATATGGATGCAATTACTAGTGAACCATGGAGAACAGCTTCTGTTGGGAAGTGCATATGCCATCCAGTCTTTTGCACGAGTTTTTCATTTTCAAGAGGAATTATTTACTGTCCTGAGACAGTTTTCATAAAAATAGACTACTTCTTGTAATTACTGACTCAAGAATAAATAAAATGCCGTGCATGTCAGCAAAAAAATTGTTAATATTCAGCTTGCTCGATAGTTTCACTTGCTGTCAACAAATTCCACGGCAAGAAATGTGTTGAACCCAACGTTCTGCACACAGGATTAATGCATGAATGGCCAATTAACAACTTTTTTTCAAACAGGGTAACTTAGTCAATGATGCAACACTTCCTTTTTTCTTTTCTTGTTTTCTTTATACATTTACATCTCTCTCTCTCTCTGCATTAAAAAAAAAAATCTCCCTCTCACCCTTTTTCGGATGGTGTGCGTCTTCCTCAAGCTCGGGTCCTCTAGCAGAGGCCTGGGAGTTTGAGGGTTCTGCGCAGCATCTTAGCTGTTCCTAGGACCACACGCTTGTGTGTGTGTATATATATATATATATATATATATATATATATATATATATATATATATATATATATATACTAGAAGAACCTCACTACAATGTAGCGGTTTGGTTATCCACCTGTCTAAATCTCCCTCCTCTTCATCCTGCCAGCTAACTGCCTTCCCCCTGCCCCTAACCCCCCCCCCCCACTCCCTACTCCCTCCCCCCAAATGCTCAAAATCATCTGAAATGCCGAGGAAAGTGGTTTACCCCCCCACTCCAACTCCCTCCCCCCAAATGCTCAGAATCATCTGAAATGCCGAGAAAAGTGGTTTTTAGCCATTTTTAAAAAATGCATATTTTGCATAATCATGCATAATTATTATAATTATATTTTAATTTTCTGCTATTTTTCTGGTCCTCTCTGGAACAATACCTACCACCTCTAAAAAAAAAAAAAGTAGGATCATAAGTGCATTTTTGCAAAAATGCATATATTTTGCATAATGCCAAAACATTTCCAAGTCCCAGAACATTTTCTTTATATAGGTGAAAAAAAAATCAAAGATGCTCAGAATCATCTGAAATGCCGAGAAAAGTGGTTTTTTTTAGCCATTTTTAGAAAAAATTCATATTTTGCATATTTATGCATAATTATGCATAATTATGCATAATTTTAATTGTCTGGGATGTTTCCCTTACTCTCTGAGACAATACCTACCACCTCCAAAAAGAATTAGGATCATAAGTGCTTTAGTTTTCGGTCCCGCTATCTACACTAACTAACACACACACATTACGAAAATATATTATATATATATATATATATATATATATATATATCTGTGTGTGTGTGTAACCCTATTCTTCTGTCTGTTGGCCCGAACACCCCTGAAACCGTCTCTGCGTTGT
The DNA here is from genome assembly GCF_029633865.1 of Lampris incognitus. Taxonomy (NCBI): domain Eukaryota; kingdom Metazoa; phylum Chordata; class Actinopteri; order Lampriformes; family Lampridae; genus Lampris; species Lampris incognitus. The sequence goes on from NC_079213.1 coordinate 108,552,225, forward strand.
GTTGTGTTTTAATGTATACAGAGTCCGGGGCGGGCGGGGGGAGAAGCCAGTTGTACGCACGGGAGGGAGGCAGGAGTCCGGATGGCGGTTGAGGCAGAGCAGGTTTGCTGCGGTTGTTAGCTTCCTCACACAGGTACAGCGCCACCCACCGACACAACACGGAACTCGTAAGTTTCTGAGACCACAAAAATAAATAAAACACCAAAAGAAATGCTCAGTCCATATGAAAATAAACCATGCATCAACAAAGCAGTAGCCTACTTAGCCTGCTAACACGTTGTTATCCCATACATTGTTTAGCTAGCGCAACCGTACGATGCAATAAAATATCAAATGGCACTTTTCCAACTTCCGTTTTTAAACAGAACTCAGCTCTGTTGCATAAAAACATGTATGACAGCCATCTCGTATAAACTCTAACGGTGTTGGGCCTCTGTTATATTTTAAAATACCCATTTATGCAGGCGAACAACAGACACCAGCTCTTACCTTGTAAAACGACACGGAAGTGCCTCTACGGTAGCCACGGAGGGACAAACTACTCAGGTTTCGGAAACGTACGAGGAAGAAAAATTACGTGCCGACGATGCAATATCGCCCTCTGCCGGTGATTAAGTGTAACGTACTTCCTTACATCTATATCTCTATTTATCTATCTATTGATCTATATATATAGATTGTATTGCTCCATTTGTTGAGCACGTGCCCTACCATTGAGTGTTTATTTAAACAAAGTTATATGTACATATACATACATACATACATATATATACACACACACACATATATATATATATATATACACATACACACACACACACATATATATATATATATATATATATATATATATATATATATATATATATATATATATATATATATATATATATATGCTATTACATTCCACGTTCTCGGCCCTTGTCCATGAATATGTCTTGTTCCAGTAGGCCATTTCTCACCAGGTTGCCCTGGTTCCCCAATACCTGACGCGGACCTTGTTAACCCCGGCGATGTCTGAACCGGTATGACTCTATTTGTGTTACTCTCACTCATATCCGTGGTAGTTCGCTTGTATAGGAGTCTAAGTCACAGAGTCTTACTGGATACTTGTCCCAACCAGGGTTTGAACCCCTGATCTCCGGCATGGAAAGCCAGCGTTCTTACCAACTGAGCTATCCAGCTACTAGATGGGATGCGGGAGGTGAAATCCACAGTAGTCCCAGTGGTAATAGGAGCACTAGGGGCTGTGATCCCCAAACTGGGAGAGTGGCTCCGGCAGATTCTAGGAGCAACAGCCGAGGTCTCTGTCCAGAAGAGTGTGGTCCTAGGAATAGCTAAGACACTGCACAGACCCCGCAAACTCCCAGGCCTCTCCTAGATATATATGCCTCTCACCCTTTTTCAAAGCTTGGGTCCTTTCGGGTGGTGTGTGTCTTCCTCAAGCTCGGGTCCTCTAGCAGAGGCCTGGGAGTTTGAGGGTCTCTCTATATATAAGCCCTGTGATGGCCTGGTGGCCTGTCCAGGGTGTCTCCCCGGGCTCCAGTATCCCGCGACCCCGATTGGGATAAGTGGCTTGGATAATGGATAGATGGATATATATATATATATATATATATATATATATATATATATATATATATATATATATATATATATATATATATATATATATATATATATATATATATGAGACTCAATAAATCATTAAATAAATTAATAGATAAATATATCAATAAACTGATAATTGGGTAAATAGATAAATCGCCAAATACATAACTGATGAAATACGGTTTCTTGGGCAGCCACTCTGTTTTCAGCCGGTTTCTGGAACAAAGTGAGGTAAAGCTAATGGACGAGCACAGCTGCCGTCACCTTGCGTTGCCATCACATAGGGAGACATGGCTGCAGCCTGGAGCGCTCATGTCATACCTACAGCGTTGTACGTCTGGCCTGATATGTACAGGTTTACACAGTACTAAAAACACCGGGATGACACGGTTCTATGTGAAGGAACATGCACAGAGATCAACTTTAAACCCTGATTTATACTCGACACAGATTAATGCTGCCCCCAATCCAGATTGTTACCCTGACCTTTACCACCCCAAAACCACACCTAGCCTTAGCCATCTCTACCCTCATACATAAACATGACCATTTCTCACCATATGTTTAAACTTAGCGATTCTGACATAACAGCTAAACTCAAGCATCTGTAACATGATATATAATAACATAATACCTAATCAATACCTGATCATAGCCTATACGGATTGATGGGGTTTTTTTTTACGTGTATAGACTCACTAGAAAACAACCAATGTCAACTTTATTTCAATGAAATATTTGAGAGGTGATCATATAAAATGCACGGGTCAGCCGTCAAGAATTGAACCTCTGGGGCGTCCGGGTAGCTACCAACACGGGGATCACCGGTTTGAACCCCCCCCCCCTTACCTCCGGCTTGGTCGGGTGTCCCTACAGACACAATCTGCCGCGTCTGCGGGTGGGAAGCCGGGGGTGGGTATGTGTCCTGGTCACTGCACGAGCGCCTCCTCTGGTCGGTTGGGGTGCCTGATCAGGGGGGCGGGGGAACTGGGGGGGGGGTAGCATGATCCTCGCATGTGCTAAATCCCCCTGGGGAAACTCCTCACTGTCAGGTGATAAGAAGCGGCTGGTGACTCCACATGTATGGGAGGAGGCATGTGGTGGTCTGCAGCCCTCCCCGGACTGGCAGAGGGGGTGGAGCAGAGACCGGGACGGCTCGAAAGAGTGGGGTAATTGGCCAGGTACGACTGGGGAGGGGGAAAAAAAAGGGGGGGGGGACAGCCATCATACACATCTCAAAGTGAATACAACGCGGCCAGCGGTGCTCGGTTCAATACTTTAAAAGACGACATTCCAACCTTGACACCCGACGACAGCAGTGGAGCAGGTCCTGATGGTGCAAAGTGAAGCCACCGTTTCCGGAGCATTACTAACAGCTATGGAAAAGCGCATTATAAATTGCGGCTAAGCAGCCCGCAGGCATGAATGGTTCATCATTTGGCATCCTATATTGCAGATCATCAAAGGCCTGACCTGAGTTCACTTCACGTCCGTGTTTGCAGCACCGAAGCTCTCAAATGAAATGTGGGCCTAATTACTTTTTATCTGATGCCTCGCAGTAGGCCCTGCCCTCTGAGAAATTAATATCTGAGTGTCCACTGCTCCCTTTCTCAATTACATTTCTTTCCAAATGCATCAGCCGCCATCCCTCTTGTTAACGTGCAGCGCGGGAGTAAAAGTGTATACGGCACTCCGTTATTCCCCGTACCTTCCCACGGTAACTCTGCAGAATGCATCACACTCCTGCGTCGTGCATTTCAATGCGTGCTTTACGTGCATGTGTCCAAACGCTGATGCATGCAGGTATGGACACGCTCCACCAAAATGCACGGATAAACTACATTGCTGAAGGGCTCTTAATTTGGATTAAGGCACTTTTCCCATCCCAGAAGGGACCATGAGCCATGAAGACATGCTAATCACCCACACTCTTATCTCTGGAGATGGCAGCACAGTGGCCCGGTGGTTAGCGCTGTTGCCTTACAGCAAGAAGGTCCCGGGTTTGAACCCCAGGCCGTCCCAGCTCGTCCTCTGTGTGGAGTGTGCATGTTCTCCCTGTGTCTGCGTGGGTTTCCTCCCACCATCAAAAATACATGCATGCTAGGGTTAATACTCCTGTCTGTGCCCCTGAGCAAGGCATTGGAAAGAAGAAGTGGAGATGCTCCCCGGGTGCTGCACGGCGGCTCCTAGCTACACAGCTAGGATGGGTTAGCACAGTCGTCTCACAGCAAGAACGTCCTGGGTTCGAGCCCCGGGGTAGTCCAACCTTGGAGGTCGTCCCGGGTCGTCCTCTGTGTGGAGTTTGCATGTTCTCCCCGTGTCTGTGTGGGTTTCCTCCCACAAGTCCAAAGACATGTAGGTCAGGTGGATTGGCTGTACTAAATTGTCCCTAGGTGTGAATGTCTGTGTGTGTGTGTGTGTGTGTGGTGGGCCCTGTGATGGTCCCTGGCGGCCTGTCCAGGGTGTCTCCCCGCCTGCCGCCCAATGACTGCTGGGATAGGCTCCAGCATCCCCACGACTCTGAGAGCAGGATAAGCGGTTCGGATAATGGCTGGATGGATGGATGGATGCACAAAATGACTAATAAAGAGTATTTTGTTCTATTCTATTCTATTCCAGACTCACCTTGTACAGGGTTTAGACTCAGCACAGGGTGCAAAGTCCAGTCGTAGACAGAAGCGGTGCCATTACTGCATTAGATTGTTTCAAATCTACAGGCCAGGTGAACACGTGACCTCCGGTTTGAATTGCGTGGCGTATTTTAGACCATTCCTGACCAAGACACCACGGATGCTGTTGTCTTTCCAAAAAAAGCAGGCAGCAAAAACAAACTTTAGAACTCCAACCACACAATGGTAAACACCAAGTCAAAGTCTGTGAAGCTGTCAAACACGGTGACAGCTTGTTTACCCGAACACCGAATTTATGAAGCACAAATCCACAGTAAGAGTTCCCGGGTGACAGCGAGCAAACGTGAGATATTTGGCAGCCCGTGAATGCGAGGAAAAGCGCTTAGGTTTTCTGTCGTTTCTACTTTTTGAAACGCCACGATGAGCAGGCCCGCCCGGCCTTACGCTTAGTCTGTAAAAAGAAAATGCGATTGTTGAAACGGGGGCTGAAATAGTCGGGCGGGAGACCGGTTCGGCTCCAGTCATTACTAGTACTGTCTGAGCGGATCACATCATTCTTCGATTAAATTCTCACCACGTTCGAGGCCTTTCTACGGAGATTCTTAGATAGATTTATTTTTATTTTCATTTTTTTTATTTATTCGTATGCGAGTCTCCCACGGTGTCAAATTCCAGTAATGGAGTAAAACTCGGGTGAGTAAAACAATGTGACCAGGTGCAGGAACTCGTAGGCAGGGCGCGCTGAGAGGCCGGCGCTCTGGACAATTCGAGATTCATGAGACTAAAAAGATTGATGAGGCTAAAATAATTTAGCAGAAGTCAAGCACTCGGTCAGTCACGGGTCCCTTTCAGGGGCAATCCAAAGTCTTTAGCGATCTCGCTGCTGTGGCTGGAGGTCAAAGGTCATCTCATGGGCAACCAGATGCCATCGTCCAGCATGTCAGCGGTTCCAGGGCCTCTCTCGCTGTGTCGGAATTGGTCATATACCACATATCAAGTTCAATGCACAATGAGAGAGAGAGAGAGAGAGAGAGAGAGAGAGAGAGAGAGAGAGAGAGAGAGAGAGAGAGAGAGAGAGAGAGAGAGAGAGAGAGAGAGAGAGATGTGTGTGTGTGTGTGTGTGTGCTAAAGTGTCCAGAGTCTATGTGTTCAAGAGTCTTATGGCTTGTGGGTAAAGCTAGCTAAAGATAGCTAGCTATCCTTAAGCCAGGCGGTTCGAGCCAGATGCTCCGGTACCGTTTGCCAGACGGTAGCGCGGTGAACATTTTGCGGTCGGGGTGGCTGCGGTCCCCAACTATCTGCCGGGCTTTCTTCCTGCACCTCTGGGTGTAGAAATCCGGCATGGCTGGTAGCTCAGTCCTGATGATGTGCTGTGCTGTTTTCACCACCCTCTGTAGAGCATTGCAGTCAAGAGCGGTGCAGCTGCCATACCAGGTGGTGATGCAGCCGGCCAGGATACTCTCATGTCAGTAGTACAGCATATCTGGACACCATTACTCTCTCCGCCTGCTCGAACATCCATCCATCCATCCATTTTCCAAGCCACTTATCCCGATCGGGGTCGCGGGATGCTGGAGCCTATCCCAGCAGGACAGGCCACCAGAGCATCACAGGGCCGACACACACACACACACATCCATACCTAAGGACAATTTAGTAGAGCCGAGTCACCTGACTTACGAGTCTTTGGGCTGTGGGAGGAAACCGGAGCACCTGGAGGAAACCCACGCAGACACGGGGAGAACATGCACACTCCACACAGAGGACGACCCGGGACGACCCCCAAGATTTGGGCGGCACGATGGCGCAGTGGTTAGCACGGTCGCCTCACCGCAAGAAGGTCCTGGGCTCGAACCCCGGGGTTGTCCAACCTCGGAGGTCACCCCAGGTCGTCCTCTGCTCAAACATACAACCTCTCTATCGCTATGTATGTGTATGTTTGAGCAGAGGACGACCTGGGGTGACCTCCGAGGTTGGACAACCCCGGGGTTCGAGCCCAGGACCCTCTTGCTGTGAGGCGACCGTGCTAACCACTGCGCCATCGCGCCGCCCAAATCTTGGGGGTCGTCCCGGGTCGTCCTCTGTGTGGAGTGTGCATGTTCTCCCCGTGTCTGCGTGGGTTTCCTCCAGGTGCTCCGGTGCCTCGTTGACCAGCTGGGTCGATCCGGATTCCCCTTGCACTGCAACCACGGCACCAACCGCAATTCACATGAACAGTCAAGAGTTTTTGAATCAAAAATAATCCCAATTTTTTACAATATCTATTATTAAGAAAAGCAAAAAAACAAGAACAAAAACTGATCAGCAAAGATTTATAACCTGCTTAGTCCACTCTAGGACTATGCTGTGAAACATGTTATACTGCACACTGGCCTCCAGTGTATCCAGCACCCTTCGATGTGAGAAACAATTACAGTTTTATCAAGTACTCCCGTTCAGGGTTACTGTTATAATTTGTATTTTCTGTCACCACATTTCTGTCCTGCTTACATTACACTAACCGTGGCATGTATGGCACCACATTGCTCCCCAGGTGGGCACAATGATAACTTGTTAAGGAAGGTAATTTAATCAAGGACACTCCCCTATTACGCCAGAATCGGTGTAACGGTGTATGGTCATGTGGTGGATTAGACTGCATAAGAGGCCGTTACTCGTCCACACTGACACCGTTTGACTAAGAGTCCCATGTAGTTTGTGTAGGGTGTTTTCCATCGCACAAGTTCCAAGGATCGACAAACACTTGGCTGTGTGTGTGTGTGTACTTCATATTTGGCTTCAGCGACGGGCGCTGAAAAGTACCCACCATTTGCCCGAAAATACTTTAAACAGCACAATGGAGAGGTTTCTTGTAATCACTGCCGTTGTGTCTGTTGTTGCAAAAATAAACCGTTCACGTAAGCGCCCACACAGCGTGCGGTGCTGTTTGTGTCAAGGGGAAAGACAGCAACACTGCAGCAACATCGCAAGGATTAAAGAAGTAACCCGGACAATCTTTGGGACACCGCTTAATCCGCTCAAGCAAATACCTGACGCTCCATTTCCAGCGAGGCTGTCCGGAGCCTCCATGACGGCTGCTGTCAGCATTGGGGTTAACTCCATCCGGCGAAGGACAAGCGAGGGCGGTGGGATATTCACGGCCTCCTTTGCATCTTTCACCTTCACAACGGGACGCAATACGGCCCGTGGAAAAGCTGTAGATTGAAGATAAAAAGGCTGTAAATAGCGACAGCAATGCCCTCTGCAGTAACGGCGACTTTGGACGCGACACAGAGCAACATCAGACAGTGTGCACTGTTTACCTCCGCACAGAAGATGGTGCGGGAGTTAATTCAGAGATTGCGGCAAATTGCAAGATTTCTGCCGCATTAGGTACTGCAAATTAGCCAATCTCTCATGGGTTGATTTGTTTATTTGTAATGTTTGGCCGCCGTTCAGTGTCAACCATGGCACAGTTCCCCCATAATTACTTGTCAAAGCCTTGGGCATTAGAATTCATTGCATTCAATTGTGCGTTCTCTCTCTCTCTCTCTCTCTCTCTCTCTCTCTCTCTCTCTCTCTCTCTCTCTCTCTCTCTCTCTCTCTCTCTCTCTCCTCTCTCTCTCTCTCTCTCTCTCTCTCTCTCTCTCTCATTTATCATGCAGCAATCAGGATGTCACATGGCCTCGGGGCTATTTCCAAATTCAATATATACGTAAGTTGAATTTCATAGAGGAAACTATAGGAGTCCAAAGGAGTAATAAATATTACGAGTGGGAGATTATAGCATGACAAATGAAAAAAAAAAACAAAAAAACACTTAACTTACCCACTGTGCTTCTCCAGAGAGTTTTTAAATCCTGCATTCAAAGAGAGAGTCATCGTCCAAAGCTTGAGGAGAAGGTTCTTTATAAACTGCGGGTACCGGAGCAATGCAGTCCTGTATCGCTCTTCACAGTTGCTGCATATATCCCCTAATTCCTGATTATTCTGCAGTGAGATGCTAGGTGTGCTCAATTTGCAACAGAATAGAAGACAGATTTCTCTCCTGGGGGTTCGATGGTTGAATGCATTCCTTCTCTCTTTTTTTTTTTTAATTAGAGCTTAAAAGTTTAATGGTAACTGCTCCATGATTTTGCGCAGAGGTGCGGATTATCACAGCAAAAGTATATTAATAACATCCGTTGCCATTTTTCTTTTTCCAGTCATAGGATTTATGGGTAGGGATTTGATGAGGACTTGCTTTTCATAAAATCCAAGCCCAGAGGACTTCTCCGTTTTCTGATAGATTTTAATTCCAGTTTTTTCCTTCTTCCCCCTCTAGATGTGAGCGTATGTCCAGCTATGAACTGAGTCCCATGCAGCGGATAATACGTCAACAGAGGAATGGATGCAGCGAAGAAGATGGAGGATGGAGGTTGAGAATTTTCAGTTGCACTTTGATGGACGACACAATCAGCCAAATTTTGACGCAGCTTTTCTAAACTTGCAAGGGTTTGAGACAACATTGCCATAACTCAGAACAACTGAGAATTTTAAAAAAAAGGGACTTGAAGGGAAAATACATCAAAATGACCCCCCCACCCCGCTCTACATCACAGACACAGAGTTCTTTTTTCCTGCTATTTTATCTCCAGGGGACTCGGAGAAAATATTAAGTTTTAAAAAGTGCTTGTACTACATGCAGACATAGCCCTTGTTGAGGTTTCACAATTCAGCAAAACAAGTTCTACTGTTATTTCATCTTTGAAGCAGAATATATGAAAATCCTATAGCACCAATGCAGGATAGCTGCAAAGTTGGAGATGCTCCTGATGGTCATGTATCAATCATCTTCTCCTGGATCGCCACCTTGCCGTGGTGGAGAAACTTGCGCGTACCAATGATCCCAAGAGCTATGCCGTCCGGAGCTTGGCTCCTGGTAGGGTCACCCAAGGTGGACAGGTCAAGGGGGAGTTTCCAGACCAAGCGCGGTTCAACAAAGACCTCAACGGCAGAAATGGCGGAAGATGTCCCCAGGTCACAACAGCAGTGAAGGTGGATGAAGGCTGCAACAGAGGGTGGTCCCCAATCATCTTGGTTCTCCATGCCATGGACTCTGGCCAGCCCCCTGCCAAGGACCGTGTGGTGGCTGCAGGTCCATGTAAAAAGCTGTCACGTGCAGGTGTCCTCCCCTTATGCGGCTCCAGGATCAGCCTCCACACCCACTGAGGACCCAGAGGGAGGACGGTCATACTCGACCCTGAGTGCCTGCCGATGATGATGATGATTAATCATTCACATATAGCTAGATAGATAGATAGATAGATAGATAGATAGATAGATAGATAGATAGATAGATAGATAGATAGATAGATAGATAGATAGATAGATAGATAGATAGATAGATAGATAGATAGAGATAGATATAGATAGATAGATAGATGACATATAACCCTTTTCTTTTCTTCATCATCCTAGTAGGAGTTTTTTTTTCTACTACCACCAGAACCGAGCAAGTCCTTTAGCTGTTATTAGCACCGTGTTGGCCAAATAAATGGCAAAGAAAAATGATGGATGGCCGGGATGGATGGATGGATGGGTGGGCAGCTCTCCAACAGTGAAGACAATACGTTACAAAATATATTTGAAAGGCAAGGACAAATTTGCCATTGCTTTAATAGAGAGATGGGGGGGGGGGGTCAATAATCTTCATCAGCTCCCCTTGTTCTCGAAGCTCTGCTGCTGTCGTTGAGAGTAGACAGGGTAGATAGGTCCTTTTATCAGCAACAGGGCACCGGGTTGTTCACAACACACTGCTTATCTCTCCAACTCCTGTCTTTCCTCCCACAAGAATCCAATTATGTTCCCAATATTAACCCCTATGGAGAATTAACCCCATCCGCCTCAACTCTGAACAAATAAAAGTGGGCGAGGAACCCACTTCCAGTGTTAAATGGGGAAATAAATAATAGATGGAGGATTCATCTTTCGCTCCATCTCTGTGCGCCACTGATCCTACCCACCTGGAGGGCTCCTAAATAAGATCCTATGCTGGCTGAGCACAGCACAGCAGTCCATTGATCCTCGGCCTGCGGTAAGGCTTCTCCCCCCAGGTGGCATCAAAGGGTTGAGGAGAAAGGGCATAGAAAAATACGCAGGAGCAAGACACAGAGATATATACAGAAACACAAACACACACACACACACACACACACACACACACACACACACAAACAGTGGAGGGCTGAATGACTCACCTACCCTCAAGGCAGCAGAGATCGAGGAGAGATTGAGTCCTGAGCCAGATGTATGCATGTATGTGTGTGTCTGTGTGTGTGTGTGTGTTGGGGGGGGGGGGTTCTTGTTCAGCTATATTTACGAAGACCAATTTGAGTTTTAACCGTTAAGAGTGAGGACATTTTTGCTAAATGAGGACATTTTAGCCGGCCCTCACTTCTCCCAGGTTTTCGAGTTAGGATTAGATTAGGTTAAGGTTACGGCAAGGGCTTACGTTACACATGTAGTTGTTGTGGTTGAGGCTAGAGTTAAGGGCTGGTAGGGAATGAATGTAGTCAATGAAGGGTCCTCACAACGATAGAAGTCTAAAAATGTGTGTGTGTGTGTGGGGGGGGGGGGGGCGTAGGGTGTGTGTGTGTGTGTGTGTGTGTGTGTGTGTGTGTGTGTGTGTGTGTGTGTGTGCGCATGTGTGAATAATGAGTGGATGTCACTCTCCAGCTGTTGCTGTAGGCATGAGACGCTCCACAGCATCACAAACTCCCTACCACTGGTTCTCCCCTGCCAAGCCGAGGCTCTGCACAAGAAACCTCTCCTCCGGTGGCCTAAAGTTTTTGTTGAGAAGCCCTGTAAGTCAGTACCTTTACTGAGAGACTGCTTTGTGACCATGCATGAGGAATCACAAACCCTCTCTCTTCTCTTCTTTCCCACACACACCTATTTGTTTTTCCATACTTGTGAGGATCCACATTAATCAAATTAATTTTGTAGCTCCTACCCTTAACCTTAACCCTCAGAACTACATCTCAAACCCCAACCCTTACTCCAACCTAA
>NC_079213.1:108568694-108588694 GCF_029633865.1 Lampris incognitus
AAATCACCGTGGCTCGAGCCCGCTTGATTTGAACCAGCTTATTGTAATAGGACTTGACTCGTAACTCTGCCCTGTAACACACGTGAACTTTAAACCCTTTAACTTGGGATTTACTCCTCACTTGAGCAAAAAGTGACCTTGTCCCCCACCTCTGCTAAATCGAAAACCCAGCCACCCTCCCTTTCCTGTCGTTTTAATCCCCGATTAGCTCCACATTTTTGACCTACCGCTGTTTTTGGCAGTGCTGTCCTGAAATTTACCTTATCTAACAGATTGCTATAGCTAGCTAGCTTACCGCTGATAGTAGCTAATCATTAGCAGATTTTCTCAAGTTGCTGCACCGGGAGCATGTGGAAATTAAGTGTGCATTCATGCGATAACCATTTGTGTAACTGATTAAAAGTGTGCCAATCACAATTGTGAAAAAACTGTAGAGGAACCTGACCAGTTTTCTTGTTGAGGAGAAATGCCTTTGACAAAACCTAAGAAGCAGGTTGGTACCTTAAGGTCCTGTACAGAGTGGCCCTGTCTTGACGTTCAGTGGTAATACTGTCATTACAAGATGGCGGATGGTTCACTGTCCCAAATGCCATTCTATTTTTCCATTAGAAAAAAAAGCGTTGCCTCAGATAAGGTCAGTGATTGAAAGGAAAACCCCTGACCCCACCCCCCTCCCTACAAGTTAAATGCTATGTTTTGATAGCATGCATATGAATGTTGAAGCAGTAGTTCCCTCCTCCCCAGGAAGAGTCCTGATAATTACACAGCGAGGTTCAGCGAGGAAAAGAGATTGTGAACATTGGTTGCTGAACAGCCAGTCGAAGTGTTCGGTGCCAGGATCTAATCCATATGGAATAACCGACTGCATAACTGTTACAATGTTGCACTTATACATTAACCAGCAGCAGACATTTTAACTATAACAGATGGCAATGTTCAAAACACAGCAGGATTTTAGCTCATTATACCGTGGCTGTGGTTCCAGTGCAGCTAATTTCACCAATCTGAATAACACCATTTATCTAAAAACTAGTGAAAAATCACTTTGCTGCCAACAGTACTGCTAGAGGACGAGAAAGAACTTCACAGAACTTAAACTTATTAGTTGCAAGTAAAGACTGAAGAATGAAATATAAGACGGTGCATCAAAGTTACTTTCGTTCAGTACCACCTTGGACTTCACAAAATGTCTCAAAAGTGTCATGAAGTTCTCCTATCAGTTTATAAGAACACAGACAGCAGATTCCAAGACTGAAGTCTTAAGAAGTGCTTATAATCCACGTTTGTACCCCTTTTTTTCCCCCACATCTCATCCCAAGGCTTTGAATCTTACGAACCTCTCTGCCATTAAAATAACGAGCGCCCTGATTTGCTCCATTATCTGTCTGCACCTTCCTGCTGCCTACTGGCAGTAACGCAGGGTTGCACAACTTTGGGTACCTGGCTGCAGTGAGATTCTGATGCCGTGGGCTTCATCACACGTATGTGCATGCACACCTAATCACTTACACATATCTGGACTCGATTCACCAGCGGGGTTTACACATGTGGTGGGAGTGGGAGCTCAGGTCTAAGATTTAGCCTGACGGTACTTCCACCCAGGGAAATACTCACAATTTCACAATGTTACACATACACTAACCCAATAAAGGGCACACGGGTTTTGGGCATCCGGGTTGCCTACCAACATGGGGATCGCCGGTTCGAATCCCCGTGTTGCCTCCAGCTTGGTCAGGCGTCCCTGCAGACAGAAACTCAACTCACCTCACTAGTGAAGCAACTGAACTGATTTGAAAGTTAGCAGCTGTGTTATTTAGTTACAGACTCTTTCTTTCCATATTTCTAGAAGATATATTTTAATGTGTTGTCACGGCCTGTAAAGAAAATACAGCTGTGCACCGGCAGGGATACAGTAGCGCACAGAAGCCGTTTCCATGGTTACCGCACGTAGCGCGCCTGGTGTTTACTCGCCGAGCGCCCGTCTGCCTGCCTGCCTGCTCACACGTGGAGCGCTTGGAGACCCCCCACCAACACGCTCGCCCTCTCGGTTTCCGTCGCCGTGGCAGCGTCTCGGCGCGAGCATCGTCTGGGCAGCGCGAGGGCACGTGAGGCGTGAGAGTTGGGTCCCCGACTCTCATCCACGCCTACTGGCAGCATAAAGACAACTCAGTTCACCAGCCAGCGTTAGCTTCAAACTCTCCACCGGGACGTTATAAAGGGCGTTTAAAACATTACAACGACACAAAATGCAGTTAAATATGCAAGAAAAGGGTCGGAAACCATAAACAATGCTTTATAGCCACGCGGCGCACACACCCTGCGCCACCATGTGTTGGGCCTGCAGTGTACACACCCGCCTCAGTGTGAAGCAGTAAACGAAGGCGACGCTCGGTGGGAAAGTTCATAGCAGGAGAGCGACAGACCGGGGGAACCGAGCGAAGCGGTGCGAGAAGCTTACTGGCAAGTGATGGCGGTGCCAGATGGGAGAGGAAAAAGGCTGCCCAGGAGAGCCGCCAGAGAGCAGAAACAAGTAGTGCCAGCCCAACTGTGTCTAACAGGAGGTCCGGCTATTTAATCAAAACCCCACACTGCAAACGCACCAGTGCCAGATGCAATTCAAATCCCCTTATATAACCCGGATGCCAATTAGCTTTATATAGACTCTCGCCACACCCTCTGTCAAAGCTATTAGAGGAGCTGCTTAACATCTTTGGTGAGATAAACTGAATCTTGATCGCTCGGGAGGGAGGAGAGGGGCCGGGTTTCAAATTCATAAGTTACTGGGCGATGAATGTAGCAAATGCTTACACACACACACCAAAAGTGAATATTCTCACTCATCTCACAACCGCCTCCCAACTATGCCTACCATAGTTAAGGAGTTTAAGATGTGCACCTCAGCACCTCGCGCTTATCATCCATCCCATAAGCTAAGTTTTTACATTTATCCCGTAGCCTCCAAAGCCAGAGTTTGGGGAGTTAATCGCTTTAGTCACACTGCATCACATGTCTGGCCTCAGTCTCTGCTGGGAAGCTGGGGGGGGGGGGGGGTAAGCAAGGCCGAGCCACAGTCGAAAGTCACATCGAACCTGTGACACCGCTGCAGAACTGTAAACACTGGCAACGATGGAGTTGGTCTCTTGAATCTCCTGCAGTATTCAACACAACTCAAAATTTATCCACACGGAAGCGATACAACGTTCGGATCGAGTAGGACTGGTCGGTTGCCCCCCCCCCCCCCCCGGCTCAATGACACCAGAAGGACACGCCCCCCCCGACCGCAGTTGCCACAACACATCCCAGTGTACGGCCCACCCTCTCCCTCAGTGCTCGCCTGCAGGTGGACGCCGAACCCCAGATGCGCCCTCGTTTTGCGGCGAGCGTCACCCGCTCGGCGTCCCGCCTCGCTGTACTCGCGTCGGTCTGGTGGCTGCAGAAGCGACAAAATAAATAAATAAATAAAGCACGTCCTCCTGTGAAGGGAGCTGTGCTGTTTCAGCATCACATTTCCACAGATCCTCAATGACCTGGCCGTTAGCGTTTACCCCACCATATGTGTGTATATGTGTATCCGGTGAGGTTAAAGGAAGCAGCCCTTGTCATTCCCCCGCCCGGTCTTCGGGTAGCTCCCACAAGAGCAACAAAAGATACACAAGCAAACCACAGGACTGAAACAGGCTACGTCAACGGACACCCCCGAGCACTTCGGTATCCATGTCGTAGTCACAAGCAGATCCATATCTGTAGATCCCAGTATTAACGACTGTGTTCGGAAACAAAAGGAGATAAAAAGAAAGGAAGTTGTCTAAATATGCAGCGCTGCCGCTGTGAGAGGATGTCAGTGTGTTGTTGTAGGCCTCGGTTATCACGTGTATGTCAATTTCCCACGCGTTACGGCTCAGCGGAAATGCCTCGCTGCATCTCTTAAGTAGTGAGACGGACCTCGTTCTGCTCCGCCAACGTGGAGCCTGGTCACTTCCACCCCTGCTGTTTGTCTTTCGCTTGCTTGACCGTATCTCTCTTGATCCTTCTGATGCGTATCTAAGCAGCTAATTGACACGGCGGCGCGGCGCTCGCTCTGCCGCCTCACAGCAAGAAGGTCCTAGGTTCAATTCCCACCCGGGGCGGTGTTGGCACTGGGGGAGGTTGCATGTTCTTCCCAGGTCTGCGGTGGCTGTCTGTGTGTACACTCAGCATGTTCTCCCCGTCACCTCTCCACTAGGGGCCTTCCTGTGTGGAGTTTGCATGTTCTCCTCATGCTCACATGGGTTTGGTCCTATATATATATATATATATGTATATATACACTCACCGACCACTTTATTAGGCACACCTGTCCAACTGCTCGTTAACGCAAATTTCTAATCAGCCAATCACATGGCAGCAACTCAATGCATTTAGGCATGTAGACATGGTCAAGACGATCTGCTGCAGTTCAAACCGAGCATCAGAATGGGGAAGAAAGGTGATTTAAGTGACTTTGACCGTGGCATGGTTGTTGGTGCCAGACGGGCTGGTCTGAGTATTTCAGAAACTGCTGATCTACTGGGATTTTCACGCACAACCATCTCTAGGGTTTACAGAGAATGGTCCGAAAAAGAGAAAATATCCAGTGAGCGGCAGTTCTGTGGGCGAAAATGCCTTGTTGAGGCCAGAGGTCAGAGGAGAATGGCCAGACTGGTTCGAGCTGATAGAAAGGCAACAGTAACTCAAATAACCACTCATTACAACCGAGGTATGCAGAAGAGCATCTCTGAACGCACAACACGTCGAACCTTGAGGCAGATGGGCGACAGCAGCAGAAGACCACACCGGGTGCCACTCCTGTCAGCTAAGAACAGGAAACTGAGGCTACAATTCGCACAGGCTCACCAAAATTGAACAATAGAATGGCTACTTCCAGCAGGATAACGCGCCATGTCATAAAGCTCGAATCATCTCAGACTGGTTTCTTGAACATGACAATGAGTTCACTGTACTCAAATGGCCTCCACAGTCACCAGATCTCAATCCAATAGAGCCCCTTTGGGATGTGGTGGACCGGGAGATTCACATCATGGATATGCAGCCGACAAATCTGCAGCAACTGCGTGATGCTATCATGTCAATATGGACCAAACTCTCTGAGGAATGTTTCCAGCACCTTGTTGAATCTATGCCACGAAGGATTAAGGCAGTTCTGAAGGCAAAAGGGGGTCCAACCCGGTACTAGCAAGGTGTACCTAATAAAGTGGCCAGTGAGTGTGTATATATATACATATATATATATATATATATATATATATATATATATATATATATAAACAACCCTAATGAAAACATGCAGGATGCTCTCCTGTCCTGTCACTGACCACGACGTGGATGTCCACCTGGAACTGGTCCCCTGGGCGCTGAAGGAAAGCGCTGCCCACTGGTCCTGGCTGCCCCTAGAGGAAGGCCAGCAGGATGGGAAAGCTGCAGATGCAGAAAGTGTACAGCAGGAGGAACGTTTCTCCAGCCACCACTTCCTGCATGCGTGCGTGTGTGTCCTAGTGTGGAGCTGTAAGACGAACAGAGTCTCTCTCTCATTGGGTAATTGTATACGCATCAATGTGTGACCACAGCATGCCATCCTTCTTCGCTCCGGTAACATGAAAAGGCAGGCGAAGGCTCCGTTGATGCTTCTTATTTCCCCCTTAAATTGATATGATGAAATGGCTTTCCTTACCATGATGTCAGCTGATTGTTGACAGGAAGGGTATATGACCAGTTCTGAATGTATTACAAATTACAAATATAGCAACATGCACACTTGGAAGTACACTCCTATGTGAGGCGATAGCTTTACCTCTATTCATGTACTATTTTGACACTAATGCTAAGCTTCTCATTGTCTTCAGCAGTGGTTGCTTTGCTACATGTGCTAGCTGGTTGGTGTATTTCAACCTGGCATACAACCACATTCCCAATTTATGAGTCTGTAAAAAGGACACGGATAATGGTCGATGCTACAGGATAGTAAGTAAAGATACTGTGTATATAAAAAAACAACTATCTGTGCAATTGCTATAGGCTGATCTTTTGCTATTAATGTTTAATAAATTTGACATATCTTGATATTTTGAATTCCGTGCAGCTGTGCCTGCTTGTGGCAACATCACCGGATAAGAGGCAAGGACAGGCTTTTAACACCATACAATAGCCGCATACAATGTAATAGAAAAACTGACTTGCGACAAGGTGCCTTGCACAGACACGATGAATGGATGTTTGGCTCCCATAGATGCTTTTCTGATCTGCTCCGAGTTATTAAACCTCCAAATAAAAGGAAAACAACAGCATCGTCTTGGCAGGAGTCTTTTTGAGCACTTCTGCTTTTTGCAGAGGGGGACCGGGGAGAAAAAATCCCTTTGTTATGAGTGCCAACTTCATATCTAACTTCAAATTCCATCTACAGCAAGATTATGACATTTCCTTTCTCTGGACTACACTGTTATTTATACTTTTCTATTGCATTGTGTTTACTGTCTAGAGTTATGTGTGTTGCTCTATACTCAGTAGGCAGATTTATTTTTTTATTTTTTATTTTGAGATACTTTGTTGACCCCCGTGGGGAAATTATGCTCTGCATTTAACCCATCCTAGCTGTGTAGCTAGGAGCAGTGGGCAGCTGCCGTGCAGCGCCTGGGGACCAGCTCCAGTTCGTCTTGCCCTGCCTTGCTCAGGGGGCACAGACAGGAGTATTAACCCTAACCTGTTTGACTTTTTGATGGTGGGGGGGAAACCGGAGCACCCGGGGAAAACCTGCCGCAGACACGGGGAGAACATGCAAACTCCACATAGAGGATGACCTGGAATGACCTGGGATGACCCCCCCCCCGCCCAAGGTTGGACAACCCCAGGATCTTCTTGCTGTGAGGTGCCAGCGCTAACCACTGCGCCACCGTGCTGCGATATCTACATGTACAGATATATGTACATGGAAGTTATGCTATGGCCTTTGTTTACAAACACCTAAGTTTGCCCGACCTGATCTGTCCAAAACTTTGGTTATCATATCAGTAAAAATGCAGTTTCATCATCACCAATGAGACCTAACAGATGTCACACCAAAACAGCTGGAAAACAATTGTATTTGGAGAAAAACACAATATGCGCATGGAGACTCTCCTTTTTTTCCCGCAGCCAATCAGCCCACTTCAATTCTGCATCCCTACCATCCATGGCAGCATTACTTAGCACAGTGGTTCTCAATCCGGTCCTTGGGGGGGACCCACCGGTAAGTACCACCGGTTTTCTACTCGGCCAGGTAACTGATTATATTCACCTCTTTGTGTCAGGTATTGCAGCCATCTAATCAGCAAGTGTTTAGACCCGGAACAACAGGTGAATGTAATTATGTACCTGGCAGGATAAAAAACAAAATCCAGCAGGACTGGGGGGTCCCTGTGGACCGGATCAAGAACCACTGATCAAGGAGACCGTCTGAAGCCCACCGCCATCTCTCTAGTGATGAAGACATTTAGCGGTGGGGGGGTTTCTTTTGCAACGCTCATTAAAGTTCTTTACCAGACCCTCTCTTGTCCCTCTTTACTGATCGGCCCAACCATCGCCGAGCCATCACAGACCTTCTAAAGACGACATCTCGCCGAGCCATCACAGACCTTCTACAGACGACATCTCGCCGAGCCATCAGACTTTCCAAAGACGACATCTCACCGAGCCATCACAGACCTTCTAAAGACAACATCTCGCTGAGCCAT
The DNA here is from genome assembly GCF_029633865.1 of Lampris incognitus. Lineage (NCBI taxonomy): Eukaryota > Metazoa > Chordata > Actinopteri > Lampriformes > Lampridae > Lampris > Lampris incognitus. Next base: position 108,576,437 of record NC_079213.1, read on the forward strand.
CACAGACCTTCTATAGACGACATCTCGCCGAGCCATCACAGACCTTCTACAGACGACATCTCGCCGAGCCATCAGACTTTCCAAAGACGACATCTCACCGAGCCATCACAGACCTTCTAAAGACGACATCTCGCCGAGCCATCACAGACCTTCTGCAGACGACATCTCGCCGAGCCATCACAGACCTTCTAAAGACGACATCTCACCGAGCCATCAGACTTTCTACAGACGACATCTCACCGAGCCATCACAGACCTTCTAAAGACGACATCTCGCTGAGCCATCACAGACCTTCTAAAGACGACATCTCGCCGAGCCATCACAGACCTTCTAAAGACGACATCTCGCTGAGCCATCACAGACCTTCTAAAGACGACATCTCGCCGAGCCATCACAGACCTTCTAAAGACGACATCTCACCGAGCCATCAGACTTTCTACAGACGACATCTCACCGAGCCATCACAGACCTTCTAAAGACGACATCTCGCTGAGCCATCACAGACCTTCTAAAGACGACATCTCGCTGAGCCATCACAGACCTTCTACAGACGACATCTCGCCGAGCCATCACAGACCTTCTACAGACGACATCTCGCCGAGCCATCAGACTTTCCAAAGACGACATCTCACCGAGCCATCACAGACCTTCTAAAGACGACATCTCGCCGAGCCATCACAGACCTTCTAAAGACGACATCTCACCGAGCCATCAGACTTTCTACAGACGACATCTCACCGAGCCATCACAGACCTTCTAAAGACGACATCTCGCTGAGCCATCACAGACCTTCTAAAGACGACATCTCGCTGAGCCATCACAGACCTTCCAAAGATGACATCTCGTTGAGCAGATCAGTTCAAATGAGGGCCGCTGACAATGCACTGTGATGTGTTCTGGTTCTGAACTTCCAATCAAGTCCTCCCTCATGCACTGACACACACAAACCCAAACACAGACACACACATCAAATGAAACAAAGCTAAATTAGTTAAAATTGCACAATAATACACATTAGAGACACAAATTAAAAAAAAATTGGTTAAATTACACAACCCTTTAAGATGGCCGTTGCAGCCATTTTGTGGTTCTTCTAGATTCTGGAGGTAGGAGAGACACGCCACAGAGTCACGCAAAGAGGTGAGAGGCCAGGCATTTTGAGCTGTAAGCGCCAGGAAATAACTCGATTCGGAGGTGTGTGATTTTCATCACCGAGATGTGTCTTCACGAAGGTGATGGAGGCAGAGCAGTCAGGGGGGCTGCGAGCCTCTCCTGTTGACAGAGAGGACACATTACTTGTCAGCAAAGTCATCTCTTCAGCGCACAACATCTGTGCTGCTTCCGTGCCACGCTTGTAAGCAAGCCATTAATCTAAAGCAGCACACATCCTTATCGTGCAGACAATAACAGACACACTCTTAACAAAAAGGAAAATAGATGCTGTATCTGATTTTTTTTTTTTGCACTTCATTTATCTTGCGCCTCGCTGTCTGTGGAGTTCTCTGTGATTAATCATCAAACGTCTCCCCTCCGAGATCGCTAGAATCTGACATGGTTTTACTCTCTTCAACACAGTAACAAGAAATACATGCTCATATATATATGAGCACGTATTTCTCGTTCATTTAAAATACATATGGCCCTGTGATGCCCTGGCGGCCTGTCCAGGGTGTCTCCCCGCCTGCCGCCTAATGACTGCTGGGATAGGCTCCAGCATTCCCCCTGAGAGGATTAATGGTTAGCGCAGTCGCCTCACAGCAAGAAGGTCCTGGGTTCAAGCCCCGGGGTAGTCCAACCTCAGTGGGTCATCCTGGGTCGTCCTCTGTGTGGAGTTTGTATGCCCTCCCCGTGTCTGTGTGGGTTTCCTCCCACAGTCCAAAGACATGTAAGTCAGGTGAATTGGCCATACTAAATTGTCCCTAGGTATGAATGGGTGTGTTGTATGTGTGTGGGCCCTGTGGTGGCCTGTCCAGGGTGTCTCCCGCCTGCTGCCCAATGACTGCTGGAATGGGCTCCAGCATCCATGTGATCCTGAGAGCAGGATAAGCAGTTAAGATTATATATATATATATATATATATATATATATATATATATATATATATATATATGAGACAGTAGAAGCCTGTTTCATGTCATAAGCAATCATCAGCTGTCAATGAAGCTACACGGGAGAGAACATACCCCTTACTGCCTCGTCATGCACATCACGTGCACAACGTCCAATGTGCGACATTCAAAAACACGTGATTGCTAACGGTCCAAATTGGGGGGGTATTTGTCTATTGTCATGATTTATTTGTAATTACAAAATAGGTGCTTATATCTATAGTCTGCAACTGCTGGCCGGTTCATTCCTGTTATTCAACACGGACATTTCTGGTTTGCAAATGATAAAATATTGTTCAGTCAGACATAGGTTGCACATTTTACTGCTGGCTGAATATGTTTCGTTCTTTGAGAGGATTTCCCAGGTGGTTGAATAAATAATGTTTCTGTCTGCCAGTGACCAAATATAAGGGCTTAAAGATGTTACACTCTTTAAACGGTTGTTTCTAAAGCTACGCGTGAGCATTAAACCTCTTCTTGAATGTTCCCTCTGTTAGACCGACATGTGTCTCTATTTTGCCGTTGTCCTCTCTCGTCACCGTAGCTCGGTAGATAACTCCCTTCATCGGGCATTTTCTTTCGAGGGGGCACGAGTCGTTCACACGGCAGTTGCATCCAGCAGTTTCATGCCATAAGCAAATAGCTTATGGCATGAAACAGGCTTGTACTGTCTCATAAAGAATTTATGTAACTCACTGGATTATTTTGCTCCTTATTTGTTGAGCACTTTCCCTACCGTTGCGTGTTTCTTTAAACAAAGTTCTATATCCATCCATCCATTATCCGAACCGCTTATCCTGCTCTCAGGGTCGTGGGGGATGCTGGAGCCTATCCCGGCAGTCGATGGGCAGCAGGCGGGGCAATACCCTGGACAGGCCGCCAGTCCATCACAGGGCAAGTTATATATATATATATATATATATATATATATATATATATATATATATATATATATATATATATATATCCATTCCCTCCATCCATTATCCAAACCGCTTATCGTGCTCTCAGGGTTGCAGGGATGCTGGAGCCTATCCGAGCGGTCAATGGGCAGCAGGCAGGGTGACACCCTGAACAGGCCGTCAGTCCACCACAGGGCAAGTTATATATATATATATATATATATATATATATATATATATATATATACACACACACATACATATATACATACATATACATATATATATATATATATATATCCATTCCATCCATCCATTATCCAAACCGCTTATCCTGCTCTCAGGGTCACAGGGATGCTGGAGCCTATCCCAGTAGTCATTGGGCAACAGGCGGGGAGACACCCTGGACAGGCCGCCAGTCCATCACAAAAAATACTGTACCATTAATGTGACTTATACACCAAAGTGAGTTGTATTTTTCATATATATATATATATATATATATATATATATACACACACACACACACACACACACACACACACACATATGTCACCATGCCTCCGGGCCTCTTTTCTGAGTATCGAGGTAGACTGATGCACGGTGGTGCTAAGGCTGCAGCCTTTCTAAGGGGAGATGGATGTGGCGGGGGTCTATGAGCCACAACAGTGACATTTACATTTGGACGCATTGGAGGTGGTTTAGGTGGGGAGGAGGGGTGCCTTCGATGATGGAAACCTTGCAGCGAGGCAGTTACCGCCGTGTTCTCGCCGACTCTCCTCGGCCGTCATTTTTGCCTCGCCTGCTGCGCTATTGAAATGAAATGTGAGCTACTCTATTTTCTTTACAAATTCTGCGGTCGCAGTCAGCAGAGGAACAAAGGTAATGGAACACGGCGGCATGGCGCAGCCAGGGCCGGGGAATGGTAAATGAATAGATTTAAATAAAGATTTGACATTTTTTTTTTCTTTGTGTGGATCAGAGTGGCAGGTCATTCAGACCTAAGCGTCCTGTCTTGCGGAGCACAGCAGGTATAGCTAAAAGGGGATGTGTGCCGATCGGCTCCTGAGTGGAGCACAACTCAGAGGGGAGCCAGCCGGTCTTGGACTTATTCAAAGCAAAAACGCGTGCCAATGATGTTAAAGAGAAACGCATTGAATCTGGGGCAGGATGCCTCATCCGAAGGAAAATACCTCAAGATAGCTCAGAAAATAATCTCCAACGTGCACCAGTGTGTGTCAGAGTGACCAGCGGCCTCTTTTCTGCCGAAGAAAGTTTGAAGTTCAGTAAAAAGTTTTAGCTTGCAGTCGGCATTAAAAGCCTCGCGGGGCCATCATTATCCTTATCTCAGTGGCGACCGGTCCTAATCTGAAGGCAGTCTTGGAACCGTTCTGGTAATGAATTGGATGAATACGCGAACATCTCAGCGCTGAAGTTCACAGTTCGACCCTGGTGTTGCCTCTGGCTTGGCCCGGCATCACAAAAAGCACAGTTGGCAATGCTCCTGGCAGGGGAACCAGTGGCGGCGATGGGTCCCACCATTGCAATTAGCGAATCCTACACTTGGTAGAGTGCCTGTACATCTGCAGGTGGACCTGAGGGGTACGGAGTGAGCGTCCATACGTATCACATGCCAGAAACTTGCAGCTGGCAAGCGGGGGAAAAAGAAAAAAGAAAAGCCGTCGACTTGTACTCCGTGAGCAATGGAGGACGCACATGAAAGTTAACCACCACAGGGGTTGTGTAATAGTTGGACACACTGAACTGTGGTGAAAAGGGGAGAAAGTAAAAGCTTATGGGTAAGTGATTAATGGCGAGTTAGTTTCTGAAATACAAAATACTCAATCAGAGACTTCACGGAAAAAAGTGTGGAGCCGTAAAAGCACCGGGAGCTTACGGGATTGCAGTGGATTTGGTGCATTTCACGCCCGAGAATTTTCCAACCAGCGACATGAAAACCGATAACTCATTTTTCTGTGCCGCTGAAACACTGGCGCAATACACCGAAGCGACTAGTTTATTTACTCATCTTATATATCACGTTGTGTCAATAGTTTTTCATTGCTGCAAGCGACCAGCGTGGAATCGCTTCTATTGGCTTTTAGCGAAGATAGCATTGATTGACACGCACATCTGACTGGAACCTAAAGTGAATTATTGACAGCAGGGCTTATCAAACGCTATCGAGGCAATCGGCGTTGCCAGAGGAGTCGAACTGTCACCTCAGGTGTTCAGAGAACCACTGGTCATGTGAACTCTGCAGACAAAAACTTAATATTTTGCATTGTTGAGTAAAGTCTGTTGCAAAAATAATGTTTTGTGCCCCTGTGCTGTATTTATTCAATGCTACTTAGTTGACTAGACACACGGTATTGTAAACTGATTGGCTCAATTACATCAACAGGCACCTTCTTGTTGTTGTTGTTGCTGCAGTTTTCAGATGTTGCAATGATTTCACCATTGATATTGATATTGTATGGATAATGCACTTTTCTTAAAGTTGAAAAAGTGCTATTCAGTGTAAAAAAGAAGACACCATTATGTCAGATAGCAGGAAATGTGCTAATGACTTTTAGTTTGAGCTGTTATCCTATCTGGTGCTTAAATGATGGAATGTACATAGACGGAATTACAGGAAGTATTTTGCTTGAAGCACAAATCATAAGCAAAAATGACACTGTCTGTAATAATAAATAATAATAGTAAACTTTAATTGTATAGCACTTTTTGAAACAGGGTTACAAATTGCTTCACAAAACAGAACTAGAGGACCCTACCCACATGTACCCTGGCTCTGCCGAATGACACAAGCTAAGCAGGTATGGGCTTGGCTAGTACTTGGATGGGAGTGCTCCCGGGAAAGCTGAATTGCTTCAGGAAGTGGTGTTGATGGGCCAGTAAGGGGCAGTCTTCCCTCTGGTCCTGATTAAAAAAGAAAGCCCAATGCCCCAGTGCAGTGACAGAGCCCCTGTGCTGGAGAAGGTGCTGTCCTTCCGACGAGACGTTAAACCGAGGTCCTGACTCAGTGTGGTCATTGAAGATCTCATGGCGCTTATCCTGGCAAAATTCCCAACCCGGCTGTCTCCAGCCGGCCATGTAATCACCCTGCCGTGTAATTCACTCAGGGATTCCTCCCTCTCCACCTCAAGCTGATGTGTGGTGAGCGTTCAGGCACAAAATGGCTGCCGTGCATCACACAGGTGGGTGCTACACATTGGCGGTGTTTGAGGTGAGTAGCCCCCCCCCCCACCCTTCAATGTGAAGTGCTTTGGGTGTCTAGCTAAAGCGCTGTATAAATGGAATCCATTATCTCCACCAGGTGTACATATATCTCCCCTTCTCTGTACACAAAACGTGGACAGAAAAACCGGTGTTTTTCCCGTCATTACAAGACTTCTGTGCAGTGCTCAAGTCAACTAAATGGGAAATATGGAAGAAAAAAGTAATTAAATAATTTAATATGCAATGCTCAAGCTAAAAAAATCTACCTAATGAAAATATTTCGCCTGTCAGTCTGTGGATGGGCCGCCTCCGAGGTGGACCCTCACATGAAACAGTACAGCAGCAGTATGAAACCATACTGCTGCTGCTGCTGATCACCACCTCTCCTCTTAACCTAGCTTCTATTACTCTTTCCCATATCTTCATGCTGTGGCTGATCAACTTTATACCTCTGTAGTTGCTGCAGCTCTGCACATCACTCTTATTTAGGTGTCCTTGAGTGCTCTGAAAGGCACCCACAAATAAAATGCATTATTATCATTTCATTGTTCTTGAAAATCGGTACCAGTATGCTTCTTCTCCACTCCTCGGGCATCCTCTCACTTTCCAAGATTGTGTTAAGCATTCTAGTTAAAAACCCCACTGCCATCTCTCCTAAACATCTCCATGCCTCCACCGGTATTTGCCGGTATGTCATCAGGACTGACGGCCTTTCCACTCTTCATCCTCTTCATAGCTGCCCTCACTTCCTCCTTGCTAATCCACTGAACTTCCTGATTCACAATCCCCACATCATCCAACCTTCTCTCTCTCTCATTTTCTTCATTCATCTGCCCCGCAAAGTATTCCTTCCACCTTCTTAGCACACTCTCCTCGCTTATCAGCACATTTCCATCTCTATCCTTGATCGCCCTAACCTACTGCACATCCTTCCCAGCTCGGTCCCTCTGTGTAGCCAATCGGTTCAAGTCCTTTTCTCCTTCCTTCATGTCTAACGTCTCATATATACAACTCACCATACGCCTTTTCCTTTGCCTTTGCCACCTCTCTCTTCGCTTTACACCACATCTCCTTGTACTCCTGTCTACTTTCTTAATCTCTCCGACTATCCCACTTTTCTTTGCCAACCTCTTCTTCTGTATACTTTGCTGTGCTTCCTCGTTCCACCACCAAGTCTCCATGTCATCCTTCCTCTGTCCTGATGACAAACCGAGTACTTTCCAAGCTGTCTCCCGCACTATTTCTGCAGTGGGTGCCCAGCCATCCAGGCACTATTCGCTACCACCCAGTGCCTGTCTTACCTCCTGCCTGAACTCCACACAAGTCTTCCTTCTAAAACGTCCACCATTTGATCTCCGGCTCTGCCTTCACTCTCTTCCTCTTCTCGGTCTCCAAAGTCATCCTACAGACCACCATCCAATGCTGCCTAGCTACGTTCTCCCCTGTCACCACCTTGCAGTCTCTAATCCCTTTCAGACTGTGCCCCCTACATGGCATGAAACAGGTTTGTACCTTTCTCATAAAGAATTTACTTGAGTCACTGGATTATTTTGCTCGTTATTTGCTGAGCACTTTTGCTATTGTTGAGTGTTTCTTTGAACAAAGTTACTTCATAAGATATAGTCCACCTGTGTGCCCTTTCCCCCACTGTTGTACGTCACCCTGTGTTCCTCCCTCTTCTTGAAATATGTATTCACCACAGCCATTTCCATCCTTTTCACAAAATCCACCACCATCTGTCCTTCCACATTCCCTCCCTGACACCATAACTGCACATCACCTCCTCATCATCTCTGTTCCCTTCACCAACATGCCCATTGATGTCCGCTCCAATCACCACTCTCTCCTCCTTGGGTCCCCTCTCCACCACTTTATCCAACTCACTCCAGAATTCTTCTTTCTCTTCCATCTCACACCCAACTTGCGGGGCATATGTGCTGATAACATTCAGCAATACACCTTCAATTTCCAGCTTCATACTCATCACTCTGTCTGACACTCTCTTCACCTCCAGCACACTCATGTCATACTCTTCCTTCAGAATTACCCCTACCCCATTTCTCCTCCCATTCGCACCATGGTAGAAGAGTTTGAACCCACCTCCGATACTCCTGGCCTTACTCCCCTTCCACCTGGTCTCTTGCACACACAGTATGCCTACCTTTCTTCTTTCCATCATGTGAGCCAGCTCTCTCCCTTTACCAGTCATAGTGCCAACATTCAAAGTTTCGACTCTCACCTCCACACTCCTACCCTTCCTCCTCTCCTGCTGCCCCTGGACATGCCTTACCCCTCTCCTTCCCCTTCGCCCAATAGCAGCATAGTCTCCACCGGCACCCTGCTGGCCAACAGTACTGGTGACGGTCGTTGGTAACCTGGGCGTAATTTTCCCATCCAGTGAATTTAAATAAATTCATTGTTTAAATAGCAAATGTACTTGCGCCCATCTGTGCGCCCATGGGTGCGCCGGTCTTAAAATGAGGTGTGGTCAGGCACGCTGTTGGTGCATTGCCATCTTGAGGTAGCAGAAAGTGTCTGCACCGTTGACCAACAACAACCTGGTCTGAAGTCAGCGTTGCTGTATTTCCTGTTATTTTAAGGGCACATTGTTAAGATAGTATGCGCCTACATTGGCGGCTGCACAACGTGCAATATTTTGAAAATCCGCCATTATAAACAGCAATCTGCCAAGGTGGGAGCACACCTGGCTTCTAAAGGAAACGGGAGATGACACTCTGGTTTATTTCATGTTATGCTATGGCTAATTAAGGGACTAAGTACAACCCCTTTGCACCTTGCGCCTTACTTTGTGCTCAGATTATCCATCGTTTAACTAGCAAAAGTGGATTTGGACATGCCCTAAATGCACTTGCGCCATGCACTTAAGAACATGTGCTATAGGTCATTTAAATAGTATGTATGTCTGTATGTATGTATTATGTATATTCATGTATGTATGTATGTATGTATGTATGTATGTATGTATTTTTTATAACCTAAATTATAATCACATCTCCATGATGACTCTGATAGGTATTTCCTGATTGCTAGTAGTTATGCAGTTTCCTCGAGAAGTGATCAACTCATTTTTTACACATTGCACATGTGTAACCTCCTCATATCTATAATTCCTGAAACCAGCAACACTTCAAGCGAGGCATTTTCCAAAACCCACATCTCACCAGTGGAGCAGCCTGTGCCATCTACCATGCAGTTCAAAGTTATTCATAGGTCTCATAGCTATTCATATCAACCGAACCAGTGGGGTGTATTTGCCTTTGAAGAATCTCGTATGCCCAAGATCTCAAAAGTCAGCTTCTCAAGCAGCAGCACAAGGAAATCAGTCTTTTAATGTTTTGTTTGTTTGCTTGTTTGTTTAAAAAGCAACCCTATAATCTGTGTTAGAAAATATTCGAGTTTTAAAATCTGCCACACTGCTGCCCAAGAAGTGGGGGTTCCCTGTGTCTAAACAGACCACCGAGCACGGGGTTGTGACAGAATGACTAAAGGCGAATTCAACGAAGCAACTCGTTGCCAGGCTCGGTTCATTTTCCAGCAAGCGAGCGACGCAGGGGGACAAGAGGCGATTCAGTATCACGAGAGGTTGTCATTTCTAAACCTCGATGAACTTTTGGGGGTTCCTTACTTGCATGCCATTTCACCAGGGTGACACCACCTTCACCATTTCAGGCCTTAACCTCAACCCTTAACTCTAATCTTAACCGTTACCTTAGGCTAATGTCAAACCCCGGGTAAAATGGCATCTAAACAGGGAGTCTTGAACATCCCTGGCAATTGCTAATCAGAGTCACGTGCTTCTCTTCTTACCTACCATGTGGAAACAAACCAAATTTTGGTTCCCACCTCCCAGGTTCCAGCTCATCGTTTACGGTCTGTGAGTTCCCAGTTTAATACACCATTCAGCTATCGGACTATCGGACAAAAAGAGCAACGAAGAAAGAGGTGACTTGAACATTAAATGCATTGATAAATTACACATGAATTGAAGAATGCTGCAAGTACGTCAGAGCTACTTAAAGGAAGCATAAAGACACAGTGGTATGTGCGCACAAGCTCTCCACACCAGCAGTTTCAGAAATAATGCCGTCTTGTGTCTGAACGCAGCTCAAGTTCAGCAGGAGACTGGCTATTACGCTCAAAATTAGTTTGGCTGGATTTCATGGTTCTGGCTGCGTCTTCTGCAAGAGACTCCCGTAGCTAAAAGCACATCTTTAAGAAAGCCAGATAGTTCGGTGGCTCGCTGGCTGTAAATTATATCATCTGCCAAAGTGATTTTGTGTGGTTAAAGAAGAAAAACCTTACAGAAATGATACCTCACAGAAGCTAACACCATGCTCCGTAGCATTGCAGAACACACCCTCTGTGTCTGCAGCTGCAGAAATTGATTTTCACTCCAGAAAAACTGAAGCCGGTCCCATTAGCCTCGATGACGGAGTGTCATGTTACTGCCATTTGAAGTGAGCGGTGCCGGGTGACACTGGATCAGGAAAGACTGCGAGACCCTTTCCCTGCTTTTACACTCTATAAATCACAACACCGGTGTCACCGATGTGGGGAGGCCTGCATTCAAATAACCTCATTTTCCTGAAATTCAACATCTGGGGTTTCAGAGTGTGCCACCTTCACCACTCATAGAAAACCCATATCGCACCTTTTCACAGCTATGCTGAGAGAGCAGAGCCGGGTCTATCGAAAAGCTGTTTCTCTGCACCACGCGGCACGTAACATCTGCAAGTCATTCGACACATTGCAGAATTATATCGCTCTTTCTCTCGCTCTCTCTCTCCCCCTGCCCTCTCTCTCTCCAGAGATGAGTTGTGCCTGGAAGACAAACTGCAGTGATGAATCTCCGTAATCACCTCCCTCCCTCTCAGTCGCTCTCCGTGGCGAAGGCCTTGTTCTGGGGGACGAGTTAAAACCCGCCTCGTCGGTGTGGATAACAAGACCAGGAATGTTCAAAATCTCCCGGCAGAGACCAGATGTTGTTTGACAACACCTGGTCTGCCTACCTGACATAGATGGGGGATACTGGCTGGTAATTAAAACATAATTAACGTAAGCTCCAAATACAATGTTTTGGATGTAATCCCTCCCGGAAGCAGACAGAAACCACCGATGGCTGATCAGGGAGTTGGTCGGGGACGCCGGTAGCGGTGAAAAGTGTTGGTACAGGGCACACGGGGGAATATCTATATATGGAGGTATGAAAATCTGTTCTTCCTTACAGGGATCACATTTGTGTGGGGAGCTCCTGATACGATACGAGGAGGTAATGTGCGCCGGGGTGCCCCCGTCCTCTCGCTGCTCATTTCACAGCAAAGTTCCCCACATATTAGCTCAACTTGATGAAGTTTGGATTTCATTTCACCCTCCGGCCCACTCATCACTGAACCCCTTCAGCTACCGGAATAAGAATAAGCCAGGGAGTACCACGGGATGTTCGAATGAAAACATCTGTTTTTGTTTTTTTGTTTGTTTGTTTGTTTTGGAAAAGCCAACTCTGTGGCAGTGTGCCCAAGTAAATACTTACATTTATTTGTACACATTGTGGTTACTTACGAGTAAACCCTCCTTACTAGACGCTCTTTCTTCGGATGAGACGTTAAACCGAGGTCCTGACTCGCTGTGGTCTTTAAAGATCCCAGGGCACTTATCGCAAAGAGTAGGGGGCCCCCCTCCCCCCCCGGTATCCTGGCAAAACTCCAAACCTGGCTCTCTCCATCTGGCCACCTAATCATCCCCCCGTGAAATTGGCTCCATGATTCCCCCTTGCCACCTCAAGCTGATGTGTGGTGAGCGTTCTGGCGCAAAATGGCTGCCGTGCATCCCCCCCCCCCACCAGGTGGGTTCTGCACATTGGGTGGTGGCTCACGTGAGTCCCCCCCCCCTCCTTCACTGTGAAGCGCTTCGGGTGTCTAGATAAAGCACTAGATAAATGTAATCCATTATTATTGTTGTTGTTGTTGCTGTTGTCATCATTATTATGACTATTATTATCATTATTA
>NC_079213.1:108591194-108710860 GCF_029633865.1 Lampris incognitus
TCACACACACACACACTCACACACACTCCCGCTCTCTTTCATTTCAGTTCAATTCAATTCAGTGATGCTTTATTGGCGTGGCTGCATTAGTTACAATGTTGCCAAAGCAGAACAGGTCAACAGAACTCAACTAAACAAAACAAAGGCAAAAGGAAAACCTACATCTGGCAGCAACAGAGAGCAGCACCTGAACAGTAACTGGCAGTGTTTCGGTCCCTCACTGACCCTTAGGCCATGGCGTTCTGACACATATTGTGCTGCAAGGTGTGACCTTTGGCCCTCTCCTAAAATAAGTGGCCATTTTTCTTTCACATCCAGGAGTAGAACATTTGGAATCTGATTTTCCAATTTCTCCTGGTATTTTTCTCTTATGTTCCGGAATGTTTCACAATTTAGGAGGAAGTGCATCTCTGCCTCCACCTCACCTGTCTCCCTCTCTCTCATACACACTCTCTCTCATACACTCTCTCTCTCTCCGTTTCTCTCTCTCATACACTCTCTCTCTCCGTTTCTTTCTCTCTCTCTCTCTCTCTCTCTCTCTCTCTCTCTCTCTCTCTCTCTCTCTCTCTCTCTCTCTCTCTCATACACACTCTCTCTCATACACACTCTCTCTCATACACACTCTCTCTCATACACACTCTCTCTCATACACACTCTCTCTCATACACACTCTCTCTCATACACACTCTCTCTCATACACACTCTCTCTCTCGCTCTCTCTCATACACACTCTCTCTCTCGCTCTCTCTCATACACACTCTCTCTCATACACACTCTCTCTCATACACACTCTCTCTCCGTTTCTCTTTCTCTCTCTCATACACTCTCTCTCTCCGTTTCTTTCTTTCTCTCTCTCTCTCTCTCTCATACACACTCTCTCTCTCCGTTTCTCTCTCTCATAAACACTCTCTCTCTCCGTTTCTCTCTCATACACACTCTCTCTCTCTCTCTCTCTCTCTCTCTCTCTCTCTCTCTCTCTCATACACACTCTCTCTCTCCGTTTCTCTCTCATACACACTCTCTCTCTCTCTCTCTCTCTCTCTCTCTCTCTCTCTCTCTCTCATACACACTCTCTCTCTCCGTTTCTCTCTCATACACACTCTCTCTCTCTCTCTCTCTCTCTCATAAACACTCTCTCTCTCCGTTTCTCTCTCATACACACTCTCTCTCTCTCTCTCTCATACACACTCTCTCTCTCCGTTTCTCTCTCATACACACTCTCTCTCTCTCTCTCTCTCTCTCTCTCTCTCTCTCTCTCTCATAAACACTCTCTCTCTCCGTTTCTCTCTCATACACACTCTCTCTCTCTCATAAACACTCTCTCTCTCCGTTTCTCTCTCTCTCTCATACACTCTCTCTCTCTCTCCGTTTCTCTCTCATACACACACTCTCTCTCTCTCTCTCTCTCTCTCTCTCTCTCTCTCTCCCTCATAAACACTCTCTCTCCGTTTCTCTCTCATACACACTCTCTCTCTCCGTTTCTCTCTCATACACTCTCTCTCTCTCTCTCTCTCTCATAAACACTCTCTCTCTCCGTTTCTCTCTCATACACACTCTCTCTCTCCGTTTCTCTCTCTCATACACTCTCTCTCCGTTTCTTTCTCTCTCTCTCTCTCTCTCATACACACTCTCTCTGTTTCTCTCTCTCATACACTCTCTCTCTCCGTTTCTCTCTCTCATACACTCTCTCCGTTTCTCTCTCTCATACACACTCTCTCTCTCCGTTTCTCATACACACTCTCTCTCTCCGTTTCTCTCTCTCTCTCTCTCTTACACTCTCTCCGTTTCTCTCTCTCATACACACTCTCTCTCTCCGTTTCTCTCTCACACACTCTCTCTCTCCGTTTCTCTCTCTCATACACAATCTCTGTTTCTCTCTCTCTCTTACACTCTCTCTCTCTCCGTTTCTCTTTCTCTCTCTCATACACACTCTCTCTCTCCGTTTCTCTCTCATACACACTCTCTCTCTCCGTTTCTCTCTCATACACACTCTCTCTCTCCGTTTCTCTCTCATACACACTCTCTCTCTCTGTTTCTCTTTCTCTCTGTTTCTCTCTCTCACACACTCTCTCTCTCCGTTTCTCTCTCTCATACACAATCTCTGTTTCTCTCTCTCTCTTACACACTCTCTCTCTCTCTCATACACAATCTCTGTTTCTCTCTCTCTCTTACACACTCTCTCTCTCCGTTTCTCTTTCTCTCTCTCACACACTCTCTCTCTCCGTTTCTCTCTCTCATACACAATCTCTGTTTCTCTCTCTCTCTTACACACTCTCTCTCTCTCTCATACACAATCTCTGTTTCTCTCTCTCTCTTACACACTCTCTCTCTCCGTTTCTCTTTCTCTCTCTCATACACACTCTCTCTCCGTTTCTCTCTCTCATACACACTCTCTCTCCGTTTCTCTCTCATACACAATCTCTGTTTCTCTCTCTTACACACTCTCTCTCTCCGTTTCTCTCTCTCTTACACTCTCTCTCTCCGTTTCTCTCTCTCATACACAATCTCTGTTTCTCTCTCTTACACACCCTCTCTCTCCGTTTCTCTCTCTCATACACAATCTCTGTTTCTCTCTCTCTCTTACACACTCTCTCCGTTTCTCTTTCTCTCTCTCTTACACACTCTCTCTCTCCGTTTCTCTTTCTCTCTCTCTTACACACTCTCTCTCTCCGTTTCTCTTTCTCTCTCTCATACACACTCTCTCTCCGTTTCTCTCTCATACACACTCTCTCCGTTTCTTTCTCTCTCACTCTGTTTCTCTTTCTCTCTCATACACACTCTCTCTCTGTTTCTCTTTCTCCGTTTCTCTCTCTCTCATACACACTCTCTCTCTGTTTCTCTTTCTCCGTTTCTCTCTCTCTCATACACACTCTCTCTCTGTTTCTCTTTCTCTCTCTCTCTCATACACACTCTCTCACTCTCTCACTCTTTCTCTCTCTCTCTCATACACACTCTCTCTCTGTTTCTCTTTCTCTCTCTCTCTCATACACACTCTCTCACTCTTTCTCTCTCTCTCTCTCTCTCTCTCTCTCTCTCTCTCACACACACACACACACACACACACACACACACAGGCATGCATGCACTAATGTGTGTTTGCTGCCACACACCAACCCTCAAACACAAGCGGCTCCCTAGTCAGAGCGGTGGTCATGTGACTGTGTGCACATGCACTAGCTGGACCCTTGAGCCACGCAGGAAAACGCAAACAGAAGAGGCCAGAGAGCAACGTTTCTTCTTCCCTCCCTTGAAACCCGGTGCCATTGAGCAAGGCCCTGAACATCCAACCGCTCAGCGAAGCCGCTCGCTATGCAAGATTTGACGTCACGGCACTCGCAGGCACTCATCCCGCCGGCCGCCAGCAGTCCGCCCCGCCATACCCTCCGTACCCCCCACCCCTCATCACCATAAATAAGGGCGCCGCCGCCCCGACTTATCCGAGGTAGGCTAAAGAATATTAAAATGCGTCCCAGGCACACCTCCCTCCTCCCCGCATGCGTTCATTTGAGCCGGGGAACCTGATTGCCAGTGACACCCGCTCTGACGTAACGGACCCCTAGCAGGTGCTTCAGGCTGCATGCCCACTCTCTGAACCGGCCACAAAGGAATATCTGTCAGGCCTGGTTACCGGCCCCGCTATCTAGGCCCAGCACTCTCTCGCTCGCTCTCTCTCTCTCTATTTTGGTGCTCAGCAGATGAAGGGAGTGCTTGTGTGTGTGTGTAAGAAAGCAAGAGGGGGGTAAGACGAGGGTTGTGAGTGATGAGGAGCAGCGGCTTCAGACAAATAAAACTGGCAAAAACATGCAGTCGCTAGGGAGGACCACCTTCATGGAACCTGAAGTGTATATATTTATGTGTATGTGCGTATCCACATTACCAACTCCAAGAGGCTCCTGTTCTGACAGAAACATGCCCTTCTTCTACGCCCACCACCGAGCTGCTGCAGAAGTGGCTGCGGCGGCGGCGTTGTTTTCTTGCAAAAGAAAAAGAAAAAAAGTCTTCGGCGTGCGTAACGGCTTTCAAAAGGCTTTAGCGGGTATCCACACAGGGATTCTGCGGCGTTGCAGACACACACCTACGGCGCGCCTCAATTCTGTCTGCATCAATAAAGCTTCCTACAACTAGTAAAATATATATGTAACAAAAACATGAACCCCCCCCCCCCCGCCCGCCCGCCAAGGGATTAGAGGGTTCTGCTTTATTGGAGTGCCGTGATTTGTGCATAATTTACTATATTTTGGGTTATCTATTCGTGTCACCTTAACGGCAGCTACACCTTCCCTGCCACCGCTGCAGTGTTGTGTAGGTCCGCACACACGTACTATCCAATTTATAGCCACTTGTTATTGTTTTGTGCAGCCCCGTGTGTAGGAGTCCTGTGGGGAGAAGGAAAACACAGTTGTCAGCATTCCCTGTGCAAGTAATCAGCATCAGCCCGGCTGTTTAAAGAGAACCAGCGAGTGTGACTTTGTACATCATATTTTAGCAGGGACGCCAAAATGCTTACAGTAAGAATGGATGAAAGGGAAGCACATTTTTCCACGTCAAATAACTGGTACATTAACCTCTGAAATGACTGAGAGCCCTTGTGCAAGTTGTTTTTGTTTGTTGAAAAGTAGAAGTTATGCACGTACGAAATACTACCTGCATAATCAATCAATCAATCAATCAATCAATCAATCAATCAATCAATCAATCAATCAATCAATCAGATTTTATTTGTATAGCACTTTTCATGCAAACAAATGTAACACAAAGTGCTTCACACAAGAAAATCAATAAGCTCCTCCCCCCTCACAAAAAAAGTACAGGCTAATTTTATAAAAGTACAGACAAGTTTAAAACTCAGTTGGTAAAATAAACAGAAGTGCCATAAACACTGGTTAACTAAAGTAACAACAGAGCAGAATATATAAAAATAGCAAAATATATAAAACCCTCACACACACACACACACTATGAATTTAGCTGCAGACTGTTTTAAAAAGTAAGGTTTTGAATGTGACCTGTGTGGGGGCCTCTCTCAGGTCCTCAGGCGGGGCGCTCCATCTACTTGGGGCGTAAACAGAAAACGCAGCGCCCCCCTGCTCCAGAGCTGCACGAGGGGGTGGTTTAAAAGACCCCCGCCGTTGGACCCGAGAGTTCCTTCTGGTTTCTG
Organism: Lampris incognitus; assembly: GCF_029633865.1. Classification (NCBI taxonomy): domain Eukaryota; kingdom Metazoa; phylum Chordata; class Actinopteri; order Lampriformes; family Lampridae; genus Lampris; species Lampris incognitus. The sequence goes on from NC_079213.1 coordinate 108,596,353, forward strand.
AGGGATTAGCATGTCTTTAATACAGTGTGGCGCGAGGCATTTAGCACTTTGCATACAATTAAAGGAATTCTGACATCAATTCTAGTTTGGATGGGGAGCGTAAATATTGGAACAGTTAGATTTCCAAAAAATGACCAATTCACCGATATAATAACCAACCATGAGACTTAATTTTCTTGGAAACAACTTTTACTTCATTCTGAGTGGATATAATTATCAAGAGGATGGGTCAAGCTTTGTTTCCTGACGTCAAAAAAAGAAGGCATACATTTTGTTTTCTGTCCCATAACGGAGGGGCCCTTTCACGCATGGGGCCCACTTGGGCCCATGCCCAGGTTGCCCAATATGGCAGACGCGGCGTAGGTTGACACCATTTTAATGCTACTTAGAGATTCCCTCCTTTTCTTTTCTTCGAAAGAGCCACGAGCCATTACACATTTATCAAAACATATTCCGGATTTTTAGCAACGGCAAAATAGATTTCGGGAACAATCCCGTGTTCTGAAAAAATAATGGTCCCCTCCGCATCTTCCTCTCTCTCTATCTTTGCCAAGTCTTCTTTTTTTTGGGTGGGGGTGGGGGGCAAACGCAAAGCGCTACGTTTTGCAGCTATGAAATATACCCGAGTCAAAACGGGGGTTGGACGGGATGGTGGGGAGGTGACTGAATTAATAAAAGTTGGTGGAGTCTGGCAGCGTGAATCAATACGTCCAATACTGGAGAAAATCCCTCCTCCTCCCCCCCCCCCAACACACACACACACCACACAACCTAAAACCACCCCGAGCCCCTCCCTCGTCAAGTGTTGCGAAGGAGCCTTGAGTTGCTATCAAAAGTTAGCTTTCCCAGTTTTGTTATTACATTCCTGAGTTGGGGCTGTGCCATTAAAATCTATAAAACATGGCGGCGCATTACTCTTGTCAAGGTGGGCTGATCTCCTGATCTCCGGGGAGCAGCGATCCAGCGGCAGGCCTTCCAATATGGAGTGATGAGTGATGTGTCATGTGTAAATTGTTCCACAGTGGATCAGACTTATTGATTTCTGACTGCTGGCGCTGGGATCTTTTGAGCCTCGCGCCTCTGTGGGAAAGTGATTACTTTTCATCATCTCATGGATATTTCATCATTACTTCTCTTCCGTCTATCCAAATACTGCCAGCTGCCCTTGTCAAAGGCAATTATGCTGTGAATATGTCCATCATTTTCCCCTTATGAAACTGTCCTTGTGCCAGCGCTCCATTCAGTAACGGTGATGTATATATATATATTCATGGAGGGGAGTTTGGCTTTTCAAGCTATATATGTATATATGTATGTATATATATACATATACATATATATATATCCTATGAGTCAAGTAAATTGAGACAATACAAGCCTGTTTCGTGCCATAAGCAATATACTATATATATATTTTTTTCCCTTTCTTCAAAAATGCCATATTTGCTGAATGCTCTAAGTCGCCGGTGAGGTTAGAGTCAGGTGAGCATGTCAGGGCTCGGGTGCCAAGCCTGCTAGCCATGTACCAAATGTTGGGGACGCTGACTTCCTTCCCCCCCCCCCCCCCCCGACTGTCTACGCTGCACTTTGCATGCCCGGCTGATCTGCGGCGCACCGCCGCAAGTCCCCACTGGTGCAGAATGATGATGATGTTTGTCACGCTCCCTCCTGTCATAGTAAATATGAACACGGAACAGGGCCGGCGTTTAAATGCAGAAGACAGATTGGCAAAGTCATCTTTGTGGAAATACCTCCAATGGTGTTTGAAATGTTACGGCCATGACCGCATGTGCACACTGCAAGGGGACTTCATGCCTAAGTATAACAGAAACCATGACGATGACGATGATGATGATGATGATTAGAGGCAATACCGCCGCCAATTTAGGAAAGAGATTGGGAGGGAAATGAAAAGGGAGATGGATTTTTCTTCCTTCTTTCTTTTAAGGAAAGGAGAGGAAAGTGCACAGTTTAGATAAACAGCCCCTGTTCCATCTTCAAAGTGTGGCTGGGAGTAGATTGTCCCATCTGGAGGCCTGGCAGGAGGTGGACTGAGTTGACAGGAGAGCGTCTGATATGTTAGCGGGAGGAAGGGGGCCCGCTGAATTGTACCGCAGAACACCGCATCGCATCCCATCGCCGGGATGGATGGACTGAGAGCAGAGCAAGAGAGAGAGAGAGAGAGAGAGAGAGAGAGAGAGAGAGAGAGAGACAGAGAGAGAGAGAGAGAGAGAGAGAGAGAGAGACAGACAGACAGAGAGAGACAGAGAGAGAGCAAGAGAGAGAGAGAGAGAGAGAGAGAGAGAGAGAGCGCAAGAGAGAGAGAGAGAGAGCAAGAGAGAGAGAGAGAGAGAGAGCAAGAGAGAGAGAGAGAGCGACAGAGAGCAAGAGAGAGAGAGAGAGAGAGAGCGAGAGAGCAAGAGAGAGAGAGAGAGAGAGAGCAAGAGAGAGAGAGAGAGCGACAGAGAGCAAGAGAGAGAGAGAGAGAGAGCAAGAGAGAGAGAGAGAGCGACAGAGAGCAAGAGAGAGAGAGAGAGAGCGAGAGAGAGAGAGAGAGAGAGAGAGAGCGAGAGAGAGAGAGAGCGAGAGAGAGAGAGAGCGAGAGAGAGAGAGAGAGAGAGAGAGAGAGTTGAGTGAAAAACGTAAACCGCACACAATGGCCGGTGCAAGCGCACAGACTCACACAGATAACGACGCACACATACGCACCTATACACACTCGCACAGATAACGGCCGCTCGCGCGCACATGCGGCCGCTGATAAACAGGTTTCCCCGCAGGTCTCGGGCTTGAACAGTGGGAGGAATCACAGGACGGACACGGCTGCTCCATGCTGTTGGTCTGCATGGGGTTGCAGAGGCATGCTTTGGCATTCTGGTGGCCAAATGGACCCTGTTAAGCCCTTTTTTATTATTATTATTATTGTTATTATTTTTATAGACGTCCTTCCTCAGGCTCCTTTCAGATAAGACACGTGCTCTCCGCTCACCCCAAGATAGGGCGCAGGGCATAGCGCGGACACCCGGTGCAGAGGCGAAGCGCGGCGCAGGTGTGCGTCATCAAAAGCTAAGCTAACTTTAGCGATGGGTTTCGCCGAGTTCGTCAACTTTACGCCTATTCGCAAACCCGGGGGGCCCCCCCGTCTGACTTCTGATGTTTCGCCCTTGCTTGCGTTACCTTCTGCTGACGGCAGGGGCGATTCTAGGATCAGAGCTTTAGGGGTGCTGAGCACCCAGAGTGCTGGCCCGCCAGGCAAGATAAATTTGGGGGTGGGGTGGATCAAACCATTTTCGAAGCATGGGGGGGTGCTGTATTTTTGTTGTTAAAATATTACGTTTAAACCATATACTGGATATGGTTTTGACATTTCTTCAGCTTATTAAACATGGACATACAGTAAAAAATAAAAAAAAACTCTTCAATTTTAGGGGTGCTGTGCTGGGGTTCAATTTAGGGGTGCTGCAGCACCCCCAAAAATGGGCTAGAAACGCCTATGGCTGACGGGGTCGTGCTGTGTTTTTAATGCTGTGGTACAGCGTTTGGTACACTTCCTCTGCCTGCACGTGTGGCTTCTGGCTACGTCATATGCAGCCTTTTTTTGTATTAACGCAACATATTCAGTGTACAGAACGAACACGAATAACAAAGGAGCCATCCCCCTCCGTTAGTATACACGGATATGAAAACGACACTCACTTCCCGGCATTCAAAGAAGGCAGATGACGGCAGGTAGGCGGCGGCAAGCCAGACAGAAGGAAGTCGAGTCAGAAGTCTGTCTGACACCTGACACCTTATTTAGAGAGCGCAAAGGGAAGGAGGAGAGAAAGACAGGGACTGAAAAGCAGAAAGAACGATGGGGACCGACACGGAGAGACAAACAGATGAGAAACGAACGTAAAGACGGCGGACGGAGGGGAATATGTCAAGGACGGCGTGTAAAAGAGTCACCTGCTCGATAAAACGGAGAGCGGAGAACAGCTTCTGTGAGGTAGGAGGCAGACGATGGTGGCTGTACAGGTAGGGAGAGAGCTCAGCAAGGCAGTGATACACACAGTGTTGATACTGATGACGATGGAAGCAGTAATGGACGGGTGGCAGTGATAATGAGGGTACACTGAGGCTAGTGATACCCTCAGTGATACCCTCAGGGTATAATGAGGCCAGTGATACCCTCAGTGATACCCTCAGGGTACAATGAGGCTAGTGATACCCTCAGTGATACCCTCAGGGTATAAGGAGGCCAGTGATACCCTCAGTGATACCCTCAGGCTACAATGAGGCCAGTGATACCCTCAGGGTACAATGAGGCCAGCGATACCTTCAGTGATACCCCGAGGGTACAATGACGCCAGTGATACCCTCAGTGATACTCTCAGGGTACAATGAAGCAAATGATACCCTCAGTGATACCCTGAGGGTACAATGAAGCAAATGATACCCTCAGTGATATCCCCTCAGGGTACAAAGAGGCTAGTGATACCCTCAGGGTACAATGACGCCAGTGATACCCTCAGTGATATTCCCTCAGGGTACAATGAGGCCAGTGATACCCTCAGTGATACCCTCAGGGTACAATGAGGCCAGTGATACCCTCAGTGATACCCCCAGGGTACAACGAGGCCAGCGATACCCTCAGGGTACAATGAGGCCAGTGATACCCTCAGTGATACCCTCAGGGTACAATGAGGCCAGTGATACCCTCAGTGATACTCTCAGGGTACAATGAAGCCGGTGATACCCTCAGGGATAACCCCTCAGGGTACAATGAGGCCAGTGATACCCTCAGTGATACTCTCAGGGTACAATGAAGCCAGTGATACCCTCAGTGATATCTCCTCAGGGTACAATGAGGCCAGTGATACCCTCAGTGATATCTCCTCAGGGTACAATGAGGCCAGTGATACCCTCAGTGATATCCCCTCAGGGTACAATGAGGCCAGTGATACCCTCAGTGATACCCTCAGGGTACAATGAGGTCAGTGACACCCTCAGCCTTTTTTGTAGAAAAACAAGTTTTACATATTGTTCAATGGCTTTCAAGAAAACCAACCAAAAAAAATTTTTGTTTGTGAATTTGCTTTTATGAATAAAAACAATTGTCAATGTTATTAACAGATTCATTATGAAAAAAATATCTGTCGCCTTTTTTTGGGTGTTTAAAGAAACCGAATATTACTTTCTCCCATAATGAAACAAAGTCATTGAAAAGACGACCAATGACAAATCTGCCATGGTCTTGCCAGAACGTCTTGGTGTGAGAACAGGGCCAGAATAGGTGCAACACGGGTGTCTGGACGCTCACCACAGAAAGATCAGTTCGTGTTCACAACTCTTTCAAATTTCTGCATATAGTGATCGATTTAATCTTATTTGTGATTAGGTGCTTATGTGGAAGCATCCAGACCCTCTGCCAGTGTAGTATGTCACTCACAAACCGGTTCCAATCGTGGAAGTAATACAACCATGGTTCCAGCATGCCGTGACATACCGCTGCTATCTAATTGGTTGCGCTTTAAAAGGTCAGCGGCAACTGAGGTCAAAGTTGAAATAATTTGAATTTACGTTACGTTAGCAGTAGTTACGTTACTTTACGTTAGTAGGCGGCTCCGAACACGGGGATACTCAGAAATTCTTGCTAAATCTAGCATACATCCGGGTACTTCTCGTGTACACAGAATTCCCATACTATGCAGTTGGAACGCACTACATACTCATTTTGACGTCATACTAAGTAGGACTAGTACGGTAGTAGTGGTGCACCATGGGTGTCCGGGTGGCGTAGCAGTCTATTCCGTTGCCTACTAACACAGAGATCACCGGTTCGAATCCCCGTGTTACCTCCGGCTTGGTGTCTGCGGGTGGGAGGCCGGATGTGGGTGAGAGTGGGGTAACTTGCCAAGTACAATTAGGGAGAAAAATGAGGAACCCCCCCCCCCACACACACACACAAAAAAAGTAGAGGTGCACCACGCCAAAGGTAGGGCTTTCGTCTAGTTTGCCACCACGCTCCTCATAGGAAGACAAGGTTTTATCACTGATCATACGCGAGTGCCGTTACAGCCATAACAGATTGTCTCTTTGCATTCTCCTTATTTCACTTGTGTGTGCCTTTCTTTCCCTTTATTTTCTTGAAAAACAGAGACAAAAAAAAAAAAATCTCACACTTCCATAATGGCATCTGATTTACAGTAAAAAAAGACTGGCAGTGGCCACTGCGCTAAATGGACACATAAAAAGGAGACATTAATGGACTGAAGAGGGGCATAAATCTGCTCGCAAAGTCTCTATTTCCAGTGCCTTTGAGAAGCAGGCTAGTTGAGATGAGAGGGAAATGGATGCCCCGAGTAAGGACAAATCTGTGACTTCCAATTATGCTTTCACTAAAGTGCTGATGACATCACACGAGACGTCCACACCGATAACGGGAAGACACACACAAAAAATGCAATTATTAATTCATTTCGTTGATATCATTTGCTTTCCTCTGATAAGATATTAAGTTCAAGTTCAAGTTCAAGTACTTTATTTGTCACATGCACAGAAATACAGAGTAAAACATGCAGTGAAATGAAGGGGGTACTCACTCTGTCACTGTGTGAAAAAAAGACATAGGCCTAGTATATAGAGATAAAAGACAAAAGATCAGTGCATTCTCAAGTCAAAATGAAACAAACAATAAATAAAAAATAAAAACCTAGCTGTCTCAAGTATGTGAAAGGTCGTATATGTTGAGAGTTCTTATGGCCTGTGGATAGGAGCTTCTCTTTGGTCTCTCTGTTTCGGCCCCAAGACTACAGAGGCGTCTACCAGACCCCAGTATCCTGAACAGTCCGTTGTTAGGGTGAGAAGTGTCGCTCGTGATCTTCTTGGCTCTCGTCCTCACCCTTCTGGTGTAAGTGTCCTGCAGGATGGGGAGGGATGTTCTGGTGGTGCGTTCAGCACCGCTCTCTACAGGTCAACTCGGTCACGAGCAGAACAGTTTCCATACCAGGCGGTGATGCAACCTGTTAGGACGCTCTCCACAGCCGAGGAATAGAATGTCTCCAGGATGGAGGGCGAGACCTTGAATTTCCTCAGCCTTCGGAGGAAGCAGAGCCTCTGTCTGGACTTCTTTAGAGTGTGCTGGGTGTGAAGAGTCCAGGTGAGGTCCTCAGCGATGTGTACGCCGAGGTATTTAAAGCTGGAGACCCTCTCCACAGGTCGATCTTTAGTGGGTTGTATCCTTTCCCCTGCTGTCTCCTGAAGTCCACCACCATGTCTTTGGTCTTGCTGATGTTCAGGGTCAGGTTGTTGGACTGGCACCACCGTGCCAGGTCATCTACTTGGTTCAGATAGGCCTGTTCGTTGTTGTTGGAAGTCAGGCCTATTACCACTGTGTCATCTGCAAATTTGATAACGGAGGTGGAACTGTCCGTGGCTTTGCAGTCATGTGTGTAGATGTTGTACAGCAGAGGGCTCAGCACACAACCCTGAGGAGCACCTGTGTTGAGGATCAATGTTCCAGAGGTTAGGCCGCCTGCCCTAACCACCTGGGGCCGGTCAGTGAGAAAGTTGCACACCCAATTGCACAACGGGGTGCTGATTCCTAGCAGCCTTATGGTCGTGACCAGATTGAGGGGGACTCTAGTATTAAACGCTGAACTGTAGTCAATGAACAGCATACGTACATAGTTCCCTCTCCCCCATCCAGGTGGGTTAAGGTGGTGTGCAAGAGGCTGGAGATGGCATCATCTCTGCATCTGTTGTTTTTAAGTGAAAAGGAAAGATAAATTGTTGGTTTTTTTTACAATACATTCGACAAGCCAAGGAAGTCATCCGCTTAATGTTTGGCATTGATACGGCAAAGTACAGTGTGCTCATCTGCTTGCACTGCATGAAAAAATGGTCGTAAGTCTTTTTCCACGATGTGAGCTCAACTTCATTTTAATACATAAGAATGATAAAAAAAATAAAATAATCTTCCACCCTTTTGAGCCACATGTACTTTAGTCATTTCCGAGTGCAAAACTGGGGGGGGGGGTGATTACCAGCTATGTTCGCCATTTACGTCCACTGCATCCTTATAAGCAACGGTTATTTGGGCATCTGCTAAAGAATCGTAAGTAACATGCTCGAAGTACTTTGTTGATGATAAAAAGACAATTCTTTTGGTACTAAAGATACTGAATGGTAAACCACGAATAACAGTGATGGTTATTATTAGAGTTGGTACTATTACACCGGAGGAAGGGGCTGCCGGCTGCTCCTGGCTGCCCGTGGAGGAAGGCCAGCAGGGTGGAAACGATGCAGACGGAAGATTTCTTCAGCCACATCCAAACCCTGCATGCATGCGTGCTCTAGTGTGCTTTAACGGGGTATTATTATTTATTACTCATTGTATTACATATTTCCAAAAATATTCGCACAACATCACACATGAGCAAATACACTATTTTTCCCCCCCTTGCTCTTTCGGGTGTTTCTATTTCGTTTTACTTTCCTGTCATTCCAGCTGTGTCACTCTTGCGCATTGTGTTGTGACCTTTGGGTGTGATGTAGTGTAAACCGAACTGATGTGTGGTTGAGAAGGTGGGGCGGTGGCTGGTGTGTGTGTGTGGGGTGCTTTGACACCCCTGAAAGGTCACAGGTGGGATTGATGCCCCTGATGTCATGCGGGTATGGTGTATATCATCGAGCCTTATAGGACAATGTTTTCTAGCAAAGTTTGTGTGACAAGGCGTCCTTGTCTCTAGCCAACAAAGAAAAGTTGTTTGTGTGCAAACAAAACATTGTCACTTTCATGACATCCAGTTCTGCTTGTTTGTTTTATTTATTTATGGGGGGGGGGAGTAGGGAGGTAATGTCCATTTTGTGTAAGTTTTAAATCAAGCAGTAACTTGCTGTGAAATCTTTGCCCTGGGTGGGCAGTGACCTACCAATGTGACAAATCCATCAGACTCACAATGACGAAGGACCCACAAAGCAGACTGACAACAGGTAGTAAACTTTCCAAAAAGGTGTTACCAGGCAAAAGGGTCGGCACACGGGATTCAATCAGATCAGGCAGAGTCACATAAAACAGGCAACGGTCAAAACACTCACTGGGAAGACACGGAAATAATGCTGGGCCGCTCACAGGGGGGTAAAGACGAACCGGCGACGGCAGGGAGCCAACACATGGCTTAAATGGCTGTTGGCATATGACGTCACGACCTACAGATGGAGGGCAGGAAGCGATTTTCTACGTAGGAAGCACTATCACAAACTTGCGAAATGCCTATGTTTGGCGTCATTAACTGAGAAACCACAATGAGTTTTTATTGAGGACCAAAAGTTCTTGTTCATGAGGGGGAAAGTGCAAGAAATTGACTGAAAACACCGGGAAAAAAAATGGGTTGCAAACCGTCGTCTGCGGGTGGGTGTGTACAAATTCGTCAATAAAAAAACCCCTCTTCCTAATATAAGGATCATGTCCAACATATCTTACTTCCTGTTTATACCTTTCTCTCATAATATCGTCTGAGCTAGCACAGTTCGGGCTAAACTAGCTCCATCTCATCATCCATTCTGCCTTTCCCTTCCTGCCCTCCATCTGAATCACGTGACCGTAAACAAACGATACACACATCGTGGACCGCGAAGGCTGCACCCTCTGAAGGATGCAGACCCTGAATTGGGACACAGAATGACGCAGGTGGAACACACTGGGGCGGGCCCGGCAATCACACAGTAGGGGAACTATGGCAGGATGAGACATCTGGGGTCTGGAGCGGGTCATGGCAATATTAACGCAGAAGCCCAAGCTCATATTACGCACAGATGGATAGAATATAGTCTCCGTTAGTTTGGCTATGAATCAACAAATATGCCGACTGCAAAGTCAGTCAGATGTGGGCATAACGCACAATCAAACCAACCAATGCACACTTCTAGCTTACAATGTGTTCACACATTACAGACTTACACAATACACACCTCTGTGTTGGTACACGGTGAGTGAGGGCGAGGGAGAGAGAGAGAGAGAGAGAGAGAGAGCTTGGGGTCAGTGTACCGATAAGCAGAAAAAGCTTATATTCACACTTACAAAATGTGCAAAAGCGCACCGATAACCACACACAACGAGGGTCTGTGGACGGCACACCAGGATAAAGAAGAAGAAGAAGAAGAAAAAAGAGAAATGTTGCATCAGTGCACAGTAGCCTCACATCAGAAAACATACACAAAGCCAATAAAATGGTTTTTAAAAAAAAAGGGCCTAAAAGGGTCTTAAAAAAAAAGAAAAGCCAAACTATGCAGCTCCAGGATCGGCCTCTACCCCACCTGAAGACCCACCAGGACCTAGAAGGAGAGCAGTCATACTTGACCCCGAGCGACCGCCGATGATGATGATGATGACGCTGATGATGGTTTCCCATTAGCTTTCTTCATAAGACAACGCTGTAAGAAACACCCACGCGGACCACCGCCATGCAGGAGCGGATGTCACGTGACACGGAAGAGTCGTTGATCCTCCAACACAGCGTGAGGACCAACTGCACGTGCACACACCTATGAAAACGCCAGCCTTTGCGTCAAACCTGCAGACAGAGGCGCAGCTAGCCGCTGCCGCGGCCCATGGGCTGCAACCTGCTGCACTCGGGGGGGGGGGGCGGTTCTTAGGAGCACGCTGTGGCAAAAGGAGCATACTATCAAGTAAAATAAATGAATATATTCCAGCAAATTATGAATATAATGATCACTAAATACAACTATCAGGTAATCTCAGCATTTCGTTTTAGCTTTGGTGGGGCACCGCCCACCCTGCCCGCACGCCAGGGTGTGTGTTAACAGTTCACCGTCTATCTTAAACGATTCGTAATGTGTAAAAAAACAACAATTTGGGATGGAAAGAGGTTTCACTTCAGCTTTGTTGTATTGCGCTTTAGAAGCATCGATGCACCATAGAGGCAACAAAAAAAAGTCTATTGGTTTTAGGTTGTTCAAAGAAAAATGCTTTTGCAGGTAGTGGGGAAAAAAAATGAAATCAAAAATGGTATCTTAGAAATATCAGAAACATTCATTTCTATCCTGTCCTTAATACTCTTTGCTTAGTGGCCCGTATCTTTGAGAAAGTGACCTTTTGCGTCGGCGGCAGCATCCAGCAGCAAATTGACTGTCTGACAAAAAGTCCATCAAGATTTTATGATTTCATTACTTGCAGGAGCCAAGCTCTTTGTCAACATTGCCCAAACAATGACAGATTTTCATTTTATTTTTTCCCTGCTACCTTAATTGGAAGGCATTCATCATTAAACACAGTGACGGCCAAGATTGAGTAAATTTCAATGTGCCCGATAGGATTCAGGTTTTCTACATCTCAAGAAATTTGCAAAAAGCAAATTTTACTTCCGATAAGCGTTGCCGCCATTACACGAATCCACGCTTAACGTGAACTGGATGATCCAGGTCACCCACATGCGGGCTGCAAATTATTTTTTCAGAAACCCCAATCGAAACGTTTTCTAGTTTGGGAGGCTTGGGGAATTATAGCCAGGATCACCGGACGGGCAAAAAAAATCCAGTGTTTCCTGTGCAGGATACGCCCCTGCACATGCAACAATGGCAAGAGGATTTGCAAACAAAATGGAGACAGAAACTGTTTCTACCACTCATTCCCCACACAAGCCCCCAAAGCCCAGCAGACACAGGCTCTCACAAAGTAAATAAATTAAAGAATAAATCCTCTGCGATATCTCACAGGGGTAGCGTAACCGCAGTGACACCGAGGAACACAATCAATGATAAATGTCATTTACACCCCACAGTGGAATTCTGCACAATGAGAACGAGATATACCAGAATGGATATCGACAAAAACACGTTTCTCTGTCAAATATGCGTCCCTCTTTCAGATATGTTTGTTCAGCGTGGACAACTGATCTCAGCATCACAGGGCGAAAAAGGCCCGTTTCTTATTTACCTTTTTACCACCCCTGCATACTGCAACCACATTTCCACCCAAGTGCTTCTTTCTTTTTTTCCTCCGTGAATTTGGTCATTTTGAATAAAAAGGACTTGATGGGAGGTAGCAGATATGGGATAAAATCCCCAAAATTTGATTTTAAACGCTCCCTTGAGGTGTGTAAAGTTTTTATTTGATAAAAAAGAAACGCAATAAATTGCGATGGTCGGGTATCTGCTGAATGAACAGTTAATGTGAATGGATTTTCATCAGACGATCAACTGTATCTTCATCTTAACCTCAGATGGACAATGACCGCAGTCAGCGTTACAGTGGTGATTGGAGTTGCTATAGCAACCCCAACATCTGGCGTAGCAACTGCAAAGCATCCATCCATCCATCCATTATCCAAACCATTTATCCTCCTTACTCGGGGTGGCGGCGATGCTGGAGCCCATCCCAGCAGTTATTGGATGGTAGGCGGGGAGACACCCTGGACAGGCCGCCAGGCCATCACAGCCCCCCCCCCCCCACCACACACACACACCTAGTGACAGTTTAGTATGGTCGATTCACCTGGCCTACATGTTTCCGGACTGTGGGAGGAAAGCGAAGACCCACGCAACCCCAAGAATTTGGTTAGGAAAACTAATAAAATATAAATTATTTAAAACTCTTGTTTATTATTTTGGTAATACATTGTGCGTTTTTATTTACGAACACGACGAATAATAATAATAAAAAAAATAAAAATCTAAATGCAGTCTTTTCTCAAACGAAGGAGCGCTACCCAAGTCTCGCGAGAATGAGTCAGAGGTGGTGAAATTGGCTAGTTCAGTTTCGCGCGCCTCACACGTTAGCTAATACGAGCTGAACGTGGGAGAGATTTCTCGCGCCCAAAAGACTGCGCACCTCAACAAATGTTGAGGAGACACATGTCAACCCTGCGGTCTCAAGGCAGTGTTGAAGAAGAGCGGGCCGACAGTTTACAGCGAGGACTCCCGATAACGTGAGGGAGGATGAAGACGAGCTAGACGAGCTGCTGCCTCCGCCATTTGATCAGCAGTTAGCCTCCACCCCGAGCTGCAGCAGCGGTGTAGCTGATATTAGCCATACAGCTAACGAAGGACCACGACGCCCTACTCTCTGAAAATACCCCGCGAAGAAGTACGGACTTCAAATGTGATCCTTCAGTTGCTGATGGTATTGTAACGTAGCTCAATCAATGCCCGCTGGGGCTCGAACCCGGGACCTTCTTGCTGTGAGGCGACTGCGCTGACCACTGCGCCACCGTGCCGCGTTATTCACAAATGGTGCGTGAAAACAGAAAGTAATTGCTGTCAGCCATAGAGGCACTGGCATGTCAAACTGTTGCACAGCGAGGGCACAGGGGAGATGTAACATCTGCCAACAGGGGCAACTTTACCGAACTCATACATGTAATTTGCAAATTCGGGGGGGGGGGGGAGTGGCGTCAAAAATATCTCAGATCCGAGAAACGCAAAGTACACTGACCATGACATACAGAATGAACTGGTTGATATAATGGAAAATATGGTTAGGGACCAAATCAGTTGAGGATTTAAGGAAGCAGGAGTTTTTGCACCGATGGTGGACGAGAGCAGAGATGTGAGTAAAAAGGAGCAGGTGTCCGTGGTCTTGCGGGACTTGCACAACGATGAACTACAGGAGGAGTTCCTTCACCTTACTCCAGCTGATGGCTTAGACGCCAAACCACTCTTGACAACAATCAGACAGACACTTAGTGTATGCAACATCGACCACAACCGGTGTATTGACTAGCGCTATAATGCTGCTGCCCTTATGTTGGAGTGCAATATGGGCATGCAGGAGAAGTTTTAGGAGAGAAGTCCCACAGACTTTTGTGTACATTGTCATGCCTAATGGCTCAATTTAGTGTTAGTTGAGTGTCAATAATGTGCAACCAGCGGGGGGGAATTCTTTGAAACTGTGCAGATGCTGTACAATTTCTTTTCAGCTGTCATACACAACGTTTTCCTTAAAATTCAAAAGAAACTCGAGCCAACACAAAAGCCGGGTTGACCTGAAAAAGTGATATGAAACACGACGGGCTTGTCAATATTCAGCACAGAGGGCCATTCAGAAAACCTTTGCATCCGTGCAGCGCTCGATGATGTTGTCAAACAATCAAATGCTCGGATGCAGACAGAGTCAAGGGGAATGAAGGAATCGATAGACGGCCAGTTTGCTTTTCAACTCACTTCATTTAAGGATCCGTTTTGCGCCGACAAATTCTTGTCTATGTACAGTCAGTCCCCAGATCTGCAACTAGCATCTGCAACGTATCTTGTTGAAACTGTGACTACATCTCTCCCAGGAAAGCGAAACAAGAAGTCGTAGAATGACATATAGGACAAAGCACAGGCCCCGTCCTCAAAGGCCGGCACCCTCATCCGGCTTAGAAAGGAGAATAGACAGGCTCAGCAACTGAACCAGGCAGGGGTGGGCAGTCTTAACCAGAAAGGGCCGGTGTGGGTGCAGGTCTTTGTTCCAACCAAGCAGTTACACACCTGTGTCTCCTCAGCAAAGACTCTACTGGTTGATTAGTGGGATCAGGTGTGGTGTACCTGCTTGGTTGGAACCAAAACCTGCACCCACACCGGCCCTTTCTGGATAAGATTGCCCACCCCTGACTAGAGAGATTCATAGTCGATGCTCCAACGGGAGAGCACCCACCATTCAACTCCACCAATGACACCTGTAAGCGCTGCTCCTATCCTGTCATTGACAGACTTGTCAATGAACTGAAAAGGCGTTTTTCATTAGAACTGTATGATGTTCTACGGGGTACGTCTGCCCAAAACACAATTCATTTCTCAACTGGAATCTGTATCACCCATCGGCCAGCATTACAGGATAACAGATGACAACTTGTCAGCAGAATTGCAACAAGTCCGACGGCTCCCTGACTGGGAAAAAAAAAGAAAGAAAAAAGAGCAGGGACAGATCGGGAACACTACACAATAATACTCTCTCTTCTTCAATAAGGATGCGTTTATTGATTTGCACAGACTTCTGTGTATATCAGTCACACTGCCCGTCACATCAGCGACCTGCGAACACAGCTTTTCTTGTTTAGGCCACGCCAAAAACTACAGGAGCAACGGAGCCACTAGAAACAGCAACCTGGCTTTGCTGTCCACCAACTCCAGACAAGCGAGGGCCCTTGACGTGCAGGTCATCACTTCTGCTTTTGCCCTGAACCACAACAACAGGTGCATTGTGCTGCTATGACGGACATCCATTGGTGAGTAGGCTAACCTTAAGTTATATTATCTTGTTGAACAATTTACACCTACTAGGCATGTATGCTGTAGTAATGGTCTGTATTGTGCTGGTAATGTCAACAGGCATACTTGTCGATAGTATTCAAGGGCATGTATTCCTGATGGGGTTCGTGTAAGGGACTATTGTGTTGGCCACTAATGGCAATAGGCTATGTTTAATGTTCAAGTTATGTCTTGGAAAAGTCGCATTAATTCTTCAGCGTGTGATGGCACTCGCACGTTGGTGCTCATGTGCTGTGGTTCCTAGTATAAATGAAGGACTCTGAAAGTCACTCTGAATAAAAGTGCACTAATGCATTATATTCACTCTGTAAAGTGCACAATTCTGTCTAGAAGTCGCTGTTAAAATGTGCACGAATTTAAAAACTTGCACGATCACCAGCATGTGTTCCAATGTAGCCAAGTAGAATAGTGGTATAGTAAAATACATGTGATTGTGAAGGGGCATGCATTGCATGATTATGGAAACTTGACAAACACCTGAGGCAACTCCCATACAGCAACTGCTAAGCCACTGCAGTGAAAAATGCCTGGCGCCACCCATGACAATGACAGATCACAGAAGATACAGGAGGACTGACTAGGAAATTAAAACTTTCCTTTGTCTGATACATGAAATAAACATGATATTGATATTAGATGGCAAGCTGCAGGGTGATGCATCCATTTATCAAGCTTCACCAAGTCTTTGACAGTGATTTGTCGAGCATTTTAACATTGCTCAGTGCATTTTGTCTTTGTTTTCCTCTCCAGACAACATTAAATGTGGCCATCAGCTGAACCAAATGAGCAATAAAAGCTTTTCACATATGAATCAGTTCATGATAGACTCTGTCCATTTTTTGGTGGGCGTGGAGGTATGGGCATACGACGTAGGCCTACATTAGGGGCTTCATTTGTAAACACACCTGCGTTTGCATGTCTTTTTTCAGGATATGTAATCATTTGCTTGAAATTCATCAGAAAGTCAGGTGGAAACGTTCAAATGGACTGCTCTTCCTGTAATTGAGCGACATATTTATGCTGTCTGCTTCCTGCACATTATTTGCAACATGTGCCCACCAGTGGTCAAAATATACAAACTTACATAAATGTTTAGAACATCCAGGATGGGTTTGGAGCTGTATGGGGGAGGCTAATTTGCAATCTAGTAAGATGAATGCAGGGTGGAAAAAAAAAATAACCCAAAATAAACAGGGAACGGATGGATTAGAGGATCATCCCCACACAATATCTGTTGACCTACTGACACAATTGTACGGTAGATAGCGTTTAAAGTCTTAGATGATATACCTTTTAGGTTTTTACCGCGTTGACCCATTTCCAAGAGGATCAAAACGGCATATTTGTCATGATCGGTAGAAGCGGACCCAGACGCAGACACAGACGGTGGAATTAAGCAACGTAAAAGGGGTTTATTGTGGGAATAAAGGGGAATGAGAATGGCAGGCAAGGCCGAAAATAGAGAGGCGGTTGCGGATGGCAGAACTGGACCGAGCTGAATGGTAGATGGCAAAGCTGAGCTGAGCAGGACAGACGGATGAAGAAGTGAGCGTGGCTGGCAGAGGATAAGCGAGCGGGCGAGCCAGGTAGGGGGGACTGGAGCGCAGAGATCCCAGAAGCAACAGGGAGACACGGCAAATACAGATATATCACAAACAACACAAGGAATAAATCCAAATCGCAGAGCAGCCGAGAACGAGAGACTACTACCACGGTGGCTGAAACAACAATCTGGCGACAAGTGGATGGGAAACCGGGGTAGATGTATGGAGGGCAGGTGCGCAGGCCGGGCGGGTAAGGTGAAGGAGCCGTCAATCAGGAGGGAGCCCGAGAGAGCCAGGGAAGGAAGCCACGGCCACAACAAATACACAAACACAGAGACGGACGGGAAAACAGGAGACGCCCGGAAAAAGGGAAAACGCACAAGGGAAATAACTGGAGACACGACCGGGGCTGTGACAACAAGAGCAGAATCAGAATCATCTTTACCGGGCCAAGTTTTCTTAAAGATACAAGGAATTTGACTCGGGTTTAGTGGCTGTTAATATACTTGCATAGCATAACAACACAACAATCTTCAGGAATATACTTATATCCTCAGGGATAATCTTAACATATATAATATAATATTAGTATGATAATATAATAAATACGACTTGATATAATTAATAATAATTATATAACATAATTATATCTTCAGGAATATACAAGGAACGACTATATACAGGTGAGGCCATTTCTGAGTAAACAGGATACAAATAGTGCAAAGAGAAGAGTACAAGGAGTGCTGAGATAAATATTAAATGGGTAAAAAAAGTTACTCTACACACATATATAGTATAGGTGATTATATATACAGCCTGTTCAGATACACTGTAGTGAGTAAAATGTATTGCACGTTCGTATTTTGGACTGAAATAGATATATATTTGTGAGCACAGTGGGTGTTATCGTGATCCAGGGTTATTGCACAGTGCCACAGGGAGTTAACTGTTCATAAGTGTGATGGGGGGGAACAAACTGTTGCGGTGTCCAGTGTTCTGTAGCGCCTACCAGAGGGGAGAAGCTGGAAGAGGTTGTGTCCAGGGTGTGAGGGGTCTGCAGTGATTTTTCCCTGCCCATTTCCTGACTCTGCAGGTGTACAGGTCCTGCAGGGTTGGCAGGTCGGCACAGATAATCTTTTCTGCAGACCCGACCGTCCGTTGTAATCTGTTCCTGTCCCGTTCGGTGGACGATCCGAACCGGACGGTGATGGAAGTGCAGAGAACAGACTCGATGACTGCGGTGTAAAACTGGATCAGCAGCTCCTGAGGCAGGTTGTATTTCCTGAGCTGGCACAGAAAGTCCATCCTCTGCCGGGCCTCTTCGATGACCGCTGATGTTGGACTCACACTTCAGGTCCGGGGAGATTGCAGAACCCAGAATACTGAAGGACCGTGCTCGGCACCAGGTTGTTGTGACCACATCACAAGGCCAGATGTTCGACCTCCCGTCTCGGATGAGGCCGGTGACAGTCGTATCATCTACAAATATATATATTTTAGTGGTGTTATGGATATAAGCTCATACAGGGGGGAGGGGCTTAAAATTAAGGTTACCCAAAAGTGAGATGACTATCAAGAGGAGGTTAACACAACTAAAGGAGAGGGGGAGAGCGAGCGAGACAGGCAGGCAGAC
This sequence comes from Lampris incognitus, assembly GCF_029633865.1. Classification (NCBI taxonomy): domain Eukaryota; kingdom Metazoa; phylum Chordata; class Actinopteri; order Lampriformes; family Lampridae; genus Lampris; species Lampris incognitus. The sequence continues at coordinate 108,614,782 of NC_079213.1, forward strand.
AGACAGAGATGAAAAAAAGCATGCGCGAGAAAAAAAAAGAGAGAGAGAGAGAGAGAGAGAGAGAGAGAGAGAGAGAGAGAGAGAGAGAGAGAGAGCTAGACCTGCAGGCGGTGGGATGGTGTGTGTGTGTGTGTGTTGTTGGGGGGGGGGGTAGTTTGACTGACTGAGCGCTTCCCAAGCAAACTCAACACTCCACTTCCAGTCAGTGATTTGTTCGTTCTCAAATGGTGCAGAAAATTACTTCATCCAATCCCTTTTGCTAAATGACTGTTTGCTGAAAAGTACCGCTGTTTTGAATAGCAGTTGTAAAGAAAAGTTTGAGGCACTAATTAAGTATCAATTATACCAAAGTTTGAATTGCAATTTCTCATTCATTACAATGTTTATCTCCGCCAGGCGGTAGCCTGGAGGGGATTATGCGTTTGGTCGTGTGTGTGTGTGTGTGTGTGTGTGTGTGTGTGTGTGTCCGCAGCTAAGCTCGCATACTGCTGGACCGATCGGCCTAATATGTTTTTGTGCAGTTATGAATGTATGATGAAGAACCTCTAGTGGCTGGGGTGACTCAAAACCTTTGAAAAACGTTTGTTCTCGTTATCACCGCTTCCCCCCTTCATTTACTCGCTAGCTCGCTCGACCAACGTTTCTCTCTCTCTCTCTCTCTCTCTCTCTCGCTCACTTGCTCATTCACTCATTCTCGTCTGAAGCCAGCGCCGACCCGACTGTGGTTTTCAGGAACATCAGCGAATGCAGAGCTACCAGATAATGACCAAAATGGTCACATAGTAACCTTTTCTTTTTGGAAAGTGCAAGTTGTCGGTCTCATTCGTGCAAGGGCCCGCCTAGGAGGCTGCACATCCGCAGACCGACAGGCAAAATGTCTTCATCAGGTAGACTTTTTAGCTCGAGTGCTGCACATTAAAAACTTTTTTTCCCCCATATTTCCCATTCAATCAACTTGGTCGCCATGCAAAAGTCGTATAATGGCAAGGAAACGCAGTTTTGGGTTTTTTTCCCCCCTGTCTGTGGGTGTGTGTGTCTGTCCGCTGCTGATCTCACATACCACTGGGCCTGTCAGCCTAATAGATTTTGTGTGCAGTTATGACTGTATGATCAAGGACCACTGATGGTTGCAGTAATTCAAAACCTTTGAAAAACCTTTTTTTTTATACTATAATTAATTGCCAACTCCTCAGCTGGTTCGTGGCCAAGTCTGAGCACCAGATAAGGGGGGGATACTGACTTTACTTTTTTTTGGGTTCTATTTCTGTCATATAGCCACAGATGCTTCAATCTATACATATATAGGCCTTTCTCAAGATTTGTATAGAGTTAAATACTGTTAACAACACAAATTACAAAGCTTAAAGATTACATGCACATAAACCCGGAATGATATTTCCGCTATGATTACCAAGGTGGACCCACTTCAGTTGTCAGGACATACATCTCTCTCTCTCTCTCTGTGTCTATTTTCTTTTCTTTTAATCCCCTTCTGATTTTGTAAACTCATTGCTTGACCTACCCCTGCCCCGTGACTAACTCTTCCACTGACTAACTCTTATTCCCCTGTTACCCTGGGGAACCCCTTCTTTGTTTAATCTGCCTATTTGTGTTTGTTTGTCATTTTAAAGCCCCCATTCAAGCCTCGAATTATGTCCCTTTGAGCTGTTCCTCATTCTCTCTGTTCTCTTAAGAAGGTGAAGCTTATGCAGAGACACTGGATAAACATCCCCAATATAAGTCCTCTTATATAAGTCCTCTCACAAAATGCCCCCCCCCCCCCACACACACACACTCACACAGACCTTCACCCACATCCGTGACACATATCTAATGATACTGAACTTTGGCATTCAACCACTACAGTAGCGGAATGCACATTTTTCTCAATCTCCGACACTCTCTCTCACTCCGTCTCTCGCCCACCCACTGTTTTCTCTTCACTTTCCTCTCTCTCTCGCTCTTTCTCCCTCTCTCTCTGCCTCCCCAGCCTCGGTGTCCTTTCATGTAGTGTGAACTGATTGCCTGACCCGCTGTTAACCTCGGAGTGTAATTCTTCACCGTTATCCGAGGCATTATGGGTTCTGTAAGAAGCTCCTATTCGGGGTCCTTTCAGTTGCCAGTCATTCCACAGGCATAGATTATGTACATCCGTGTGCAGGTAACAAGTCTCCCTTCACTCAGCAGTAGATGATAGCGTCCCGTACCCCTGGCCCTGAACATACATATTGAATGAATAAAATGGCTGTGTGGGATATCCAGTCTCAGACAGTGTGCTGCTGTACATGTTTTAAGACTTAACTGTGCAAGAAATAGAAAGAATTTTTGACTATCTTGTGTTGCTGTAAAGCCCCTTGAGGCAAATTTGCAATTTGTAATATTGGGCTACAAAACAAAAATTGACTTGACTTCACTTGACTATGACTGTGTGTGTGTGTAAGCAAAAAACTAAGTAAATACTTGAAGGTGGAATTATTTGCACCAATTACTTGAAGAGTACTGTTTTGGTTGAGCGTCACTATGCCTGTGAGCAGTGTTGGGGGTAACACATTAGAGTACTCAGATTACTTATTGTAACGTGTAACCTGACGCGATAGTTTTGCAATTCAAGTAATCAAGTACTTAGTTAGTACTTAGGGTGGGATAGGATGCCGGGATAAGCTCCAGAATCCCAGCGGCCCTGAGTAGGATATCAGTTTGGATAATGGAATGGAATGGAAAGTACTTAGTTACTATTTCAAATAAACAATCTGTTACCGTTACAGTTACAATATTACAGTATTTATATATGCCGATGAGAGGTAGAGTCGCTATTGATGCAGACACAGAATCCGGCGAGGACACATCTGGACATACTGGACCACTGAATGCTCCGGCCGGCGGGCAGTGCTTGGTTTTGGTTTGTTTTCAGCACGGCAGCTGGGTGGTGTGGACGTGTGTGGATGAGAGGTGCTGGTTATATTGGGGGAACGATGCTGATGATGGAGCTGCCAGGGAAGAGTCAAGTCAATTTATTTGTATAGCCCGATATCACAAATTACAAATTTGCCTTAAGGGGCTTTACAGCAACACAACATCCTGTCCCTAGACCCTCGCATTGGATAAGGAACCCCCCCCCCATAAAAAACAAAACAAAAAACAAAAACCCTTTAAAAGGGAGAAAAAAAGAGGAAAAGAAGAAGGCCAAAGAGGAGGTTTATGGATGTGGTGGGCAATATGCCTGCATATTGTGTCATACCCACTTTAATATTGTTGATATTTTGAGTAGCATTGCACTAGACTATTTGCATTATGTGTATGGCATATTAGTGATTGTGCGCTGTTGCTGGTATGGTATGTTGTGCATAGAGGGGCAACATAATTGTTTTTTATCTGGAACAGCTGCAGGTCCTGTGGCTACTGCATGGTGCTTTTTGTTGATTTACTTGTGTTAAGGAGGAGTGGTTGTCCTGTTTTGCAGTTTGATTGGACCAATGACTCGTTTATCACTTCCTGGCAACCGAACATGTTCTTTTGTGATTGCAGCAACAACTTCTGCGCAAGTCCTCAGTCGCTGTTGCCCAAAACGTTGTCCCTTGGTATCTACTGTGTATCTTGGTATCTACTGTGTGTATGTACTGGGTGTATTGCACGGTGGCGCAGTGGCTAGCGCTGTTGACTCACAGCAAGAAGGTCCTAGGTTCAAACCTAGGGGGGGGTCGCCCTCTGTGTGGAGTTTTGCATGTTCTCCCCGTGTCTGCGGTGGGTTTTCTCCAGGTGCTCCGGTTTCCCCCACTATCAAAAAGACATGCATGTTAGGGTTAATACTCCTGTCTGTGCCCCTGACCGAGGCATGGCAAGACCAACTGGAGATGGTCCCCGGGCGCTGCTTGGTGGCTGCCCACTGCTCCTAGCTACACAGCTAGCATGGGTTAAATGCAGACTGTAATTTCCCTACGGGGATCATTAAAGTATATCATCTCTACGTTTACCGAACATAATCGTTCATGAAGAGCTTTGAAGAGGATATTGCGTCTGTCATTCCTGTTGTTAGCCTGCAGTTACAGATTATGGGGGCCGCAGACCAAGCTTTACAATGACGGCAGAGTCAACGCATTCAAAGGTAGACCTACAGCAGGCTACGCGACCTCTGGACATCACAACCAACGTGGCTAAGGAATCTCAAAGGGCTTTTCATCTTTGGCGATGCTAAAGTACTCTAACGCATTACTTTTCTCAATAAGTAATGCTGTAACGTAACGAGTTACTTTTTACCTGCTAGTTACTTTTATAGTTAATCGACAACTGTCATATGGTCTTCCTCTTTGTAGTACAATGCACTCAAAAAAGAAAAAAAATGTTGGATTCACTCAAAATGTGATTTCAAGAGGTTACACAGCTGTGTTTAGTAACTTCTAAGCAACTTGATTTATTCATTATAGTGCAGTGCCCGTTCAAAACATGCCTGTTCGGAATGGACCCATCGGAGTGTTGGGACGGTTGAGCTGCGGTGTTTATACCCACGACATCATCGCATGCGTGACATCACCACGTCTGAACGTTTGGAATGATTGTAGAGCATGCTAACGAGAACCACGTATCCAAACCAACTTCACACTCGACAGTTCACTTCCTTGGGTCTTCAGCAATACACCCGGCAAGTGTGAAGTCCATCAGATGAGCGGTTGTCGAGAAAATCGAAGGAGACAGACAGACAGAGACTTAACAGACTTTACAGAGTTGTAAGGCACCACCTTAATTTCATTTTTTCATAGCACCCCAGAGCCATGAATGAGAACATTTAGACAAAAAGAATAATGTCATTTGAATAACTTTAGGTAATACTAGATACATTATAAACCAAAGGAATTCAATTTTTGTCATTCATAGGCTTTAAAGTATTCTTTTTTTTTTGCTGACGGCGACGCTTGTTGAAATTGTTAATTAGTTTTGGTTTGCCTTTCTGCTGGATGCCGGAGATTTTTATATTGCAGATGTCTTCAACTTTATGGAATTTTCTCGGACATGATTAAAAAAGGAAATCTTAATGGCAGTTTTCCCATTTTAAAGTTTCTATCAAAGTCTCTTCACTTGCTTCCTTGATGGCTGCCAACATAATTTGTTTTCCAATACTGCCACCGCCACGATTAGACCAACAAGCGCTGGCTAAAAAAATGTATGGTGATAAAGTACCTAAGCTTTAAAAAGCCTGATCTTTGAAGGAGACAGAGACATTGAACACCTTAATGCTGTGTCAAACGCCTGTCACTGTAGTCCTCAGAAGTCCCCGGTTAGCGAATGTGAAATGAATGGGATCCATTCGCTGAATCAGGATATTGTAATATCGATGTGAATCGGAGCATGAGAAATGGCAATGACGGCTCACTAAGATCGCTTATTTCTTTTAACTTTGAGTTGTAACTTCTATTCTTTGATGACCTCTATAAAAGTCTAACTTCTTTCTCAGATTCACAGTGTTGATATCAGGAATTCAATTGGTGACATCAGAAATTCAGTTTTAACTCGTTAGAAGGGAGATCTGGGATATTTGGGACCTTTGAGCCCCATTATGGATGGCAACGCTCCCTAACGTATGATAATATGAAGACACCTCTTGGTGTCTGCTGATTCTACTGTGCACTATAAGGCTAACATACTGCCTATGTGGTCTAGATAAAAAAAAAGCCTCCAGCTAGGCAATCTAAACTGTCACTGGCACTGTTTGAGACCCAGACTGAACCCATGACACAGCATTGTCAGCAAAATGCCAGTTGTAAGCAGTGTTGAGAAGGTTGCCCTCCAAACACAATGTGGCACAGATCGCTGAGTCCTTGCTTCAAGTTTAGAACAGGTAACATACTTCATTGTTTCACCCAAATCGGGATTTCTTTTATAAATAGCCCAATGAAGCTATTTTTCACAGCTACCACAGATTTATGATTTGGGTTACACAGTAAAGTGGGATCGACACCGTTTGTAAGCTTTTTGAATAACCCATTGATCGCCTCAATCTGAACCCACCGTCCATCACTGTCAGTTATGAAATATGGATGTTTTCGTGTGGAGCGCGGGGAGGTGTGTCAGAGGTGTCTGGCTGGGAGAGCTGGCGGTGGATCGGCCGAGGGAGCCTGGTCTGCTGCATCCGGTGAGCCCAAGGACCACGGCCCTGTCTGGAGCTGTGCCCGAAGAGGAAACATCGATGGCGGTCTGACAGCATGCAGAAGTGGGGCAGGCTAAGCGAACTGCTAGCCCATGCATGCAGACTGGCAGTTCTGACAGTTATCCTGGCTGGCGTCTGTTCTCCTGGACAGTGATTTTTTTTTTGTTGTTTAGTCTGGATATGTGTGTTAATTTGGATGTATGTGTTCTTGTAGTTCTTGGATATGGTTTTGTACTTGTGTTGCACTGCTGTGGGCTGGGGGGAAACGATGTTTCATTTCATTTCGTGTGCACAAGTGCATGAAATGAAATGAAATGAAATGAATAATAAATTGTTCCTTTTTCAGATATATATTAATTTTCCCTACTTGGTCTCAGGCAATGATTTTAACATCTTTCTGTATGATCTTAAGTAATTTCAAATCAATTGATATGTATGTCACGGTACATGCTGGAAATTAGCAACTCATCTCATCATCAGCCGCTTCTCTGAAGTCGGGTCACGGTGGCAGCAAGCTAACACTCCAGACATCCCTCTCCCCAGCAACGCCCTCCAGCTCTTCCTTGGGGATCCCAAGGTGTCCCCAGGCCAGATTGGACATGTAGTCCCTCCAGCGAGTTCTGGGTCTACCCCGGGGTCTCCGCCCAGTTGGCCGTGCCCAGAAAACTTCCAAAGGAAGGTGCCCAGGAGGCATCCTAATCAGATGCCTGAACCACCTCAACTGGCTCCTTTCGACGCGAATGCCCGAGCTCCTCACCCTATCTCTAAGGCTGAACCGAGACACCCTACAAAGGAAACTCATTCCAGCCACTTGTATCCGCGATCTCACTCTTTCGGTCACTACCCAAAGCTCATGACCATAGGTGAGGGTTGGAATGAAGATTGATTGGTAAATTGAGAGCTTTGCCTTCCGGCTCAGCTCCCTCTTCACCACAACGGTCCAGTACAACCTCCGCATTACTGCTGATGCTGCACCAATCCAGCTGTCAATCTCCCGCTCCATCCTACCCTTACTTGTGAACAAGACCCCAATGAACTTGGAAATGAGTATCAGTCAAACTATGTCGTTTAGCCCATGTTGTAGATACACTAAAAAAAAAAAGACCCCAATGTGGTTCATGTGTATAAAGATTGCTTTTATTTTGTTAATTCTATGAACACAAAAGTGCTTTTATTTTGAAAAACAAAACAAAAACAAAACGGTAGCCATGGAAGTAAATCGACAAAAAACGGTGTAGAAAGTTAACGTTAACACGGAGAAAAAGACGGAGATAAGCAAGGTGTAAAAAGGACGAACGGGGAGAGCATAACAGGAGTTTAGCTCCAGTCGAAAGGGCAACAAGGAATTGTAACCTAAAAAAAGACTCACTGGCCGATTGCCAGGGAATCTGCCCTTTTTAGTCGAGTGGTTAGCGATGTTGCCTTGTGGTGCAGTACTTCGCGGATTGAATCCTGCACCGGGCAAGAAAATAGCTCGGTTACATTGGTGGCAGCGGTAGGATCGGGAAGTGTGCAGAGCCTCACAAGTCTCTTTCTGAGCGCAGGTTTAGCTTCTGGGCGAGGGTGACTACTGTAACCTACAAAAAGACTCACTGGCCAGGCCGTCGGCCCCATTTAGGCGAGCGGTTAACGATGTCGCCTTGTGGTGCAGTACACCGCGGATCGAATCCCGCAACGGGCAAGAAAATAGCTCGGTTACAGTATTTGCCACGCCTAATTGTTCTGTGGTTTTGATTTTGTTTGTGATTTGTTAACTTTCTGATGATAAACTAACAGAGTTTAACATAATGTAGCGAATTCGGGGGGAAGCCGGGAACCGCCGCAGTCAGGACGCAAACCGGGGTCTCCAGCACCACGGGCAACTACGTTAACCAGTCGACTAAAGGGTTCGACCCGTTAGCCAAGGGCTAGAGAGTCATGTCATTTCTGTACGTGCCACTATTATTTTGTCTTCGGGTTGTTTAATTTCTGTTTAGCTCTGACACTGATCTATGAAGGAAAAGAAACTAAAATTTAAAAAAGCACTAAACTATTAGTCCAGACGTGTACTTTTTCGACTAGGATGCTACACAGAGTGCAGGCAATCATGCACCCCCCCTTTTTTTTTGTGGATTTTTCTCCCCAGTTGTATCCGGCCAATTACCCCACTCTTCCGAGCCTTTCCGGTCACTGCTCCACCCCCTCTGCCGATCCGGGGAGGGCTGCAGACTCCCACACGGTTCCTCCCAATACATGTGGAGTCACCAGCCGCTTCTTTTCACCTGACAGTGAGGCGTTTCACCAGGGGGGGGGGGGCGTAGCGCGTGGGAGGATCAAGCTATTCCCCCCAGTCCCCCCCTCCCCCCGCACAAGTGCTCCGACCGACCAGAGGAGGTGCTAGTGCAGCAACCAGGACACATACCCACATCCGGCTTCTCAGCCTCAGGCACGGCCAATTGTTTCTGTAGGGATGCCCAACCAAGCCGGGGGTAACACGGGTATTCGAACCAGCGATCCCCATGTTGGTAGGCGAAGGACTAGACTGCTATGCCACCCGGACACAATCATGCACCCTTTATTTACACCAAGAAGTCATGCCAAAGCATGGCTCATGGAGAGCAAACTGATAAAATGAAACGAGTAAGAGAAATCTTCCAGATGCCAGAATACCCAATAAATGCCAGTCAAAGCCAAGCTGAGAGTTACTCAATATCAGCAACGACAAAGTCAGCAGCTTTCGCACTCGAACGCATTTAAGGTCTGAGTTTAACAGCATGATGCATGCCCAGGCAAAACAGTACTTGGACATGTTCATTTTTCAAAACTTGGGGAAAAAGGAGGAGACATTATGCAGTGGTGCTGAAATTTCAGTGACATCTTACTGCTAAGTGCTAACAGTAACAGCGGAAATAACATGACATCTCATATAAAATTGTAATATAAAATCTTACTTTGTAGATGCGTGTCACTATGAAGGCCGATCCATCATCCCTGGAAGGAGCGGATACTGAATCAGGTAAAAGGATTTTTTTCCCCCCCATGATTCCCTGTCGGCGACTAGCATGTGCTGCATGATCAATGCAGCCTGCAGAAGAGGGATGAGGCAAGGAAACGGGTGTGTTGGTGTGAGTAAGTGTATGTGGGCATGCACGAGCACCTCGGTGTATGTGTCTGCATATTAAAGTGAATATATCATGCATGCAGGCGAGCGGCACTCCTCCATACTTCAAAACCCGCCTCATGCTGTGGCGCCGGCTCACCACACGACCGAGACAGACAATGGAAAACATGGACGATCAGGCCGGCTCTTTTTGAAAGGGAATCACCTTTTTAATTTACCATGAGATGTATCGCAGCAACAAAAAAAAAGATTTAGATTGAGTTTTTTTTTCTTTTTCTTTCTGCCTCATTTGCACCTCTCCCGGATTTTTACCCATTTATTTATTTATTTTGTCAAGCTCATCGGTTTTTATTTGGGGCTGTGTCAAAACTCATCGACCTAATTGATTTTCTGTTCATGGATTCTCCATTTAAGATAAAAGGATGGTCTCAGCTGTTAACAGCCCAGCTGAATATTGATGGGGACAGCTATAGTCCAATAATTTTTAGCTTTTTTTTTTTTTACATCGTCTTTTGCCCCGATTTTGTTTCCCAGACTCTTTTTTTTATTATTATTATTATTTCTATCATAATATGAAGTGTTTCATTTGCAGCACCAGAGTGACAGGAAGGATAGAAAAAGGTAGAATGAGATTAGTGCAATAATCCTTATGATTTTGTTCAGGGTTTTTTTTTTTGTGGATATGGTAAACGAATTGTGAACGGATGTTAAAGATTGATAGCATCACTGCCACTGTTATTAAACCGAGTGCTTTGGTGCTGACTGTCATATACTACTGCCTGCTGGTGTGATTTTTTTTTTCTTCCATCTGTGCTTGCTTTTCTGTAAGCACAGAAGAACTACAGTACGGGGATGATAAGATATCTAGGCGAGGTGTCACCTTGTGAATACGCCTTTATGTGCGGCTCACTGTTGTATAACGTTTGCAAAAGCTCCGAGGCCTCGTTTCAGAAGGCGAGCTCTCTGTGCCGGTGATGCACAAGTGCCGCCTTTATGCTATTTCATGGTGTTGCATCAAATGGTATAGCATCGTCATAAAATGATCGTTATCAAGTTGCATTATATTGTACTGTGCTCATTGTGTCATATTTTATTTTAGCATGTCATGTGACTGGAATGGATAACATCTGGGCAATTTCCATTATGATACAATACTTTCTGGCTCACACGACACAAGGAATAAAGGGAGTCACTTCACGGGCTGGTGGGCTGGGTTCAAGCCCATTAAAACTCAATCGACAGTGCAAGACTCCGAAATGTGGCTAAGCTAGCTGATCCAAGAACACGCCCCTACCATTACCTTTTCAATGGCAGGACATCAGACGAAGATATCTAGATAGACGTGGCTGCTACGGTCTGCCTTTCCTGACTGTTATTCTATTCTTATTCAACCTCGAATAAGCTGTAAATTGTTGATAGTACGTATATATCTGCATACGTCCTTGTTAATATTCTTTCTCTCAGTGCAGTCTTTGATGTAAGGGCTATATAGGTTGGAGACTATTGCCGAGACTCGCTGGAATACTTGCTGCTGCTACAGCAAAGCTGTAATTTAACCTCTTATACATAGACTATTTGCATAAATTATGTATTTTAATTACACAGATTCAGTTTTCCCGCATGAAAACACAAAGGGTCGCGTGTGCGTGTGTGTGTGTGTACGTCTGAAGAAACATTACAGAGTTGGTATGTTAAAACTCTTTGCAAACTGAAATTTTATTCTGATGATAGATTGATAAAGTATATTACAATTCAGCCTTATGCTGATGAATAATATCATCATTATTATTATCATTATTGCAGTCCATCCATGCAGTCCAGAAGATCGCCCTACTCGGAACAGCCCAAATATTACGAGTACTGTCAATCAAGTGACATCTGCCCCTATAGTGCCTCAGGTCCATAGTTTGGACCCGGCTCTACAGGATGTGAAACAGGAAACACGAAAGAAACAATAATAATGATACACTTTGCTACCACTTTACATTACAGCTCGGTAATAACAGGGTAATACCGGGGTAATTACCATCCGTTTCTAACAAATCATGGGCTTAAATAGGATGTTAGGAAAGGATTGGGCGGGCGGGGGTAACTACTTAGGTAGCTACTACTAGTAACTACCGGTAACGAATGGTAATTACCCTGGTATTACCCTGTTTTTACTGAGCTGTAATGTAAAGTGGTACCTAAAATTTATCTAATAATGATAATAATAATAATATTAAATACATTTTATCTAACAGGCACATTTCTGAACAACTAAGTTCACATTTATAGTTGGATAAAAGAAACTTATGATCAGTCAAAGTGATGTTTCCATAGTAACTCTTTATTCTCCTCTATGTATTTAGGCATGTCATCATAGTGATGTCAATGGGGAGAATTCTTACATTTGCTGCCATCAATGCTTTGGCTGTAGTTAAGGATCACCTGCACTCAACCACCCTGATCAGCAAAGGGGATTCCTTTGCAACTTGATAAGAGAGTGTTTGTGTCCCAAACCAGTCCTCAAGCCCCCGCCCCCCCCACCGCAGATTTTCATAGTAACCCTGCATATAAATAGGCCTGTTTGTACTTACTCAACCCATCAGCACTTAATTATGTCAGATTTGGCATACCTAGAATAATTAAGCATTATGATTGGTGGTGGCACGGTGGCGCAGTGGTTAGCGCGGTCGCCTCACAGCAAGAAGGTCCTGGGTTCGAGCCCTGGGGTAGTTCAACCTTGGGGGTTATCCCGGGTCATCCTCTGTTGTTTGCATGTTCTCCCTGTGTCTGCGTGGGTTTCTTCCGGGGGCTCCGGTTTCCTCCCACAGTCCAAAGACATGTAGGTCAGGTGAATCGGCCATACTAAAATCGTCCCTAGGTATGAATGTGTGTGTGTGTGTGTGTGTGTGTGTGTGTGTGTGTGTGTGTGTGTGTGTGTGTGTGTGTGTGTGTGTTGTTGGCCCTGTGTGATGGCCTGGCGGGCTGTCCAGGGTGTCTCCCCGCCTGCCGCCCAATGACTGCTGGGATAGGCTCCAGCATCCCCGCGACCCTGAGAGCAGGATAAGCGGTTCGGATAATGGATGGATGGATGGATGGATATGATTGGCTGAGTAAGTACACGCAGGCCTACGATTGCAGGGCTACAAAGAAAATCTGCAGGACAGGGGGTCCTTGAGGACTGGATTGGGAAACACCTAAGCCATAATTGAAAATGAGAGTTGGAACACAGTTCATTGGTGTGAGACTGAGCCGCCGCAGTTTCTGTGTTTGAGTCAAATGTAAAATGTTGGCACAATCAAAAAGAATGACCTCCTCATCAATAAACCACACAGATCCCATCCATCTCTCCGCAACGGTGATGGATAGACATGCTACAGTCTAATTAAATGATCAAATATAGAATGGCTTCAATTCATCACTATTCTGTCATTACTACGACCAGGAACTCGCAGTGGGTCCCACGTGTCTGTGTCTCAAGCCCGCTTTGCTCTCCCCCGTCTTTCAATCACGAGTGAAGGGAATGGTCTCAGTGGGGCTTTTTACACAGTTTGTCTAGACAAAACCCGAAATAACCATCACTCGAATTAGGTGGTGATGTTTAAATGCATCTTTTTAACATTTCTTACTACCACAGACCAGCTCTAAATTTCTAAACTAAGACTAAATTACCACATGACAGAGTACAAGGAACGCGGTGAGGGACCGCCCGATCTTTTCACAATCTCCAGTCCACGGTACATGTAGGTAAGCACGCAAAACACACACATGCAAGTGAACATGCATGTGGACAGATGCACAAACCTCCCATAAACACGTCTTCATACATATAAGAGCGCACATATGCTTAACCACTAACAGAGAAACAAATGCATGAGTAGGCCACCGTATTGTAACGGACTCGGCCGTGTCCTTGCAGTCACTCAGAGCTGTATTAAGACCAACAAGGGCGTTAAAGCTTACAACCTAATTAGACACAAAACACAAGGTGCAATTAACTCCGGACCTAATGAAACAAGACTGGAGTAAAGTTTATGTGGAAGACGTTAATGGAGCTGTGGAAGTGGGGTGTGGTTTAGCCCATGCTGCAAGCGGAAAAGGGAGGGGGCGTTGGTCACGGGGGAGCAGACGCGATAGCGGGGTTGATTGATGATCAGCCTCGGGTGTGTCTGACTAACAGCGGCTTTTTTTTAATATTCTGCGGTGAAGCTGGGTCCGACTGACTGACACACTGACACAGATGACAGCGCAAAGACTGCAAGCGAACACGGGAAAAGAGAGTGAGGAATGGAGAGGAAAGAAGTCTCAAGAGAAAGACGGATGGAGAAGAGAGAGAAGGTATACAGTACTGTTGAGCCCCAGCCTGTGCAGCATGCGGAAAGGCCACTGGACTGTAAACATGTCTGTAAACAAAAGCCTGCGTTTCGCCAAACCTGTGTCTGTCCTCCATACCAAACCCGACCCGTGGCAACAACCTTGTTAGAGCGGTGGCCCGTACGGTTGGGTATGGGGTGAGCCCTCCACTGAATCGCCAGGAGAGCCAGGCCCAGATGCAGCACCAGTAATCCCAAGGCCTGCAGGAACTGGCTGCTCAGCAGGCAGAATCCCGGGCTCTCCTGAGGGAGTCTGCCAGGCTCTCCTGAGGGAGCTGCCGGGCTCTACTTGGGGAGCTGCTGCACTCCCCTTCGGCTGTGATCTGGGCATTTCCCAGTCTCATCAGCCTCAGCTCACCCTCCCCAAGATGACATCCGCCAATGACCCTGAGGCATTTTTGGACATATTTGAAGGCACAATGTTTGTGTGCAGCTGGCCGGAGGAGGACTGGGCTGTGCGTGTGTTCCCCCTGCTCGCCGGGGAGGCACAAGCCACTGCGCACAGCCTACTGGCGTCCTCCCAGGGGGAGTAGTGAGCCATCTGGAGAGTGGTCCTGGACCTGGTGGGGCTGACGCCAGCTGGACATCGGCGCCAGTTCAGGACACTCAGCCTGGAGGACGCCGGCCGCCCCTTCATCCTGGTACAGTGTAACAGATAAGAATTACATGTAATAAACTTGTTCAAGTTCAGCAAAATATATTAAATTTGTGTTCTTTATATATTGAGTTGCTCTTATGCTCCCCATATTCAAACCTGGCATCACTCACTTGGCACCTCATAGTGGTGACAGTTTTGGTCAAGTGCATTACGTAATAACATCTGTCCCTTCTTCAAATGGTAGCGACAGAGTTGGTATGATGCGCTATAGTGCTCACTCCAAATATGGCTAAAAAATGTTACCAAAGTGCAATCCAGTTATGGCAAATGTATGCATAGCGTTTTTCCATGCTCTACTCTTTTCTGCAGCGATTCTTTTATTAAACTTAACGATAGATGAAACGTTCACTCAAGCTAATGAGGTGCATAGTGGCTGCTATTGTTCTCCGCTAGCTAACATTTGGTTACGTTTCGCTATGAATAGAGCTGGAGTTGAGCTGACACTATGTGACCACAACATCTAACTGTTCAATTTAATTTTGCCAGACTTGAGTCGTATCAGAAATAAATGGGCCTGCAGCAGCTACCCTGAATACAAAAGACTGGTGTGGTTTCTTCAAAGTACAGCCGCAACAAGGGGGTTACATCAGCAGCTCCTCGACGCGGCGAGACGGTGGCTACGACCATGTCCCCGGAACATTAATGACGTAATCCACCAAGTGGCACTTGAGTAATTGGTCATCCGTCTGCCCCCTGCGACGGCTGACTGGGTTCAGTGCCACCAGGGGGACACTAAATAAAAGCCTGTGTATTAGCAAACCTGTGTCCGTCTTCCATACCCAAACCATGGCAACAACCTTGTTACAGAAGCCTTATGAGACATTTTTGTCCATAACAACGGCTCTCTATGAAAACAATTGTCCTGGTATAATGAAACGGAAATTTGCTGAAAAAGACATGGCTGACTAAGGGAATAATAAACACACGCAAGAAGAAAAGTTTATGATGTTTTTAAAGAAAAAAAGTAGAACACTCATAAGACATACAAAAACAAACTGACAAGTATTATGAGAAGCAGCAAAAGGAACTATTACAGTAAATTATTAGACAATAGAAATATTAAAAATGAAAGGTAGTGAATGACATTATTTAAAATGGAACTAGAAAAACAGAACACATAACCAATTTCCTGTCAAATGATAATACATCTATCAGTGATATGGATCTAGTTGCAGATGAATTTAATGATTATTATTTTTATTTTTGTTGTTAATGCTGGTCCTGGTTTGGCTAAGGAGCTTGCAAAAAAGAAAAACAAAAAAAAATGGAGACGATGCCTTTATGCATGCTCAATAATCCAGGTAAGAAAATGAAACAAAATTGAATCAGTTCATCTGGATACAACGTAGAGAGAATGTGGAAAGCAAAGCTACTACAGGTAGTCCCCGGGTTAAGAACGAGTTCCCTTTTTGTCTGTTATGTCAAATTTGTATGTAAGACGGAACAGTTACGTACAGTTCACATCTAGCGTCAATTAGTCAAATGTTTGTCTTAATGTATTGTAACGATCGCGGATGAATAGACTCGCTAGCCCTTGGCTAATGGGTCAGACCCTTTAGTCAAGGTTAACGTTGTCGCCTGCGGTGCAGAATACACGAGTTCACGTCCCGGTTGTAGCGGTGGTTCCCGGGCCGCCTCCCGAATTCGCTGCATTGGTGTCAGAAGTGGGGTGTGCTACAATATAGTACATATTTGACCTAAAACATCATAAATATAACAATGCAGTAATAATGATAATAATAAATGTAACTACAGTACAGTATAATTGAGAGAATGTGTGTATAGGTATAAAAAACTTTAAAGAAACATTTCTTACATTTCAAACTCCCCTGTCCCTGGAGTGGGTAGCGACTGGCAGAGCTCCGGCCGTTTGACCCCAGAAACGAGAGCCCGGTTGGGGCTCGCCTCCCCGCCTCATCGGGTAAGTGAAAAACCGATAAGAGCGTCTCACCTCTCTGAACGCTTTATCATCTCCACTTTCGTTTCAATCGTGATCATTTTTCTTTTCTTCGGTGCATCACCATCCCTTGCATCAGATTTACACTTTGAAGCCATGATGGGTAAATACACAAAAATTTTATGTGAAAACGTAACGCATACAACAATGTTTACGCGATACGAAAACGATGACGACGGCGTAGCGTTGTTGTCCCTTGGGCCGACGAACCGCCTAAAATGTGCAGTGTTTTGAGCGTCGTACAAAGTAGCCCGTTCGTTAGTAGGAACCATTGTGTGTAACTCGATAAAAAAAAAAAGCCGTCGTAAGTATGGCAGTTCATATGTCGGACGTTCGTAACCTGGGGACTACCTGTAATGTAAATAAATCTATATAAGGGGAACAGATGAGAAAAAAATATTGACATTGTTAAAACGTTTCTGAGTAAGAGCTCTTCAGACTGGAATGGAATTGATATGGCTACGATTAAAAATACTGAGTGTGTGGTGAAACCTCTTGCAACTATTTGTAATCTGTCTCTCCAAACTAGTGTATTTCCAAGCAAAATGAAAAGAGCTAACGTCATACATATATATGTATATATAAGGCTGGCGATAGACACTCAAATTATAGACTTGTTCCCTTACTTTCAGTTCTCTAAAATACTGGAAAAAAATATTCTATTAAAGATTAGTTGCTTATCACAAAACAAGGTACTGTTTGAACAGCAATGCAGGTTCAGATCTAATAGGACAACTTCATTTGCTCTCATGGAATTTGTGGAGGAAATAACCACAATAGAAAAGAACGAGGTATTCCAGGATCTCAAAAAAAGTATTTGATGCAGTTCACCCTGACTTATTAATAAATTACAAAGAAATTAAATTAGTGCCATAGCATTATCTTAGTTTAGTAGTTACCTGGAGAACAGGTATCAATACATCCATTTTCCGAACCGCTTATCCTGCTCTCAGGGTCACGGGGATGCTTGAGCCTATCCCAGCAGTCACTGGACAGCAGGCGGAGGGACCCTGGACAGGCCGCCAGACTATCACACCGGTCCGACATACACACACACACACACACATTCATACCTAGGGACAATTTAGTATGGCCGATTCACCTGACCTACATGTCTTTGGACTGTGGGAGGAAACCGGAGCCCCCGGAGGAAACCCACATAGACACGGGGAGAAAATGCAAACTCCACACAGGACAACCTGGGACGACCCCCAAGGTTGGACTACCCCGGGGCTCAAACCCAGGACCTTCTTGTGGTGAGGCGACCGCGCTAACAACTGCGCCACCTTGCCGCCCGGTATCAATACATTCAAATAAATTTAATTTGCAACTATTAAAGGTTACTTGTGGGGTTCCCCAGGGCTCAGTGTTGGGACCATTGCTGTTATTTTATACATAAATAATATGTATGTGTAGTATGCAAGTTTTAAAACAGCCAAACCCAGAGCCATGGTGTTGAAGAGGAAAAAAAGTGGTGGACCGGTTTCGCTTCTTTTTGGATGACACTGCAATCCCATCCATTACTGAGAAATCAGTCAAGGGTCTAGGCAAGATCTTTGACTGTAGCTTTAGGGATACAGCAGCAATCCAAGCAGCCATCAAGGAGCTTGAGACTTGGCTCACCACAGTAGACAAGTCTGGCCTACCTGGCAGGTTCAAGGCTTGCATAACATGGCATCTGACCCCAAGTCCTCTTGCCTCTGCTGGTTTACGAGGTAACCCTGTCAAGAGTGGAGACCTTGGACTGGAAGATCAGTAGCTACCTCTGGAGATGGCTGGGTCTGCCGCAACCTTAGCAGTGCAGCACTGTATGGGAGGAGCAAAATACTCCAGCTCCCCATCAGCAGCCTCGACAAGGAGTTCAGGGTTTCTCACACAAGACAGGCACTGCTCCATTGGGACTCCAAGGACTCTAGAGTGGTATCAGCAGGCATTATGGTGTGGACAGGCAGGAAGTGAAGTGCCCAGGAAGGCCTGGAAATAACAGAGTCACAGCTGAGACACAGGGCGTTGGTGGGCAGTGGCAACTGGACAGGCAGGGCTGGGAGCCATCCCACAACCTCGCTATGATAAGGCCCATGGCAAGGACAGACGCCATCTAGACCTGGAGGAGGTGCAGGCAGGTGTCGAGGAGGAAAGGACCGACAGAATGGTGGGCATGTGGCAGCAGGGAACATAGACAAGGTGGGATGGTGCACTGGAGAGGAAGATATCCAGGGCAGATATCTGGCAGGCAGAACTGCAGCGGATCAAGTTCATGGTACAAGCTGTGTATGATGTTTTCCCTAGCTCAGCAAATTTCTGTTTCTGGGGCAAGATTGATTCTCCATCATGTCCTTATTGCTCTGGAAATGTTTCACTCGAGCACATTCTCAGCAGCTGCCCATCAGCCCTGGGGGGAGGGAGAAATATCGTTGGCAACATGACCAGGTGCTGAAAACAGTCACAGAGGCCATCTCCAAAGCCATGGTCAACAACAAGCAAGCCTGTGGACAGAGGAACATTGCCTGTGTCAGGACTGGTGATAAGCTTCAGTCACAGCCCAAATCAGCACCAGATCACCTCTGCGTCAGACTGGGAGCTGAGTCAAGTTGGGGAAGCAGCACAGGTTTCCAGATCATGTTATGACAACTTTGTTAAGGCCATCATGGTGGTTAGAATTTGGAACAACTTGTGAATACGGTGGAAAAAGAATTGAGAATGCTGAAGAGTTGGTTTGATTCGAATACACTAACAGAATTTAAGTAAAACTAAATGTATAATCTTTGGGAATTGTTTAACTAACTCAAACAGGTAACTTGTGATAAATGATGTAGAATTTTAAAGAGTGTCTGAAATTAAATTTCTCGGAGTAATAAATAATAGATAATAAATTATGCTGGAAGCCACATATAAATTATATCAA
The DNA here is from genome assembly GCF_029633865.1 of Lampris incognitus. NCBI lineage: Eukaryota > Metazoa > Chordata > Actinopteri > Lampriformes > Lampridae > Lampris > Lampris incognitus. The sequence goes on from NC_079213.1 coordinate 108,633,899, forward strand.
AGCTAAAATGTCAAAGTCAATTGCAATATTATATAAAGTCATATATCTTCTAAATTAAACCTTATTATACACCTGATACTGCTCCTTTATAGTTCCATATATAACTTACTGCGTGGAAGTATGAGAAAATACATTCAAAACAAACACCAATCCAATCTTCGTCCTTCAAAAAAGAGCCATACGAATTGTAAATAAAACCACTTATAGAACCACAAGCCCCCTCTTTATCAAATTAAAGGCACCAAAATTTAAAGATTTGGTCAACTTCAAAATGGTTCAGATCATGCAAAAAAATCAAATCAAAATTAGAAAAAAAAAAATCAACCTGATAATATTCAGAAGTTGTTTCAAATGAGAGTCAACACGATTTGAGAGGAATTTGTACGATGCGAGGACAAATGTAAAATATCATTGTGTCACAGCCAAATGAGTTAATTCATGGAACAGCTGTAGTGAGGAAATGAAAATGCAGAACATTTAGTAGGTTTGAATGAATGTTGAATTGAACGGATATGGGTTGGATGATCGGAGAGGGGGACAGGCATAGATAAACAGGGCACAGGATGTGTAAGTTGTTTTTGATGTGTTGCTTTTTTTTAATTTTCTTCTTGTTTTTGTTGACTGTTTTGTGTTTGTTCATGCTGATTGTTTTGTTTTTGAGTGTATTTTGTTTTTTTGTTGTTGTTGGGCATTACCGTTTGAGGTCAAACGTAGTGTGTGTTAAAAGGGTAGGTGTTACGAGCTGCAGCTTCAGCCTAAACCTATTTTTTTTTTGGGCTGCAGAAATCTTTAAATTGGGTTTTTGTGATGTTTGGAGTTGATGTATTTAAGTATCAACATCTTTTTTTTTCTTCGTGTGTTTATGTATGTGTAAAATATGAATTTTGTATATGCAGACGGGGGGGGGAAAAAGAAAGCAACAACACACTTGATTCACGATACGACTATTAAAGACTGGATGCTGGATCCTGAATATTGTAAAATGTACAAAGAAAAGACTAGGACTGCATTCCAATTTGAACTTGTAATACTGCCTCACAGACATGCCGGGCAAGGCGCCCTTCTTCAGTGTGTATACTGGCGAAGTTCACAGAATGGAAAATAAAAAAAAACCTCTCTCATCCTACACATGCGGCATTAAATAAAGCAAGGACAAAAAGGCTTTTTGATGAATACCTTTCATCAAAGACTCGTCCCTGCATCTGAACAGAGAGAGGAGAGAGATATGCAGAGAGAAAGGTTGGCAATAATGTTAGCGGCAAATCCATGGCTGAGGTATTGATGAGCTTTTTACTTTTACAGTCCCTGTTTTCATCAGAGGACATAGGGAAAGAGATGGGCGACATAATGACTGCCTGTCAAACCATTCAAACAAACAAGCCAATCAGATCACAGTCGATGAATGCAAAACGACTTGCCAAGGTTCCCATCAATTCATGTCCAGTGCATTACATCCCATTATGTAAAAACAAATTGTGTTTGAGCATTTTGTGCGTGTGTGCGTGCATGCATGCATACGTGCGTGTGTGTGTCTGCAAATAGCAGTGTTCATCTGCATGTAAAGTGGGAAATCTATTATACAAAAGAACAAGGTCTTGTTCTGCACACAAGAAAGTGGGAGAGAAATGCCTTAGGCTCCATGCAGCCACATTAGTAGGGCTGTTGAAGGAGTCGAGTGCACTAGGACTGGACCATTACAATCTTTTTCGTTGCAAAGTTATACATTAACTGAAATGCCATGAATTTCTATGATGCACGAGCTGCCAATGACACGACTTTCAGTGCAACGTTCACTACAGGGCGAGAAAGTTTTACTCTTCTTCTTTTTTTTTAGACCCTGAAATGGAAAATTGCTTAAGTTTATGGCATAAGCATGACTAAAAGGAATGGGAGAGGTGTACTCTTGAGTGTGGCAATCTCAACATTTGACATTGGTTTAAATAGATGTGAATGAAATGGACTCTTAAATGGAAAGCTAAACCTACAATGTATAGTACATCTCATTCCATGTCATTAGATAACTTGGTGTGCACCATCTTTTAAGACCATTTCAATTTTGCTCCAGTTGTGATGCAGAAATTGGACTTCGGTTAAATTAAACAATCAATTTTTACCACCTAGTTTGCATATCCCTCTCAATCTAACCAGTTCAGGTGTCAGACATTGATTAGGGAAGAAAACTTAGCTCTGAAGTTGTCAGTTGACTATTAAATCTGGCCATGCTGAGTGACTGACAGCTGTCATTCAATACAATCTGTGGAACACAAAACTGTAAGCTCTAGTTAGCATTAGTTTAGTTACTCCCTACAACAGCTGCAGAATCTCTGAGTCGAGAAGCTAGCTAACACTGTTGCCATTTTAGCTAATTTACGCTCCAGCATCCCCGCGACCCTGATTGGGATAAGCAGCTTGGATAATGGAAGGATGGATAGATGCATGACAGACTTTGAAATGTGGTCTGAATCCTCCAGATTATCGTTTCATAAAACATGGTCAATTTTCAAAAGAAAAGGCCAAAAAAAAAAGGCTTTTGAGAGAATATATTCAAATATACCCTTGAGAAATTGGCCTGATCCAACCTTGATCTGAACTGCCAGCTAGCACCACAGGGTTAATAGGGTCAACACCAGGGTTCAATTTTGTTTTGTCTCGTTTCATCCTCATCTTTGGGGCTTTGGGACCAATGAACCTAATTTCCACAGGATCTTTATCCTCGGTTCATTCTTAACTTCATTTCATTTATCATTTAAACATGTTATCATGGAAGTTTGAAAGTCTTTTCAATTATTCATCAACGTTGCTAGCAGTTACATTGCTGAAGTCACATTACATATATTTCATCAGAGCACATTCTGTGGTTATGTAGCGGGATGTAAGTGTTTGAATGCCATAAGCAATTAGCCTACTGCAGTATCAGGATGGTTAACTAGTCCACTGCAGCAATTATAAACGAAAATAACACATCTGCATATACATATACAAATCAAAGTATTGCTTTCCCTGAAAAAAGTATTAAAAGTATGAAAAAAGTATTAACAAGCCATTTTTAAATTTTACAAAAATCTGACGGCCCTACAAAACCTGTCAAGGTGTGAATTCAAGCACAACAGCGGCTCCCATGCGGGAATGTACACCTTAGCAGCCAATTAGCTTTCTGGACCGGTCCACACCGCTTACCTGCACCTGTGTGTGACGGCTACCTCGCCGAGCCGCTGCGGCTTGCACGGGTTCGTGTCCACACAGACAGCACTGCTGCTGCCAGCCCTATTTTTAAACATTGAGTTTACCGTTGTTAATGACCATCAATCGAATGATTCATTTCATTATATATTTAGTCTAGACAGAAAAAGGTTAAAGCTTGCAGACAACAAATTACCGGGCTGTTATCGAACCCAAACAGTGGCGAGAGAGAGAGAGAGATTAACATAATATAATTATAGCCTACAAGGGATTTCTGCAATGACTATATATTACACATGTAACCTCAACTTTCTCCTAACATGCAATTGCTAACATGGTTAAAAAATAATATTTATGGGGCGTCCGGGTAGTGGGAGTGTAGCAGTCTATTCCGTTGCCTACCAACATGGGGATCGCCGGTTTGAATCCCCGTGTTACCGCCGGCTTAGTTGAGCATCCCTACAGACACAATTGGCCGTGTCTGCGGGTGGGAAGCCAGATGTGGGTATGTGTCCTCCTCCTCCTCGGGGTACCGTTCGGGGGGGAGGGGGAACTGGGGGGAATAGTGTGATCCTCCCATGTGCTAAGGCCCCCTGGTGAAACTCCTCACTGTCAGGTGAAAAGAAGCAGCTGGTGACTCCACATGTATCGGAGGAAGCATGTGGTCTGCAGCCCTCCCCGGATGCGAATATTTTTTTCCTAGGATGAATCCGGAAAGTTCCCGCCCTCAGGCACTAGGGATTGGCCAAATCTGCCTGTCAGTCAAGACCGATGCGAACGCGCAACAACCCTAACCCTAGCCGCATTTGCTAGCTAACTATTAGCCATTAGCCACGTTTGCAACCAAGCTAACTATCATCCTAGGAATTCTGTTTCCAATCTTTACAAAATAAGCCTTGGGCTATGATGTCAGGACAGCGGAGTCACTGCCCATCTTTCGGTGCAGGTTAGATAGGCAGCGACTCCATTCTAACTGTCATCCTAGGAATTCTGTTTCCAATTTTTTTCCCATGAGAATTGATAATCTCACGGAGATTATCAATGTAATTGATAATCTCATGGCACCTCCTGTACGCTTTCTCACGACTCTCTTATCTAAAACAGCCTCATCATCCTCTATCTCAGTTCCCCCCTCCACTGAATAGTTTTTTGTCATTTTGACATAAATTGAAAACCAGATGCGTCTGACCAGGCCAAAATATCTGTTACACTGTTTATTAAGGAACGCTCATTTTTATCCTTTCTCCGCCCACTCACATTTTCAAAAGGCAAAAAAAAGAAAAGAAAAAAAAGAAGTGGGGGTGGGGGGGGGGGCTGTAACAAACAAACCCGAACACACATATATGCTCAGCAGCCCAGTGGCGAGTTAAACGATTTGCATCACTTGCCATCTTCAGCACAAACAGGAAGCGCTGGCGAACATGCATCAAAGATGGAAAGTGATGTGTTTACCTATGCTCCAACACCGTTTCCCCACAGAAAATAAAAGTATGCAGGAGCGATGATTATTCTGCCCTAGCAATTGTGTCCTAACAAGGTGTAGGCAGATAGCAAACGAGAGAATGAATGCGGCTCGAGCTTGACGTCTTCTTCAGATGGAAGTTTATTGAAGACTTTACTCCATACATTCGCCCCCCCCCTCCCCTAAAAGGATGTATCGCTCCAAGGATCCGATGCTTATAAAACAACTGTCTTTCTCTGCTTGAAACGCGTGGGAACTGAACTCATTCATTCCAAACAACAGCTACCAACACGGTCAATAACACTGACACATAGACACAATCTGCAACTGCCCGGTCTCACCACTAGGCGTCACATAGCCACCGCAAAGGGTGCGGAGTAGCTAAGTAACATAGCCCCCGGAGGAAACCCACGCAGACATGGGGAGAACATGCAAACTCTACACAGAGGACGACCCGGGATGACCCCGGTGCTCGAACCCAGGACCTTCTTGCTGGGAGGTGACCGCGCTAACCACTGCGCCACCGTAAAGCCCCAATGTAAACAGTGCCTTTGCAAATGTCTTTTGTGGCAGGAAATGCATTCAGCATTTTGTTAGACCTCAAGGACACACACAATGTGCTTTGTTGAGAATCTTTGGATGTTCACAATACGGAGTGAAAAGGAAAACACCATGGGTTAACTTTTAGGCCAAACTTATTAACTTCCCAAAATATCAAAGTCCAATGTTTCATCAGGTTGCCTCTCTCATCTCAACTGCAGGTGATGAAAGGTAGAAAACAAACAAAGAGACCTGCTTGTACAACATTTATGTCCCAAAACTTTTTTTTTTTTTTTTTGGTGAAATTCACAGGGGTAAATCGTTTATGTATAGCCCAGTTGTTAGCACCGTTGCCTCACAGCAAGAAGGTCCTGGATTCGAACCCCAGGCCGTCCCAGGTCCTTTCTGTGTGGCGTTTGCATGTTCTCCCCGCGTCTGGTGTGGGTTTCCTCCCACCATCAAAAAGACATGCATGTTAGGGTTAATAGTCCTGTCTGTGCCCCTGAGCAAGGCAACAGAAAGAAGAACTGGAGTTGGTCCCCGGGGCGCTGCAGCTGCTCACTGCTCCTATACAACAGGATGGGTAAAACGCAGAGGACAAATTTCATTGTAAGAACACAATTTGTTGTAAGAACACAATGACAAATAAAATAAAGTGGCTTTATCAGGAAATACTCTCGTGACTTGTGTGACCGTCACGTTCCTCTAAACTCAGCTGCAGAGTAATTCGTTCAACATGTGTTCTTAAGTTTGCCCATATGTGTCCTTCTTAAAGGAAAGCCCAGCCATGTTTTTTTAAAAATTTATTTCTAGTTTTGCCCCTTATCCCACCCGATTAACCGAATGGCATATGGCCGGAACTCTTGTTGAATAACTCCCCTGGCTCACGTTTCCACAGGAAGGAGTAAGCCGTAACACCAGCTTCCTTCAAACTCGTGTCGGCTGCTCTCGCTAGTTTACACGCTGAAGCCTCCTCGCATGGATTGCATTACCTTCAGGCCGCGAAGGAGGCGTAGGGAGAATGCTTTCAGTTGCTTGGCTGCAGGCGCCCGGATGGGCCAGAGGGGTCGCTGGAGAACGACGAGTCCCGAACACTACACCGATCTACACCCACTATCCCTCGGGTAAGGGTGGCCTAATGAAGGCCTTACCCCGTGGACGCTCCGGCCGTGACCGGTTAGTCTGGGATACGAACCTCCCAGCCACATGACGAGCGGGCTGCAAGAACGGCGGTTTATTCCGCTCGGCCGTCAGAGCGGCCGCCATGTTTCTAAGCATATACTTTACTTGTGTTAAATTTATTTAGTAACACTGCTTCAATTTGAAATCAATGTTAAGTTTAGTTTAATATTCATGATATTTAGATGTAGCCATTCTTTACAGAAAATCACGATTGAACATTGAGAAGTGTCTGTAGTTAAGTTTAATAAATGCACATCGACCACATGCTGGAATCGAGACACTTCAGCCAGGTCTGCTATGATGGATAACGGTTCACAACAAGCTACTTGGGGATAATTTAGAAATATTTCATAACGTACCCTCTGTTGATGCTTACATCAATACATTCACCAACATCTTGAAGTAACTATGCAACATAGAAAGAACCCAACACCAGATAAATGAGAAAAAGACCTGAAGTTCAAGGTTGGATGGTTTCAGACTAACCCTTTTTCCACTACAAAGATTTACCCTACGTATCAGATGGACTGCCGAGTCAGCCAAGGTTGGAGGGCATTAGAGGCGCTGGTTCTCATTTTAAAGTTCAGCAGCCACTCACAGTCAGGCCATTCAGCCTTGATGTGCTGTCACGACCCCTAAAAATGTGGCTACGCCCAGGTACTCCGGTCTTTGGAAGTGAGGAAGACTTTTTTGTAAAGGCTAATACATTGTCGGGGCGTCCGGGTAGCATAGTGGTCCATTCCATTGCCTGCCAACATGGGGCTCGTCGGACACAATTGGCCGTGTCTGCGGGTGGGAAGCCGGATGTGGGTATGTGTCTTGGTCGCTGCACTAGTGCCTCCTCTGATCGGTTGGGGCGCCTGTTCAGGAGGGGGGGTAAGTGGGGGAATGTCGTGATCCTCCCACATGCTACGTCCTCCTAGCGAAACTCCTCACTGTTAGGTGAAAAGAAGCTGCTGGCGACTCCACATGTATCAGAGGAGGCATGTGGCAGTCTGCAGCCTTACTCAGATCGGCAGAGGGGATGGAGCAGTGACCGGAATGGCTCGGAAGAGTGGGATAATTGGCCAAGTACAATTGGGGAGAGGGGGGGGGCAGTGCGAGATTGTCTGATGTCACTGGCTAAACTCACAATTAGGTATTTACAATTGAGACCACTAAATCATCCATTGTAATTTAATTGGTTGATTTAAGTCCTTGTCTGTTGTCTGGTGAGTTTTCTGTCACACATTGGCTGCCGTCACATCATCCAGGAGATGGAGGAATGAAGATCTTAATGCAGTGTTTTGCCTTAGAAAAGTACTATACATGATGCAATAATTCAATTATCAGTAAACAATCCAAACATATTTTGGGATAACTATCCAACCACAAGATTATCAGAAAGCAAGAAACACAGTGGGCCTACACTGAATTCCTTCCATTCTCCTAACAAAGTCTAAATAAATGGCTTGTCAATCAGCTTCATGATACCATGCTCCTTCATGTTTATTTTTCAAAAGATTTGCTTTCCAGGCATTGTTTTGCAGCATATTGGTATTTGGCATTAGAAGGTGAATGGAAAAATGACTACCAGTATATAATTGGGTAAACACAGATGATTTTGATGCTATTTTTGGCAAGTGAAAAATTGCTTTCTGCACAACACTTCCTCCACATGGACCAATTCCACAGACACACACACATCTATCCATCTGTCTATATATATATATATATATATATATATATATATATATATATATATATCATCAGGCTGATGGTTGCTTACGGCATGAACAAGGCTCGGCGTTTTCGGTTTTTACTTTTCAAAGCCATCCAGCATGCCAAATTTCGCCACAAGAGGACACTGTTACATAACCTCACACAAACAGGAACAACTTTTGGAACCGTGGAAACATAAAATCCGGGTGAAACTCAGTTTAAACTAGTCTGCTCCTTTTATAAAATCTGGATATTTTTCAGTGAAAATATTGTAAAAACCGAAAACGCTGAGCCTTGGGCGTGAAACAGGCTTATACTGTCTCAAAGAATTTACTTGACTCACTGGATTATTCTGCTCATTTTTTGAGCACTTCCCCTACCGTTGAGTGTGTTTATTTTAACAAAGATAAAGTTGTATATATATATGGATTATATATGGATTGGAAATTGAAGGTTTATTGCTGAATGTTATCAGCGCATATGCCCCGCAAGTTGGGTGTGAGATGGATGAAAAAGAAGAATTCTGGAGTGAGTTGGATGACATGGTGGAGAGGGTACCCAAGGAGGAGAGAGTGGTGATTGGAGCGGACTTCAATGGACATGTTGGTGAAGGGAACAGAGGTGATGAGGAGGTGATGGGAAGGTATGGAGTCAAGAAGAGAAATGTGGAAGGACAGATGGTGGTCGATTTTGCGAACAGGATGGAAATGGCTGTGGTGAATACATATTTCAAGAAGAGGGAGGAACACAGGGTGACGTACAAGAGTGGAGGAAAGTGCACACAGGTGGACTATATCTTATGTAGAAGGCGCCATCTAAAAGGGATTGGAGACTGCAAGGTGGTGACAGGGGAGAACGTAGCTAGGCAGCATCGGATGGTGGTCTGTAGGATGACTTTGGAGACCAAGAAGAGGAAGCGAGTGAAGACACAGCCGAAGATCAAATGGTGGAAGTTGAAGAAGGAAGACTGTTGTGTGGAGTTCAGGCAGGAGTTAAGACAGGCACTGGGTGGTAGTGAAGAGTTGCCAGATGGCTGGAAAACCACTGCAGAAATAGTGAGGGAGACAGCTAGGAAGGTACTTGGTGTGTCATCAGGACAGAGGAAGGAAGACAAGGAGACTTGGTGGTGGAATGAGGAAGTACAGCAAATTATACAGAGGAAAAGGTTGGCAAAGAAGAAGTGGGATAGTAAGAGAGATGAAGAAAGTAGACAGGAGTACAAGGAGATGCAGCGTAAAGCAAAGAGAGAGGTGGCAAAGGCAAAGGAAAAGGCGTATGGCGAGTTGTATGACAGATTAGACACGAAGGAAGGAGAAAAGGACTTGTACCGATTGGCTAGACAGAGAGACCAAGCTGCAAAGGATGTGCAGCAAGTTAGGGCGATCAAGGATAGAGATGGAAATGTGCTGACAAGCGAGGAGAGTGTGCTAAGAAGGTGGAAGGAATACTTTGAGGGGCTGATGAATGAAGAAAATGAGAGAGAGAGAAGGTTGGATGATGTAGGGATAGTGAATCAGGAAGTTCAGCGGATTAGCAAGGAGAAAGTGAGGGCAGCTATGAAGAGGATGAAGAGTGGAAAGGCAGTTGGTCCTGATGACATACCTGTGGAGGCATGGAGATGTTTAGGAGAGATGGCAGTGGAGTTTTTAACTAGATTGTTTAACACAATCCTGGAAAGTGAGAGGATGCCTGAGGAGTGGAGAAGAAGCATACTGGTACCGATTTTCAAGAACAAGGGCAATGTGCAGAACTGTAACAACTACAGAGGTATAAAGTTGATCAGCCACAGCATGAAGATTTGGGAAACAGTAATAGAAGCTAGGTTAAGAGGAGAGGTGATTATCAGCGAGCAGCAGTATGGTTTCATGCCACGAAAGAGCACCACAGATGCGATGTTTGCTTTGAGAATGTTGATTGAGAAGTATAGAGAAGGCCAGAAAGAGTTGCATTGTGTCTTTGTAGATTTAGAGAAAGCTTATGACAGAGTGCCGAGAGAGGAGGTGTGGTATTGTATGAGGAAGTCAGGAGTTGCAGAGAAGTATGTAGGAGTGGTGCAGGATACGTATGAGGGAAGTGTGACAATGGTGAGGTGTGCGGTTGGAATGACAGATGGGTTCAAGGTGGAGGTGGGATTACATCAGGGATCGGCTCTTAGCCCTTTCTTGTTTGCAATGGTGATGGACGGGTTGACGGACAAGATCAGGCAGGAGTCTCCATGGACGATGATGTTCGCGGATGACATTGTGATCTGTAGCGAGAGTAGGGTGCAGGTTGAGGAGAGCCTGGAGAGGTGGAGGTATGCACTGGAGAGAAGAGGAATGAAAGTCAGTAGGAGCAAGACGGAATACCTATGCGTGAATGAGAGAGAGGACAGTGGAATGGTCAGGATGCAAGGAGTGGAGGTGACAAAGGCATTTGAGTTTCAATACTTGGGGTCAACTGTCCAAAGTAACGGGGAGTGCAGTAGAGAGGTGAAAAAGAGAGTGCAGGCAGGTTGGAGTGGGTGGAGAAGTGTGTCAGGAGTGATTTGCGACAGAAGGGTATCAGCAAGAGTTAAAGGGAAAGTTTACAAGATGGTTGTGAGACCAGCTATGTTATATGGTTTGGAGACAGTGGCACTGACGAAAAGACAGGAGGCGGAGCTGGAGGTGGTGGAGTTGAAGATGATAAGATTTTCACTGGGAGTAACGAAGAAGGACAGGATTAGGAACGATTATATTAGAGGGACCGCTCAGGTTGGACGGTTTGGAGACAAAGCAAGAGAGGCAAGATTGAGATGGCTTGGACATATGTGGAGGAGAGATGCTGAGTATATTGGGAGAAGGATGCTGAATATGGAGCTGCCAGGGAAGAGGAGAAGAGGAAGGCCAAAGAGGAGGTTTATGGATGTGGTGAGGGAAGACATGCAGGTGGCTGGTGTGACAGAGGAAGACGCAGAAGACAGGAAGAAATGGAAACGGATGATCCGCTGTGGCGACCCCTAAAGGGAGCAGCCAAAAGTAGTAGTAGTATATATATATATATATATATATATATCTTCTTTGGCAGTCCATCAAAACGATGACTGCGATGCAGTTTAAGCTTGGCAAGCACACCTGTGGGCCACCAGGCCCGCCTTAGAGCGGCAATATATATTGTCCACATTTGTCACAGATGGACGTTGTTTAAGTTGGTCTGTTATGTCTTGCATGGTGGGCCTTATCATAGGCTTCTCGTCTCTTTTGTTCAACAGCTGTTCATTACCTAACTGTGGAGCGCCCTCTCCGTCTGTCCAGCGCCTCTGTCTCCCAGCTGGGGTCATCTATGCCGCAGATCTTCATGTGGTGCTTGAGCACATCTTTGAAGCGTGGCTTCTGGCCTCCCTGCTTCCTTTTTCCCGCTGGCACAGCTCCCCGTAGAAAACCTCTTTTGGTAGGCGGTTGTCTGGCGTTCTTCTCACGTGGCCGGCCCATCTGAGCTGGGAGGCTGCTATTAGGGCTTCAGCACTGACAGTACCAGCACGTCTCGATACCTCCATATCAGGCACCTTGTCTGATTCACAGCAACTTCACAGACGATGAAGCTGTATGCAAATCACGGCCGTGCTGCTCGGTATTAAGGACATGACCACCGGCACATGCGGTCGATGGACATGCATGTTTGGGTTTGTGAACCAGGGTCATCGAGAAACTCCTGAGAACATGAAGATGGCTTTGTACAGGCGCGTGGCGAAATGTTTTAAGTAGGGGAACTAAAAGGAAAAGTATTGTGGCGAGCCGGCGTGGAAGAAAGAGTCGAGAGGCAGAGATCTCCCTTTAATCGCAACTTCTGTGCCCCCATACACTGCACGACCCCGAGGGGGGAGGGGGTCCTCTTTTATTCACACCGGCCAGAATGAACCAGAACTGACAACAACGTAACGAGTCCCCCCCCCATGTCCCAAGTGGCGACATCAGTCCCAGTCAGAGCCCTGCAGTCAATTAGTCAGTAAATGGTCTCCTACTTAGTCTTAGAGTTGAATCCCCAAAACAACAACACAAGAATAACCACATCATGAAAACACAATTTCAAATCTAACATTAACAGTCCCATCAGCCATTGCGCTCTCCCAGCGCAGAACCGCCGACAGTCAGAGCGACCGCCTCCCCCGCTCGCTACAGTATGACGTCATTGTTTTGTTTGTAAGGTGCGTGTGTAGCAGATTTGGAATGGTGTGTTTACTCACTTTTAAAATAAAGATGTGTTGTTTTTTTGTTTTGCATTTGTACGTTAGGAAAAGTTAGGCATACTGCTGGGTCTAAGATGTTACACAGCCACCTGCCACTACTGGGGGGGTGGGGTGCACCCACCACTAGGGGGCACTGCAGCCCCTCAGCTACCCCCCCTTACCGCGCTACTGGCTTTGTGTCAGTGCAGAGATGTTTACGCGCGCCTCCGCAAAAGCATCTTTGGGTCTTTTGGCAAGCATAAATACAATTCTCATTTATGCTTCAATATTCTCTTTATTTAGCAGCAAATAACTTCACTTGTACTGCATCACTGCATCAATTATAGTTTCTCCGTATCAATACTTTATCATTGGATCACCATTAGTGGAATTATTTTGTGCTATTCTTTATACTCAGAGGTGTACCACGTTCTATTGGAAATACTTGCTTTAAGGCAAAGCACAATTTTGTAATTGACAGTTATCTGTAAGAAAACAACTGTCAATTATTTACTATGTTAAAATTTTCGGCTTTCATAATTTTTCCATCTGTTGTATTTTCAATAGTTGGAATTCCTCTAAGAAGTATTTGCATGTTCACTAATGAACAAATGTGTGACATTATTCATTCATCCCTAAAATAAGTGCTGCTTTACCCAATTCTTTCATTATTTTAAGTGCTCTCCGTTTGTATGAATGATAGCCAACGATGAATATTAATGAACTAAGTGGTTTTGATTAAACTCACTCACCATTAAAATTAATAAACCAGCACAAACCCCATTTTTTTTCCCCCAACAGTTAAATCCATGTACATCCACTTCCTAGTGAAATAAACGCTTTGTTGATAAGTCATACAATTTAACAACAAATGCATCAGTAAAAAACTAAAAATTGTTAAGAAAAGTCGTCTCTCTCGCTACTGGACTGCCCTTTCTCATTCACAAAGAGTGCTGCTGTGTGACTCTCATTAACGGCTGGACGGCACAGACCGGTTCCATTCACAATCAAGCTCCGTCCCTTGTATTTCATGCAAGGCCTCTGAAGTCAGTCGCCGCACGCCATTCCTACCTCAGAGAGAGGAAGGGCTGCAAGACGGGAGCTACAAGAAAGCGCAGGGAATGGGGCATGATGCAAGGGGGGGATATCTAAAGAGTGCACATTCAAAGGCAGCCGCCCAAACACAGCTTTGAGCTCCACAAAAAGGGAAAGACGAGGCGTCAAAGGCATTTTCTTATAGGTTGGAGAAGGGGTGATGGAAATACTTAAGTACCGATGAGCGAGTGCTAGGTGTCACCGGCAACCTCGTTTTTTTTTTTTTTTTTTTTAAACACCACTTTAAAAGCATTCGCCATTCAGTTCCTGATAATACATCATGCATAATTATGGACACGGGTTAGCAGGGGTCAAATTAAAAAGGGGGGGGTGATACTGTGCCAAGGGAGAGATGTTAAAAAGCACATAACGTATGCACCCACAAGTTTAGTCATGCACAAGGGCACATATATAATCCCGTACACAGTCGCACACACACGTCCCCACATACCAGGAAACACTCTTGCCACAGATGCTTTTGTGAGTGCGCTCCCACATGGGGGAGAACTTGCTGTGTAGCTCAGCTCTTCATGCGTACAGCACCACTGATGCACTCGTGGGAACCAACCAGAATATCCAGAAGCTATACGTGGTGATATTTAGCCTTTAAAGATGCACCGGGCTGGGCTGGGGGGGGGGGGTGCAGGGAATCGTTTGACTGTAACGGTAAAGACAGCAGCATTTGCTGAGAATTTGCCGAGGTGAGTCGGGGGTTGCTCTGCACGTGAGTCCGTTCTGCTCGACAGTATGTCTAACCTTTTACTGCGCCCCATTAGCAGCACAGATACTCTCTCAGGGTTGATCAGGGGTGAAAGAGAAAGAACAAGTGAAGTACTCCCCCACACACACACACACACACACACACTTCCCCTTTGGTATTTAGTACGCAGTAGTACATTGGGTTCTTCGCTTTCTGTTTCCTTTCCACGTTTATATTTCACTTCTGATAATGCATTTCTGAACGTGCACCCGTCTGTGAGTCCGTTTGTGTGTGTTTGCAGGTGTGCGATCACATCATGCAAGTGTTGGGTCGGCAGCCCAAGAAAAATACGACCAGATCCGACTCGCTTTCAATCACCGACAGTGCTCCTCAATCTTTCACTCCTTATCTGCACTCTCTCCATTACGGTGAGCTATCTCTTCATCGTTGGAAGAATAGCACGAACAGAGAGGATTCGGGGTCCGGGTCTAGTTCTCCGGTGATGGCGCTCTTATTGACAGCACATCACAAAGAGCAGCCGAGATTTAGGAGGTGGCCAGCGCGGGAGACACTCGGAGCTAATGAAGTGTATCCTTCATTATCTATCAGCTGTCCCGTGACCACTATCTACTGACAAAATCAATGGCGATGTGGTCAAAGATTCAGCCACGCCTGAATGGGAGCACTCACCTCAATCTATCTGTGCCCTCAACTTTTCTCTCCGTGTCCATCTTTAGCTGGGGGCCATAAATTAATACCATTTGTACGTGGGCTCTGCTCTCCTTCCAGGTTGTGGCTTCCAAACTTTCTTTTTCCGAGAGATTAGCAAGGCTCTGACCTTGCTGCACCGGCTCTTGTGGCGCTAACCCCATCGGCGTTGCTTGGTGGGAAAGCACGAGAATGAAAATGAATTGCATCTTTTCTTTTGTTGTTTTCACTTCTAACCAGCTTTCATTGAAAGTATTTGACGTTGCGGTTTGGGAGACTCAATGCACCTTATGAATAAGGTTTGCTTGAGTCCACAGTCAGGCAGGGCAAGGCCAGTTTATTCATAGGGTAGGACATGGGCAATAGGAGCTATAGGTTGAGGCTAAAAGCTACTTCAGATCTGGGCTTTGTGCTGTACGATGATTATTTACTGGTAATTATGATATTTTATGATGTTGCAGAGTATACACCGATACTGGCATTTATATCCAGAGGTCATGTGGGTCCCAGCGAAGCCTCAAACCCACGGTGTAGAGCTGTCTAATGCCTAATACTCATATGTTTTACAGTAAAGGACCAGGTCGTAGTGCTTGTGCTTGCATTGTTTGATATTGTAAATGTCCACCATAGCACATTGCACCTGTGTGTGTGTTTGGCGTGTGTGTGTGACTCTTCCCCCTGTCATGACTGGTAGCCTCTACTGTTAAATGACAGAAGAGGCGCTCATGCTCGAGATGCTAAACAGCCATTAACTGCATTTGGTGATTTTAGTTATTCAGGTGTGTGTGCGTCCCTGACATGTGATCCACGACCTTGACTCACCTGGGGCTACACACAGGTAAGCGCCGTTAAGCCTCAGGTGAAGGACTGTTTTATGTTGTTTGGTTTGTTTTGCATTGGATATGTTCAATGCTGTGATTATGTCTAAATATATAATTTCCCACACCCCTCTCACACCAGTGTACATTGTATCTGGTTTGGCAGCCAAGAGGTTAAATACATATATAATAATAATAATAATAAATCAATCTTATATAGCGCTTTTCTGGTACTCAAAGTCGCTTTAAAATAAATGGAGTGAAACAAGAGACGACGGATGAACATAACACAGACATACAGGGGTGGATGGGAAGGGGGGCTACAAGAGGGAGAAGCAGCAGCCACAGACGACACCAGCAGTACTCTCCGGATATATATGTATGTATATATATATATATATATATATATATATATATATATACTAGAAGAACCCCGCTACAATGTAGCGGTTTGGTTATCCACCCGTCTAAATCTCCCTCCTCTTCATCCTGCCAGCTAACCCCCCCCCACTCCAACTCCCTCCCCCCAAATGCTCGGAATCATCTGAAATGCCGAGAAAAGTGGTTTTTAGCCATTTTTAGGAAATGCATATTTTGCATAATTATGCATAATTATTATAATCATTTTAATTTTCTGCTATTCTTCTGGTCCTCTCTGGAACGATACCTACCAACTCCAAAAAAAATTAGGATCATAAGTGCATTTTTGCAAAAATGCATATATTTTGCATATTGCCAAAAGCTTTCTAAGTCCCAGAAATTTTTTGATATAGGTGAAAAAAATCAAAGATGCTCAGAATCATCTGAAATGCCGAGAAAAGTTGTTTTTTTAGCCCTTTTTAGAAAAACGCATATTTTGCATATTTGTGCATAATTGTGCATAATTTTAATTTTCTGGGATTTTCCCCCTTACTCTGAGACAATACCTACCACCTCCAAAAAGAATTAGGATCATAAGTGCTTTAGTTTTCAGTCCCGCTATCTACACCAACTAACTAACACACACACACACACACACACACACACACACACACACACACACACTAACACCACACACACACACATTACGAAAATATGGGAGTTGATCCTATCGATGTACTGAAACTAGAAATGTAACGATATTTCACGAGACAGTACATTCCGGATACAAATATGTGACGATTCAAACTGGTGAGATGTAAAAATGAAACATGATACCTTGTGTTTGTGAGCTCGCTTGCTTGACGTCCTACGTCACCACTCGCGTCAGCAGCTGTGTCAAGGCGCAAAGGAGTGGCGAGTGCGGGTGAAGACTTCGAACTCGAGGATGTGCCATCCTTTCTCAAACCGGAGGTGTGGCGGGCGGCATTTTGGCTTCCCTGCGCCAGAAAATGAAAAAGGTGAGACGATAACAGGCAACAACAAAAAAACGGTGTGAACATATCACAAGACAATGAGGAACTACACAAATTAGCACAACCAACACGCTGCAGCATTAAAATTCAATTTATCTATTTGTAATTTAAGACAAAATATATTTCTGGTTTCACTTTGACTAAGAAAAGGACATATGCAGTTTTGCATAGTTTATACCCTATCTCTCAGAATGGTAAAAAACATTTTATTTAATTTGATAAAGAAAAAATATATTTTGCAGATTTTTGTATGAGAAATAAAAGGTATCTATTTCAGTCATAGTTTGTCTTCAATCTGCTTTTGTTGAAAAAAAAAAAATCTTGAGAAAATCGTAGCTTATCATGTCATGAGTCGAGTGACTCATTACACCCCCGACTGAAACGCTCAGAGGCTTCAGTGGGATCCTCCTCGCCAGCTCTCTGAATATGACTCTCAAAATCAGCTCATGAATAACTTAAAAGAAATCACAGATGTATTAGACATTAGGGTGGGGATGAGTTCCCTTTTGGAAAGAGGCAAGCTGTGCAGTTGAGAGTTTTAAATGCAAGACTTACCCCCCCCCAAAAAAAGGGGGGGGGTCTTTGCATCTTTGCTGACTTTTCATTTCAAACCAAAGCAAAACCTGTTTTGACAAGGCTCTCTAATTTCACTTAATCTATCAAACCATCACCTTGTTTCTCTTGAACAGCCAGAGGAAATAAAGGCAGCCCGGGCTTTCTGTCACGAGAACAAATGTCATCGCTGGTTTCATCTCCCCCTGGAAGAGAAACGCTCTCCTTCACATCAGCTTTTGAAACCTTCCTTTGAGATCATCGAGGAAAAAATAGCCCACTTGAATTAAGCTCGAATCCGATCCTAAATGACACGAGTTAGGCTTGCAGTGAGAGAATCGGACAGACCCGATGACAGGAAAGTGCTTTCTTTCTTTCTGTCTTTCGCTCTCTCTTTTTCCATTATGCCATACCCTTTTTCTTTGTTGATTCCAACATCGGCCTATCCTATAGCGAGTCACACTGGAAACTGTCAAGAAACCATTTTCAATCAAATCTGTAAATTAAGACGTAATCAGGCTGCAATCAAACTTTCCTTTAAGACATATCCGAAATAACCAGCCCGCTGACAGAAAGTGGGGTTAGCATGGAGATATTTGATAGCAAAGGCAGTTTTCATGTTTGCTCAACTTGAAAGGGTGGCAATTGATTCTCAGCTCCTGTGTCTTCCTGCGGTGCTATCACATCCTGCTGAAATAAGGCCATCGCCTCGGCTCACACACAGTGAATTGTGGATTGTACATAATTACTGATTCCTACGGGAATATTTTACACTGAGCGAGATAAATTAAATGATAAGGATCTCAGTCGTCTTGCCACGCGCTCACCATCCCAGCCCGTCTAAAACGAAAGTACTGACATTACATTTCTTCTTTCGGTTTTGCGGGGCACGAGAGCGCACAGCATCTGCTGGCTGGGAAAGCAATTATCATGAATTCTGCACAAGTGTGCAGACAACAGCCTCTGCAGAAGTTTGTCAAATGCAAAGTGTGCCATTTCTTTTTTTTTTTCTTTTTTTTTTCCTCATTGTAAATTTCATAATATGAACATTGGGGAAAAATGCAACCTGTTCTTTGGCTACCTACACAGGAATTAAATAGTGTGTTGGTAAAAAAAAAAAAAGCCATGCAATATTATATTTAACATTTTTGCATGAGATCTAACATAGCAGACATGAAACATTTAATTTAGTTCTTTTTTAAGTCAATTATACACAATAACAAAATGACCATACAGATATGAAAGTGGATAAATAACACTAAAATATTATATCAAAAAAACATAAAAACAAAAATCAAACATAATATTCTGACCAAAAAAGAAAAAAGAAAAGGGGGGGTAGGCTGAAGCCTAAGCTTACTGTGCCTTAACACTTAAAGCATTGCCCTTACTCGACACAAAATAGCAGTGAAACAAAACAAACAATAAAAATAAAATATAATAAAGAAACACAACAGCATAAGTGCGATAAAGATAAACAAAGTCAGATTTTCTGACACACAGAAAACAAATCTCAGCGTAAAACATTTATCATTTATTGTTATCATTCAAACCTGATCTGATTAGCAAAACCTTGTATTTTATGTTTACATTCATACAGGACATGAAAACACGATTAATAGGCTACAACTTAAAACTGGGTAGGCTTTTTTTTTATGGCGGCATTGGGGGGGGAAAAAAATCCATAATAACATTTCTGCACCTCCTCTTGGCTCTGTATTCAGGTTTTTAAAAAACCTGACCAGGGACAGAAAATTTTAGCCAATCACAGGTCAGTTCAGAGAGAGGGCGTTCCTATTGGTTGTTTTACAAACGTTAACACGATCAGTACGCATCCACTAACCCTAACCCTAAAAATCAACAAACTAGAAATGACTGCTTCACATGAATAATAATAGTGTAACTAAGATATTTGCTAAAAAAAGAGAGACAAAAAACAAGTTTCACAGTCTCGCTTCGACATTTCCTGTTGTGACGGGCAGAACAGCGCCGCGGAGGTCATTAGGTGGGAGGGGCTTAGCGGAGTGATACGAGGCAGCAGAGAGAGAGAGAGGCGAAGGATTTACATTGGCATGTCCTATGTTATCTCCTGCAACACTAGAACGAACCACCGGGATTTCTATCCTACCTAAAACGACCACAGGCGGTCAAAATGACCGCCGGTTTTAAAACTCTATATTCTGTCAAGATAAACACCCAATGGCAATATGAATGCATTACATATGTTAGTATGTCTGTTAGGAAACCACTGACACCAAAAATAACAGTTTAACAACTATAATACTATTTTTAAACAATTTAAACTTCAGAGAGACATGGTCGAACTTGAATAGCAAAATTTAAAAAGTGAAAATATTACCTTAAAAACAAAACGGAAAACACATATTGATAATAATTAATAATAAAATAACAAACGTAACAAGGCCTATAAAACCTGATATACACTACCGTTCAAAAGTTTGGGATCACCCAAACAATTTCGTGTTTTCCATGAAAAGTCACACTTATTCACCACCATATGTTGTGAAATGAATAGAAAATAGAGTCAAGACATTGACAAGGTTAGAAATAATGATTTTTATTTGAAATAAGATTTTTTTTACATCAAACTTTGCTTTCGTTAAAGAATCCTCCATTTGCAGCAATTACAGCATTGCAGACCTTTGGCATTCTAGCTGTTAATTTGTTGAGGTAATCTGGAGAAATTGCACCCCACGCTTCCAGAAGCAGCTCCCATAAGTTGGATTGGTTGGATGGGCACTTCTTTGAGCAGATTGAGTTTCTGGAGCATCACATTTGTGGGGTCAATTAAACGCTCAAAATGGCCAGAAAAAGAGAACTTTCATCTGAAACTCGACAGTCTATTCTTGTTCTTAGAAATGAAGGCTATTCCATGCGAGAAATTGCTAAGAAATTGAAGATTTCCTACACCGGTGTGTACTACTCCCTTCAGACGACAGCACAAACAGGCTCTAACAGGTACTATTTAATGAAGATGCCAGTTGGGGACCTGTGAGGCGTCTGTTTCTCAAACTAGAGACTCTAATGTACTTATCTTCTTGCTCAGTTGTGCAACGCGGCCTCCCACTTCTTTTTCTACTCTGGTTAGAGCCTGTTTGTGCTGTCCTCTGAAGGGAGTAGTACACACCGGTGTAGGAAATCTTCAATTTCTTAGCAATTTCTCGCATGGAATAGCCTTCATTTCTAAGAACAAGAATAGACTGTCGAGTTTCAGATGAAAGTTCTCTTTTTCTGGCCATTTTGAGCGTTTAATTGACCCCACAAATGTGATGCTCCAGAAACTCAATCTGCTCAAAGAAGTGCCCATCCAACCAATCCAACTTGTGGGAGCTGCTTCTGGAAGCGTGGGGTGCAATTTCTCCAGATTACCTCAACAAATTAACAGCTAGAATGCCAAAGGTCTGCAATGCTGTAATTGCTGCAAATGGAGGATTCTTTGACGAAAGCAAAGTTTGATGTAAAAAAAATCTTATTTCAAATACAAATCATTATTTCTAACCTTGTCAATGTCTTGACTCTATTTTCTATTCATTTCACAACATATGGTGGTGAATAAGTGTGACTTTTCATGGAAAACACAAAATTGTTTGGGTGATCCCAAACTTTTGAACGGTAGTGTATATATATATATATATATATATATATATATATTGTGGCAGGATGAGGAAAAACACAGGAGACGAAGGCAAGTTTGAACTTTATTCCTCAGCTCCAAAAACCAAACTCAAACAGGAACAACCTTGCACCAGAGAGCCTGGGAATATCAACCACGCCCCCAGCTCACGGCCCTGCTGGGCTGAGAGGCATAGCCCCTAGTGTCCGCCACAATATATATATATATATATATATATATATATATATATATATATATATATATATATATATACACACACAACCCAGCCACTGAGGATGCACAAGCCAGTGCATCCTTAGTGCCGGTCCCAAGCCCGGACAAATGGGGAGGGTTGCGTCAGGAAGGGCATCCGGCGTAAAATCTTTGCCAAATCAAATATGCGGATCATAAATAAGGCTTACATACCGGATCGGTCGAGGCCCGGGTTACCAACGACCGCCACCGGTACTGTTAACCAGCAGGGTGTCGGTGGAAACTATGCTACTGTTGGGCGAAGGAGAAGGAGAGGAGGAAAGCATGTCCAGAGGCAGCTAGAGAGGAGGATGGGTAGGCATGTGGAGGTGAGAGTTGGAACTTTGAATGTTGGCACTATGACTGGTAAAGGGAGAGAGCTGGCTGACATGATGGAAAGAAGAAAGGTAGGCATACTGTGTGTGCAAGAGACCAGGTGGAAGGGGAGTAAGGCCAGGAGTATCGGAGGTGGGTTCAAACTCTTCTACCATGGTGTGAATGGGAGGAGAAATGGGGTAGGGGTAATTCTGAAGGAAGAGTATGTCAAGAGCGTGCTGGAGATGAAGAGAGTGTCAGACAGAGTGATGAGTATGAAGCTGGTAATTGAAGGTTTATTGCTGAATGTTATCAGCGCATATGCCCCGCAAGTTGGGTGTGAGATGGATGAAAAAGAAGAATTCTGGAATGAGTTGGACGACATGGTGGAGAGGGTACCCAAGGAGGAGAGAGTGGTGATTGGAGCGGACTTCAATGGACATGTTGGTGAAGGGAACAGAGGTGATGAGGAGGTGATGGGAAAGTATGGAGTCAAGAAGAGAAATGTGGAAGGACAGATGGTGGTCGATTTTGCGAAAAGGATGGAAATGGCTGTGGTGAATACATATTTCAAGAAGAGGGAGGAACACAGGGTGACGTACAAGAGTGGAGGGAAGTGCACACAGGTGGACTATATCTTATGTAGAAGGCACCATCTAAAAGGGATTGGAGACTGCAAGGTGGTGACAGGGGAGAGCGTAGCCAGGCAGCATCGGATGGTGGTCTGTAGGATGACTTTGGAGACCAAGAAGAGGAAGCGAGTGAAGACACAGCCGAAGATCAAATGGTGGAAGTTGAAGAAGGAAGACTGTTGTGTGGAGTTCAGGCAGGAGTTAAGACAGGCACTGGGTGGTAATGAAGAGTTGCCAGATGGCTGGACAACCACTGCGGAAATAGTGAGGGAGACAGCTAAGAAGGTACTTGGTGTGTCATCAGGACAGAGGAAGGAAGACAAGGAGACTTGGTGGTGGAATGAGGAAGTACAGCAAATTATACAGAGGAAAAGGTTGGCAAAGAAGAAGTGGGATAGTCAGAGAGATGAAGAAAGTAGACAGGAGTACAAGGAGATGCAGCGTAAAGCAAAGAGAGAGGTGGCAAAGGCAAAGGAAAAGGCGTATGGTGAGTTGTATGACAGATTAGACACTAAGGAAGGAGAAAAGGACTTGTACCGATTGGCTAGACAGAGGGACCAAGCTGCAAAGGATGTGCAGCAAGTTAGGGCGATCAAGGATAGAGATGGAAATGTGCTGACAAGCGAGGAGAGTGTGCTAAGAAGGTGGAATGAATACTTTGAGGGGCTGATGAATGAAGAAAATGAGAGAGAGAGAAGGTTGGATGATGTAGGGATAGTGAATCAGGAAGTTCAGCGGATTAGCAAGGAGGAAGTGAGGGCAGCTATGAAGAGGATGAAGAATGGAAAGGCAGTTGGTCCTGATGACATACCTGTGGAGGCATGGAGATGTTTAGGAGAGATGGCAGTGGAGTTTCTAACTAGATTGTTTAACACAATCCTGGAAAGTGAGAGGATGCCTGAGGAGTGGAGAAGAAGCATACTGGTACCGATTTTCAAGAACAAGGGCGATGTGCAGAACTGTAACAACTACAGAGGTATAAAGTTGATCAGCCACAGCATGAAGATTTGGGAAAGAGTAATAGAAGCTAGGTTAAGAGGAGAGGTGACGATCAGCGAGCAGCAGTATGGTTTCATGCCACGAAAGAGCACCACAGATGCGATGTTTGCTTTGAGAATGTTGATTGAGAAGTATAGAGAAGGCCAGAAAGAGTTGCATTGTGTCTTTGTAGATTTAGAGAAAGCTTATGACAGAGTGCCGAGAGAGGAGGTGTGGTATTGTATGAGGAAGTCAGGAGTTGCAGAGAGGTATGTAGGAGTGGTGAAGGATACGTATGAGGGAAGTGTGACAATGGTGAGGTGTGCGGTTGGAATGACGGATGGGTTCAAGGTGGAGGTGGGATTACATCAAGGATCGGCTCTTAGCCCTTTCTTGTTTGCAATGGTGATGGACAGGTTGACGGACAAGATCAGGCAGGAGTCTCCATGGACGATGATGTTCGCGGATGACATTGTGATCTGTAGTGAGAGTAGGGTGCAGGTTGAAGAGAGCCTGGAGAGGTGGAGGTATGCACTAGAGAGAAGAGGAATGAAAGTCAGTAGGAGCAAGACGGAATACCTATGCGTGAATGAGAGAGAGGACAGTGGAATGGTCAGGATGCAAGGAGTGGAGGTGACAAAGACATCTGAGTTTAAATACTTGGGGTCAACTGTTCTAAGTAACGGGGAGTGCAGTAGAGAGGTGAAAAAGAGAGTGCAGGCAGGTTGGAGTGGGTGGAGAAGTGTGTCAGGAGTGATTTGCGACAGAAGGGTACCAGCAAGAGTTAAAGGGAAAGTTTACAAGATGGTTGTCAGACCAGCTATGTTATATGGTTTGGAGACAGTGGCACTGACGAAAAGACAGGAGGCGGAGCTGGAGGTGGCAGAGTTGAAGATGATAAGATTTTCACTGGGAGTAACGAAGAAGGACAGGATTAGGAACGATTATATTAGAGGGACCGCTCAGGTTGGACGGTTTGGAGACAAAGCAAGAGAGGCAAGATTGAGATGGCTTGGACATGTGTGGAGGAGAGATGCTGAGTATATTGGGAGAAGGATGCTGAATATGGAGCTGCCAGGGAAGAGGAGAAGAGGAAGGCCAAAGAGGAGGTTTATGGATGTGGTGAGGGAAGACATGCAGGTGGCTGGTGTGACAGAGGAAGACGCAGAAGACAGGAAGAAATGGAAATGGATGATCCGCTGAGGCGACCCCTAACGGGAGCAGCCGAAAGTAGTAGTATATATATATATACACACACATACATACATACATAAAAAGGTCTGAAAATAACAATTGAAACGGTCCCAAACAACTACTTAAAAACTACTAGAACTATGGGGCGGACCGCCCACGGTTTTTAAACTCTATATTCTGTAGAGACAAATACCCAATTGAGAGATTAATGCACTGCATATGTTAGTATGTCTTTTAAGAGACGAATGACACCAAAATTAACATTTCAACAACTTTAACACTATTTTTCAAACAATTTAAAATCGCTGCTGTCCAACGCCTGTCAACACTGCAACGCCTCTGTGGTAGTCACGGTGCATCTGAAACGGCGGCTGTACCAGATATGTTGGGGAAAAAAAAGAAAAAGAAAGTTTAGACTATTTCTCTGCACTGGAGAATGCTTATGCGTTTCTAGGACAACACACATCATAAACAGCGACACGACGCGCACGATGACGCGCAAATTATGCACCGTCATTTTGACCACTCATGGTCGTTTTAGGTAGATCTCATACATTTTTTTTGCAATGGTGCAAAAACTAATTTTAATACAAATATATGCAATTTTAGGAGCATTAAGGGAATGGCAGGTCTGTATCCTTTTTTCCGACAAAGTTATTCATCGTTGAAAATCCAAAACCGCCAAATTGACGGGCTTAGTTGCTCTAGTTTTAACACTAGATCTAAATGTCAGTCTGTAGATTTTAAATGGCTCTTGCTTTGAGACATTGACCTCTGAACCTTGACCTCAGTGTATGTTGGAAGGCTTGTCATTCAGCAACAGAAGGGGCTACAGACATGGGACCCAACTGTTACAGAGAGCTCAAGTGGGGGCGCTGTCAGATATGGTCAAAATTCATTTTCATCGATTTAACAAATAGATATTCAAAATCTGATCACACAAATGTGTTTGTCATCCCTTTATATCCTGCAGTGAACGCTCAATTCAGTATTTAAAACTTCTAATTCTAGGATATACGCTAATATTTTTGAAAACTCCAATTCCCCTGAGCTGTACCATGCAGCTTGATGCAAATCAGCACCATAGTTGTAGTTCTTCGAAAAGTGCCATGGGATCTTTTAATGACCACAGTGAGGCAGGACCTCGGTTTAAAATCTCATCCAAAGGACGGCATCCCCTACAGCACAATGTCCCCGTCACTGCAGTGGGGCATTGGGATTTTGTTTATTAGGACCAGAGGGAAGACTGTCCCCCCACCAGCTCACCAACACCATTTCAAGCAGCAACTTAAGATTTCCCAGGAGGTTTCTCATCCAAGTACTCGTCAAGCCCATACCTGCATAGCTTCTCTCATTCAGCAGAGCCAGGGTATATGTTGGTATGGCTGCTGGCATAACATAAATTATGTTTATCAATAAAGTTATCAAGTCTATTTGAAAATAATTTCTCATATTTTTGAAAGTTCGGGGAGCAGAAATACCGGTCTGTAATTGGAAAATACATGTCGGTCTCCATTCTTGTAGATAGGATTAACTTTTGCTGTTTTCATTTCGTCTGGAAATATGTCTGTGAAGAAGAATTGATTATATATATATAATCCAGCGAGTGAAGTAAATTCTTTATGAGACAGTACAAGCCTGTTTCATGCCATAAGCAATCGTTAGCTGATGATTGCTTATGGCAATGAAACAGAGCTCAGACGCAAACTGTGATCCCCGGTCAGAGGAGAGATCAGATGGGGTGCCGAACCGGGCGATCCAGGTCCCGATGAACACCTGGGTTACGTCGGCGGACACCGTCAATGACAGTGGGACAGCTTCTGGCCATTGAGTGGTCCTGTCTACCATGGTGAGGAGGTAAGTAAAACCGCAGGAGGGGGCCAGGGGGCCCACTAGGTCCACGTTTACATGGGCGAACCTCCTTTCAGGCACCAGGAACTCTGCCAGGGGGCTCTGGTTTGGCAGTGCACTTTAGGGCGCCGACACTCCACGTAGGTGTCAGCCCAGTTTCTCACGTCTTTTTTGAGCCCATGCCAGATGAACTTGGCTGCCACTAGTCTTTCAGACAGCTTTTTGCCAGAGTGGGAGAGGCCATGGACAGCATCGAAAACACGCCGCCTCCAGCCAGTGGGAATGACGGGCTGGGGCTGGGGCTGGCCCGGGGAGACGTCGCACAGGAGCGTGGGTGGTGCCAGCTTCATCGAAAGCCACATCCTCTAACTGCAGCCCTGTGACAGCCGTCCTGAAAGCCTGCATGTCCAGGTCGGCGGCCTAGTCAGCTGCCATGCGGGCAGTCAAGACCCAAGTGGACAGCCCCTGCAGTGGCCCGGGAGAGGCAATTGGCGATGAGGTTGGTTTTGCCAGCAACATGCTGTACGTCCATGGTGAACTCAAGAGATGTAGGAGAGCTGTTGTTGCTGGTGGGTGGACCACGGCTCAGCCACCTTGGCCATGGCGAACGTCAGTGGTTTGTGGTCCACAAACGCTGTGAACTGGCAGGCCTCCAGCAGGGAACAGAAGTGTCGAACGGCGAGGTAGAGAGTGAGGAGCTCCCAATTGAAGGTGCTATACTTCTGTTCGCTGGGGTGTAAATGTCTGCTGAAGAAAGCAAGCGGCTGCCAAGCACTGTTCACTCACTGCTCATGCACAGCCCCGACTGCGTAGTCCGAAGCGTTTGTGGTAATGGTGATCTAAGCCTTGGGTGATGGGTACGCCAGCATTGTTGCATCAGCCAGAGCAGTCTTAGTGTCCACAAATGCCTTGTCCCTCTCCGCGGACCAGTCCACTGTGTGTTTGGTGGCCTCATACAGTGGTCGCATGAGTTGAGCAGCTCGGGGGATAAAGTGGTGGTAAATGTTCACCATGCCAAGGAACTCCTGTAAGGACCTGACTGTGAGCGGTCGCGGGAAGTTCACGGCGGCATCCACCTTTAACGGGAGGGGTACCGTCCCGTCTTTGGTAACTCGGTGTCCGAGGAAGTCGATGGTGGTCAGCCCGAACCGGCAACTGGCTGGATTGATGATCAACCCATGCTGGCTGAGCCGCTCGAAAAGAGTCTGGAGGTGGGACAGGTGTTCCGCTTTAGGAGGTGCTGGTGACGAGGATGTCGTCTAGATAGACGAAAACGAAAGGCAGGTCCCGGAGCACCGAATCCATGAGGCGCTGGAATGGTGTTCTTGAGGCCGAATGGCATGTGCCGGAACTCGAACAGTCCAAATGGGGTGATCACTGCCGTTTTGGAGACATCCAGTGGGTGGACTGGAACCTGATGTTATCCACGGATGAGGTCCACTTTGGAAAAGATGACTTTTCCAGCCAGGTGGGCAGAAAAATCCTGGATGTGTGGGACACGGTAGCGGTCCGGTATCGTTGTATTGTTGAGTCAGCGATAATCACCGCACGGGCGCGACCCACCGCCAGGCTTCGGGACTATGTGGAGGGGTGAAGCCCAGGGGCTGTTGGAGCGGCAAATGATGCCGAGACGCTTTATATTCTCAAACTGCTCCCTGGTGGCGGTGAGCTTGGCCGGGTCGAGGCACCGAGCCCAAGCATAGACTGGTGGGCCAGTGGTGGCGATGTGGTGCTCCACTCCATGCTTGGCGGTGGAGGATGAGAAGGTGGGCTGCGTGAGGACCGGGAACTGTGAAAAGCTGGAGAAAATCAACTGTGGCAGAGAGCATGCCAGACAGACTGATGGAGCCCGCTTCGCTGAGAGTATACCCATACGAGCAGAAAGTGACAGCGTTGATTAAGCAATGGTTTTTGACATCCACCAGCAATCCATAGGCGCATACGAAATCCGCGCTGAGGAGGGGGACGGCCACTTTTGCCGTGACAAAGTCCCAACCAAACCACGTACTTCGGAGTATAGTTGTTTGGTTGGGACTTTGTACCAACATACTTAGTGCCATAACTGCAGACGGGGCTGCACGGCGTTTCCCACCGTGTTGAAACTGCATGGAGATCGGCACCGCTTGGTCTTAGGTCCAAGATTTGCATGGTAAAAACACAGGCCGTGGTCCTGCCGCCCTTGAGGAGCTGTTGCTGCAGTGGTGACTGTTGTGTCTCCAGGCAGTGATGAAAATGTTTGGGCAGAAAAGACGCGGCCGCGCAGTGTTGTTGACCAGCCATGAAAAACTTATCAGCCTCCTTGGCCAGAGCATGACAGTCCATGATGGCGGTGTTGGCTAAAGCAGCCCATACCTTTGAAACAGCTGTCGCAGAAACAGTTGGATGAAGAGCAAGTCAGGCTTGTGCTCTCCCAGGAGATCCAGCATCCTGTCCATAAATTCAGACAGCTTACTGTCACCGAGGCCTTGTAGAGAAAAGCTGGCTGGCCCGCTCAGCATCAGAAAGTTCAAAAGCTTTCAACAGGTGAGCCTTGACTGGCTCATATTTATCCTGCTGCGGAGGATTTTTGAGGAGGCGCACCACTCTGGTTGCTGTTGAACTGCCGAGAGCCGACGCCACATAATAGTATTTTGTGGCGTCCGCGGTGGTTTCCCACAATGCGAACTGCACTTCTGTCTGGGCGAACCAAGCCAAGGCGGACGACTCTCAGAACTCCGGCAGCTTGAGAGAAACTGCATTAGTCATCATGTTCATGAAGAGTTGTCTCTGGAAACGTCGAGCAGACAAACATCGGGGTCACCAATGTGGAAATTGCAGGAAAGTAGAGACGGACAATTTCTCTCATTGACTACACGGACGCGTATCTTTTATTTCCTCTACAAACCAACAGCCCCAGCAACATGGCTCTGCTCCAACCAATCATTGCCGTACATCACCCTGTCAACCCGGAAACACTTTCTCTTAAAGCGACCAGAACCGATTATGGTGAATTATGTCCACAGAGTCCGCTACAAACTCAGTGATATTGTAACGACCACGGATGACTAGACTCGCTAGCCCTTGGTTAATGGGTCGCACCCTTTAGTTGACTGGTTAACGTAGTCGCCCGTGGTGCGGGAGACCCGGGTTCATGTTCCGGCTGTGGCGGATTCCCGGCTGCCCCCTGAATTCGCTACATAGGTGTCAGAAGGGGGATGGTGATACCGGTGAGGCCATCGGAAGTGCTTCAGCTGATATGCTGAAGCACTGGGACGCCCTTCCCGAAGGGGGGGGGGGTAACGACCACGGATGTGTAGACTCGCTAGCCCCTGGCTAACGGGTCGGACCCTTTAGTCGACTGGTTAATGTAATCGCCTTGGGTTCACACCCCGGCTGCGGCGGATTCCCGGCTTCCCCCTGAATTCGCTACAATATCAGGAATCAGGAACACTTGGTCATTTCACCTCATGTACTTGCGCAGTGAAACATACAGGCAAAAACACATTTAAGAATTACAAGAACACACATCCAAACCAAAATAAATAAATAAATATGTCAAATACCAGAAAGAACATTCTGAGCATCCGTAGTCAGCTATTTTCCTTGGGTGGTAGTGACTTAAAAACAAAATTAATAGTGGCTAATTATCTTTTTTAGTTATAGTTATTTGACATCTGTTTCTTAGAGCCCCCGCACTATGGAACTCTTCCTGTCGAACTGAGACAAACCAAGACTCTTGCTTCTTTTAAATCTCATCTGAAATCTTTTATTCTTATGAAAGCTTTTACAAATGTTTGTTATTTTTTCTTATTTATACCGCTTTTAATTTTACTCCTACTTAGTTGGTCTTACTCTTATTTTTGCCTTGTCTGGTTTTATTTCTTTGTAAAGCACTTTGTAACATTGTTTTAAAAAAGTGTTATATAAATAAAGTTATTATTCTTCACCATTTATTTATCTTGACACCTTTCTGGCACACGGCCCGGGTTGCCATCATGAATCTGGAAGCAAAATGTGATTCACTTTTGTAGACAGACAAGGTGGAGGTTGCTGCTTAGCACATGCATGGAATGAGATGTGACGTCATCATTCCCCAACCACTCCGTTTTACATGTACACACTGATACGCAGAAACCAGTTTTTAAAAATCTGCACTTTAGAGGGTGTTTAAAAAAAACTTAAATTTTAGTGAGCTAAAACGCATTTGCGTGTGGATGAAAGGCCAAAACATGTAGAAAAAGCTACATTAAAATTGTTTTATATATATATATACACACACACACACACACAAACACACACACTGCATTATATTACATTACAGTCATCTAGCCGACGCTTTTATCCAAAGTGGCTTACAATAAGTGCATTTAACGTAGAAAATCAGAACTACTAGTCATCAGAGGTCATAAGTGCATCTAAATAAGCATCTAAGAGCAAAACCAGTGCTAAAGTAAAAGTGCAAGAACGAGTTTGTTTCTTTAAAAGAGTGAATACAATAAGTGCTCAGAGGTGACACACACACACACACACACACACACACACACACACACACACACACACACACACACACACACACACACACACGTGGACTAGGCCTAAATTCACCAGAACCTCTTTTATGTTATTCATAGTTACATTTTGATTTTTAACAAACTAGGGTAATCTGCTTTCCCAATACCTTTTTTGCTTATACTGTTCCCTGAACATTACTTCTATTTTCCTCATGGTGTTCTCACAATGCTTATCAATTTATTTTTATATCTCTTATATTTATTTTCCTTTTCTTCTGTTCTACATTTTAGGTATTCTCTGTAGAGTGTATTTTTCTTGTTGCATACATTCTGCAGTCCCTTAGTACTCCATGGTTTATCCACATGTTTATGCTTAACTGGGCGGCACGGTGCCCCAGTGGTTAGCACGGTTGCCTCACAGCAAGCAGGTCCTGGGTTCGAACTCCAAGCCATCCCAGGTCCTTTGTGTGTGGAGTTGGCATGTTCTCCCCGTGTCTGGGTTTCCTCCGGGTGCTCCGGTTTCCTCCCACCGTCAAAAAGACATGCGTGTTAGGGTTAATACTCCCGTCTGTGCTCCTGAGCAAGCCAATGGAAAGAAGAATGGAGTTGTTCCCCGGGTGCTGCAGCTGCCCGCTGCTCCTATACTACAATAGGATGGGTTAAATGCAGAGAACGAATTTCATTGTAACCTGTACAATGACAAAATATAGTGGCTTTCTTTCTTCTTTCCCTCTGGATTTTTTTTTTTTAACTAGCAATTTATTTCATAGAGTCCTGTTAACAATAGCAAAGAATGCTTTGTCTGGACTTTGTCTGGTTCTTCAATATGAACCTCTTTCCAGTCTCGTTTCATTAAGTCTACCTTAAATGCATTGATGGCTTCCTGTGTTCTGCGTCATAGCAGTTTGAGGGCATTGATACCAGCTTTGATTTTAAGATGCTTATGAGGAACAGCAAAGACTGGTGGGTGGTCACTTATTATTTAGAAGCAATCCACCAACCAGTTCCTTATCAATTACATTTGTAAATATGTTTTCTGGTTGCACTATCTAATGTTATTCTGCTTGGTTTTATAATCATGGGATATAGGCTAATGCTGAACATTGTGTTAACAAAGTCAAATGTGTTTTTAAGACAATTTGGGTTGAAGAAAGCAATAATGTAGTCTCCACATACAAATAACACCTTATTTTATTATCATTTAGCTTATTCCAGCTACGCTATCCTTAAATTGATTGTCTAATCCTGGTGTTCTATAGGCACAGCTTCTGATTATATTTTTGGCTTTTTCCATGTCAATTTCAATCGTTATACATTCCATTAGATTATCTATGGTTGGTCATATACGGGCTTCAACTTTGCATTTGAGGTCTTTAACAACATACAGGGCAAATCCCCCTCCCCTTTTGTTGGTCCTAATAACACAAAACATCACATCCCCCCAGTTCAACATGAACATCTGTTATCACTAAGCCGAGTCTCAAATATTGAAATTACATTGAACCTCTTAACAAATTGCCTCAAATGGATTTTTACAAAGTTAGTGTAGAGGCTTCTACTGTTAAAGTGTATTAGTGATAATACCCCTTCCATTTTCACATTACTGTTGAACTGGTCTTCAGTACAGGACTTAGTTGTTTATTGATGTTGTAGAAATGGTTCTTTTGGTCGATGCCATTCTCAATCTCATACAGTTTGTGCTCTGTATAGTCAAAAGTCTTAAAGTTTAGTTGTTCACATTTATGTAGGCTTTGCAAACTTTCCCCCAAATGATTTGCATTAGTTTCTGTAGACTCATCCCGTGTTTCCGAACAGAAATAGATCATCTCTGACAAGTGCTGTCATCCGTTCATTAGTAATATTCCTGTAATCCACTTGATGCCATGTCTGCCATTCTGTCCTATGTTGTCAGAATGATTAGCCAGCTGTATTGATCCAAGTCTTTAAGTTCTCTTATCACGACCACTATCGCCTCGTCTGGTGTTCTGTTCAGTCTTATCAATACTTTACAATTCCTTAATCCATGTGGCTTGTATCTTGTTTTGCTTTCTCAACATGTGTGCATATCTGCATTTTTCTTAATAAGGTGCTCATTCAGGTACACTCCAGTCCCCTTCAGCTTTCTGGCCTATTTCAATAGTTCAGTTTTGTGTTTCCTATTCACAAACTGAATTATGATTGCCGGCTTCACTTTGATATTTTTCTGAGGAAGAATGTGGCATTCCACAATGTTTTTACTTTGGATAGCCTTGTCTTTACTGTCATAGAATCAAATGAAACTGTTTTTCCAATGAATGCAACTCGCTTTGTGGGGAATCCTCACTTTCTTTGTATCCAGCCATAGCCCTGGTATAGGTTCAGTGTTTCGTTTCTAATCCACTGATTATAAATTTTTCTTTTCATGGATATTGTTCCATATCATCAGCTCTTCAATATTCTTATCATTCTCCTTGATTAGGACTTCCAGCTGACGCACCTCTTCGATTAGCTCAAGTAACTTCACTTGTTGTTTAGCCACTTTGCTCATTTCCTCCGACATGAAGTTTAGAGATTTTTTGATCTCCTCCATATCCTCCTCTTGCATTTGGGCTGTCGCTTTTATAGATTGCATTTTGTTCTCAAATTTCAAAAGAAAACTGTTGATGATTTTAACAAAGTAGAGGTTTATTGCTAGTTCTTCTCCCAGATCACCATCTTGCTGTGGTGGAGAAGCTTGAGCGTACCAATGATCCCAAGAGCTATGCCGTGCGGAGCTTGGCTCCTGGTAGGGTCACCCAAGGTGGACAGGTCAAGGGGGAGGTTCCAGAAGAACCGTGATCCAACAAAGACCTCAACGGCAGAACTGGCGGAAGATGTCTCCAGGTCACAACGGCAGTGAAGGTGGATGAAGGCTGCAACAGAGGGTGGCCCCCAATCATCTTGGTTCTCCATGCCATTGGACTCTGGCCATCCCCTGCCAAGGACCATGAGGTGGCTGCAGACGCATCAACCACTCCACGTGAAAAGCTGTCACGGGCAGGCGTCCTCCCATTATGTGGCTCCAGGATCGGCCTCTACACCCACCAGAGGATTCAGAGGGACCCAGAAGGAGGTTGGTCATACTCGACCCCCGAGTGACCGCCAATGATGACCCTCTACTAGCCTTATCAGTAAGATATACACCAGTAATTGTACCTCTCCCAAAGAATTAGCAAGAAATTTGGGGGAAATTAAAATTTTCAAGTTGGGACTTGTGTATGACTTTCTAATTCCATGCACTGCCTGAGGCCAATCTCTCCGTTAGACAAGATAATGGCATAATCACTTTGATATTTGAAATATCAAGGCCGTGGGTGTTTCCTTCGGGGTATTGACTCATAAGAATCGTGTGAGTGCCGTTTCATTTTCTTTGTCTTTTTTCCTCTTTTTGTTTTGTTTTGATTTACATTGGTACGTCTGGTGCCCTCAGGTGACTGCCCTCTTTTGTGCTCGCAAGAAATAACATTGGTTTTAAAATGGAAGCAATAACCTAGAGAGGGTTGTGTACAAATTAAATAAATTCACAAAGAGATGATCCTTAAGATGATAGTAAAAGTGATGAACCTTACATTCTGTTGAAATTAAATACATTTTTTGTTAATAATAGGTCATTTGAAGGCACAGAAGGTAAAACCTGATAAACACATGAATACATAAAATGCATAGATTATGGCAAAATGTTTTTGTGATAAATCTTTGTGGTGACATTTTGTGATAAAGCCAGATGTGGTCCATCAATATTCCCAGATTTATCTTTATTTGAAACTTGTTTTCTTTTGGCCAAATAATATTGGGGTTTTTTTTGGTTTTTTTATTGTACAACATAAAAAATATTGATTTCTTTTTACTTGCCAGCATCTGCTCATTATCCTTGAGTTTACTTTTTTTAAATGTTTGTATTCAGCAAACATTTTAAATCAAAATGACAGCTGGAGGGAACTGTTTCTTACAAGGACTTCCAACCTTCAGGCAGTGGGTTGAGGTGCAGTACTGTAACTTGGTGTTACTGTCCCTTTGTGAATTATGACAGTACTGCAAAAGCTTCACAGTTTTCATCACTGCTTAACTGAAACGCTGTTTTCCCACTTAATAGAAGCAGGTGGGCCGAGGTATCGCAATTTTAGGGTGGCCTCACCACCTAACATTTAAGTAGACATTACAATATGGCACAGTTATTGCAAAAATAATATTATAAATGCGTGGTACTAAGAGGCCATCCAAGTATGTAAAAGCTGGCTAGTCAAATTTACCAGGATCCTTCATAAGGAAAATATTTGTTATACAATATCAGGGAAACTCAGCAACTTTATCAAGATGTGATGGCAACCCTTTCTGACATAATTTTTCCTACCTGACACAACCCAGCTGCACAAAAGAGCCCAGTCTCACAGACAAAACATGCAGAATACAACTTATTTGCAGTTCCCAAAATACTGTGTTTGCCAATTTTCTTTCACAAACAATGATGCATGTCAACCTATTGATGAATGAGAACGTAATCGAGGACATCCACTCAGATCTACTCCTTTTTTTCTCCCCAATTGTATCCGGCCAATTACCCCACTCTCCACCTTTCTGAGCTGCCCTGGTCTCTGCTCCACCCCCTCTGCCGATCCAGGGAGGGCTGCAGACTACCACATGCCTCCTCCGATACATGTGGAGTCACCAGCCGCTTCTTTTCACCTGACAGTGAGGAGTTTCACCAGGGGGACGCAGCGCGTGGGAGGATCACGCTATTCCCCCAGTTCCCCGAACAGGCGCCCCGACCGACCAGAGGAGACGCTAATGCAGCGACCAGGAAACACACCCACACCTGGCTTCCCACCAGCAAACATGGCAAATTGTGTCTGTAGGGACGCCCGACCAAGCTGGAGGTAACGTGGATTTGAACCAGATTCCCATGTTGGTAGGCAACGGAAAAGACCGCTACGTTACCCGGACACCCTCAGATCTACCTCTAACCCTGGTTTACCCTTAATGACTGGCCTCCCAGATCAGTACACCGACCTTAACCACACCCAACTCATACCTAAACATAACTTTACCATGTCAAACCTAACCATCTCTAACCTGATAGCTAAACTTAACTATCTTTAATGTAACAGTACTGAAGTGGATGATCTGATCAGATGTCCAAAACTATGTCCTAAATTCATCTTTAAATTGAAGTACATTGTGTGTGTGGCACAATGTGACTTGATACACCGACACGTAGTATTGCAAGGCCAGACATATGTACGCAAGTATATACCGTATGTGTATTTTTGACACAAAGTGGTGTAGGTGTGTGAGGCCCCGAGAGACTTGTTGACATGTATTGAATTCATGTGACCAAACATTTGTTGCCAATCAACATATTTTGGGAACTTTTGTGTTGGTCTCAAATGCAATTCTGTGGACCTCTTAATAAAAATGGCAGTGATGCTGATACACTGACATTGTGGTAGTGTTTATGGTCGTAGTAATGACAACAATGATACGACATATTATGGTTGTAGCTGCTTTGTGTTACTATTATTATACAATAATATGGAGTACAATGGTGATGATAACAATCATCATAGCACAACAACACAATAATGTGATATCATAATAACGGGATGAGCATTATACATTCCCTGTTTTTTTTTTAATGGCAACGCCTTGTTCTATTGTTGGAAATGACTTGGTTTCCTATTTCTGAGGTAGCGTAGGGAGGCGGGGGTGGTGGAAGGGGGTGTCTCAGTGGGGTAAATGAGTTCGTCACCGTTTCTTTTTTTGTGATTTGATTTTTATTGCATCTAAAAACATACTGAAAAAAGTATGCAAAAGGTGGAGGTAACACGGGGATTCGAACCGGCGATCCCAGTGTTGGTAGGCAATGGAATAGACCACCATGCCACCCGGACCCCATTACCTGGATTATTGAGCATGCATAAAGTTTTGGTTTTTTTGCGTGTGATATATGCAAATACTAGTAGCATCTGTAAACTGGAGTCACATTCATTGAAAGCATAAGCACACTTGGCCAATAAAGTTGATTCTGACTCAATTAGAAATGGTTATGTTTAGGTATTAGATGAGTTCAGGTATGGGTTTGGTGTGGTGAAGGTTATGGTAAGGATCTGGGAGGCCGTTAGCCAAGCATTATAATCCTCGTTAAGTACAAATCAGGATTTGAAGCTAAATTTGGCGGATGCCTTCACTCATCGTCATCAAAGTAACGCACTTTGGGACCTGTAAATGAGTTGTGTATGAACGTCTTATCAGTGAGAGTGGGCTGGTTAAGACGGGGGGGGGGGGGTGTATATTCTCTTGCTGAAGACATAAGTAAAGTTACAAAGGAGTGGTGATGTTTTGCGGTGAGCTGTTTACCGGCACACGCGAGACACCACGCCGCTCCATCTGGCAGTTGAAGAAGTGATTAAAGGGCAGCTGTCAGGAGACACGATTTTATCTCCGCCAAACAGGTGTAGAGCCGAGCTGACAGCAGCAACACTTCCACCTCACGTGGGATGGGCTCGACCAAGACAAATGGAATTATGTTCTCCTCCCATTTTGTCACCCAGCTTATCTGTCTGAATCACTGCAGCTTCTGCTACCAGGGAGGGGGGGGGGTGCACTGCTGAAATGACTTTGGGTCTCTCTGTGTCCTCATATCTATGTCTGGAGGTGAGGTTTAACTTTCTCCTGACTTGGAAGAGAAGGTGGAAGGGGGTACAGAATTATACCAGCAAAAAGACGACACCAAAAAAAAAAAAAAAAGGAAAAAGAAAAAAGAAAAAAAAAGAAAAGAGAGTCTTATGTGCACTACATCAACAGTGTTGCAGCATCTTCCACTCATTCTGCCAATAACACAACCTCACTTCACATCTGCAGTCTGTGAGCATCCCAGATAGCGTCCGGATGTGGGCCACTTCAGGCAATGATGCAGCACTGATGGCCTTCTTCTGGCCCTGACAAAATGGATGTGAGCCTGAAGTGGCCCGCATGTATAATAGCAAATATGGCCTAAATATGCTGAATCAAATGTGGGCCTTTTTTGGCAAAGATGCGGCGCTCTCGGCAACATGTAATCTGGATGTGACCCTGAAGTGGCCCGTGTGGTAAATGGTGAATATGGCCCAAATATCACAAAACAAATATGGGCCACCTTTGGAAAATATGTGGCACATGCGGCATTGCTATGGCTTGGTTCTGGCCCAGATCTGGCAAACAGGAGCGGACTGCCGAAATGCCATCATTCCACGCAGTATGTGGGCCGGATGAAAGTGTCGGTGTAGGACAGGTCCGGGCCCGGCAATTTTGCTCTCTGGGATTGATTGAGCTGTCGATGTGTGTACTTGACAACTCAAAATTATTCAACATAATTCTCTTTTGCATAGTGTTTACGAGACCCGCAGTGAATAAAGGGCAGTTTGACTAAATGGCTGTTTATGTCGCATTAAAAATGGATTTTGAATAAAGAAAAAAAAGGAGGAATGAATATTCATGAGCATAAAGGAGGCTGCAAAAAAAAGCAAGAGCAGAAACATGAACAGAATACACAGTATTAATTTTCCACCGGTAATTGGCCAAAGTTTTACAGCTCAGTCTAGCTTGCTCTCAGAAATTAAGACAATGAATATTAGTGAATATTTACACCAGGGCATTTTTACTAATCAGGATAACGTTGCATGATTAAAAAAATGCATTTCGTTGATTGCACAAAAAAAAAGTTAGTGCTGCAGCAGTTGTATTCAAATTGATGAACTTATCCATCACCTTCCACAGACTTCTCTCAGTCGGTTCGCCCTTGATGCTTTCCAGGGCTTCATGCCTTTTAAATGCAGAGTCAAGATGAGCAATTCTCAGCTGCTCGCTCACACACACACACACACACACACACACACACACACACACACACACACACACACACACACACACACACACACACCTCATTCATTCCCATTAGTTGTCCCCCCCACCCCCCATGCATAAGGCCTCCATTTCCACTTGTAAATTTTTTCATTACGAGGGGAATTGAAAAGGAGACGGGGACTACTTTTGCCTTTCTCCCCCTGATGAGTTCATGCATTTGAAGAGGAGCTTTGTCACACAGGAATTAGCACACCATGCATGCACCCTCCCTGCTCTCCTAGAGGGCCTTTACATCATGCTCATCTGAGGCTGGGAGACGTCCAGGAAGAGAGAAGCTTCATACTTGAGAAATGGAGGCGGGGGGGGGGTGATATTTAAAGAAAGCAGGGGGAAGAGTCATTCTGGAAATAATGTGTGGATGTGCCACCAAAAAAAAAAAAAAAAGATTGTGTGCATATTGATACATCTCATCTCTGCAAGTGCAAACACTCTTTAATGGCGGTTTGTCAAAACATTTTCCCTGTCATTTATTCCACTTGAGTAAGATTGGACGTATTTAACTGCAGATCTATCTTGGGAGGACCGAGATGGAGCACTTGGCATATGGCACCAAAAGAGATTATAAACCCTGCAGGCTGCAGAGTTCCTCCCACACACACACACACCAGGCGTGGCAGCCCATATTAAAATGAAATAAATAAATATTACATGGGAGACAAAACATAAGATGTGTGTACTTGTGCATGCAAAGTGTGCATGTTGGCATGCATGTGGTCATTCATGTTTGGTGTCTGCATGTACTTTACGAGCATTATGTGTGTGTGTGTGTGTGTGTGTCTGTGTGTGTGTAGGGGGAGGGGGGGGCGTGTGCACGCACATGGATGCCTTCACGGAAGTTTTTCTGGGCAACTATGTGCGTGTCCATGGCAGATACGCCGGCTCCCCCTCATTAGTTGGATTTTAGGTCTGTTCTAAACTGCTGCAAAGTCTGAGAGATGAATACTTCAGAAAAAACACACAGTTGGTAAGGTACTGCCAGGACACCTGGTGAGACACAAGCTAGCTTGCTATCTGCGTCCGACTGCTGCAGCATGTTTTTGGGTGCGCGCCCGTGTATTTGCGTGATTATGTGTGCGTATGTGAGACAGTGCCAATAAGTGGAAAAGCAGGATCAGCCTTGGGTGACGGTAAATCAAACAGCACTTTTACAGACGAATCTCTAGTTTCATTTATCCCCTCCCCCCACCATCTCACAGTGAAATTAAATCATTTGCGTAATTGTGCTTATTGCATTAGGCCATGTACATTTTTAGAAGGTCACATAAGGCAGCTGAATACGTTTTTTAATTGTCAACCAATCGCAGAATTATGTAAATAATCAAAACTGTTCTGTGATTTGCAGCGAAATTTCTTTCACCGTAGCACAAAAATTAGCTTTCCTTACAGCGTTATTCATTTTCACTTACTTGCAATTAACCTCACACAAAAAAGAGACTATATAGAAAATTAACCTTGGGAACTAATGGCAAAAATTCCTATACGATATCTGCCAATGTAATTATGTGTTATTTTCTGCATGTGTTAGTTTTTGTTCTTGCATCTGCAGCAAACATGTATATGTCTGGAACATTCTTCCGTTAATGGCGAACAGCTGCACTTGCGCTGTATTCAAATCTAGAAAAATAATGCAAAAGGCAAGAGGGCATTTTAAAATTGAATACCTCTACGCCTGCAGTGTGGAGCCCTATATCAATTTTGCCCAGTCTAATCTATAGATGCAGGGTGGTTTTACATTCATCTGGCATTGACGTGGCAGTGGAAAGCCGAAAGCGCTTTATGGGTTTATCTACAACTTCCCATGCAGTTCTTCGCCTCTAATTTTCTGATAACGGCGAAACACGAGTTTCCCTCTAAAAAGACACAACTTGAAACTCCAATGTGCAATTACAGCGGAATGAAAGTCCTGGGCTGTTCTATAACATGAGAACACAATGAAAGCCCTGGGAAAAAAGCCCCCTCCAAACTACATAAATAAATAAAATAAAACCTCGGTTGTGTTTTTGCCAGACTCCGTTTCTTGTTACAGGAAGTGTGGTTAGAGGCGATAGATAGTTGATTTCGAGAATTATTTTTCACCCGCTGTTATATGCATAGCTATTCCCTGGGCCAGGGTGGCTCAACCTCCAAATCCCTGGAAAGCGGACTGCTTGAGTCAGTTCCTCCTATGACTGGCCCTTATCTGCGGATACAGGCTGTTCTAACGTTTCACCAAAAAAAAAGAAAGAAAGAAAGAAAAAAAAAACCCTGCAAGATTAGCCCCGACTAGGGGTTAAATGAGTCACCTTCAAAGCCTCAAAGATTATAATCTGTAGCCACTGAGCGAAGGGTCCACAGGAGCACATGCTCTGCAGTTCACAATTTTTGAAAAGAGATTACAATTTAGATGCAAGAGGTTCTGCAGTGAAAATGATGGATGAGTCACCGATAAAAGCACGAGGTGATGAGAAAATGATATTGAAAGCCATAATACCGTCTACTGATGTTGGTGAGCACGCTTTACATTTTGGCGTACTGGATTTGCTTCATTTTTATCTCCAGCCAGGCGGTAGCGACGTTTGTGTGTGTCCGCGGTTAATCTCGCAAACTGCTGGACCCATCAGCCGAAAAATGTTCTTGCATATTTATGACACATGTGGCTACGTCCATCTCTTAAACAGCGTAATTCAGCAGAGTACCCATACATCAGCCATTGCGGGCTTGAGCATGAGAGTATGGGACATGTCAAAAAGGCTATCAAGTGGCCACCTTCAGTCAAAAATGTGTCATTAAGATGCATTCCAGTACTTTGCCACCCACCTCTATCTCACTTTCAAATTCAACATAGCTATGTTAATGTTAACCAGGGCATGCATTTACAACGTGGCATCCATCAAACATTCAACCAACAAAATCGACTTACACAATATCTCAACACATGTGATAAGCGCAAAATGTAAGCCCTAAGATCAGAAGCAAGTCGTTATTGTAATCTTTTATAGTTCCCTGAACCTACGTTTGGCAGTACGGCTAGCATAAAATGTCTTATAACTGCTTGTCTTGTAGCTGTCTGAACAGCAAAAGGCTTACGGCGGCTCTCCTGCTAATCAGATAAAACAAATGTGATTGTGATACCGCATCATACATAAATGCAATACAGAAACAAAATGCACGCAGATGGTACCACTCACACCCATATGAATGTAAACATCACCAATTACTGACATAACACACACCAAAACTACCCCTAATTAAAAAAAATATATACATGGATAAGTACATACATGTGTAAACCCTTGCTGACAGCTACGGCTACTATTTCAATTTTCCTTAAACAGGATCCTGAGTTCTCAGCGGTTGGTGTTGAGCTGGCTGAATGTAAACGATAAATCTTGGAATAACAGAACATCCAGGACAACAACAACAAAGAAATAACATTTATTCTCTGGTAGGCTATTGTTGTTCTTATATCTGTCCTTCTCTCGATATGTATCAGAACAGTATTTACTTATCAAACAACCAAACCCCTCTTATGTTATCACATCAACATGCTATCAAAAAGGAATATCCCTCTGGAACTGCAAACCAAATACTACAATACAGAACTGAAACGCTATCAAATATATGAAGTGAACACCTTACTAAATAAACTTGGTCCAATGATACATTTGCAATAATCAGACAAAGTCCCGAATAAAAGTCTCCAAGTAAACAGTTCAACTCAAGGCTGGATTACGGACCAGGCATGCCAGGCGAGTGCCCTGGGGCCCCGCACCACGAGGGGCCCCAAAAGGTCAGGGGTATTGTGTTCACGTATAGTAGGGATCCCCAATCATACCCTGCAAGGGACTTTTGTTCCAACCCTGCGTCGTGATGCAGGGCCCAAGCTGGTCTCTATTGATGGGGTGGGGGGTGGGGGGGGGGCAAGCTACAGTCTCCACTGATGCAGGGCCCCAAGCTACAGTCTCTACTGATTTCTCCACTGATGCAAGTGACCTGAAATAATCGGACTCAAGCAATTCATATTATATGAGTGACTTAACTTTGTGTAGTGTCACCATAACATCAGCATACTTTCACAGTCTGCGACACAGACAGCATAAGAAACCTGGAGTCGAAGCTGAAGCCTTTTTCGGTCGCTAGGGACCCTTTTGAAGCAGAGCCACAGATAGTACATATATAAACGTACTAAATATGTCGGGGGTGGTTTCTAAATATATCACAATGCTGGTTTGAAGAGTTTGCCCCTTATGTTTACATTGTAGCAATTAAGAGTGCAACACGCGCCTCACGTTTGTTTACATTGTAGCGCTGAGAGTGCGACAAAGTCTGACACAGCGCAAACTCGACGCTTATGATCAAATCCGTTGTTTCATTGTGTACAGTTAAACAAATGTGCTAGCTAGAATGCCCACACTGAAAAATAATTAGACAGATAGTTGTACTAAAATATGCCACCAAGTTATTTGCTCTGAAACAAACGTGTATTTCCTGTTGGTAAGCCGTTGTAAGTGGGACGAAGGCGTTGCAATGTGCTTGTGATGCTGTGAGCTGCTGTTCCCACCTCTGTTTGTTTTGTGATTCAAAATTGTGTTGTGCTTTGTAGTCGCCATCCGAATGCCATGCAGGTTGGCATAGCGTGGACTACCATGTTGTGTGTTTGCATCAGTTTTACATTTAACAGTGTTCATCGTTGTTTGCGTAGCCTATCTCAGTGGTTCTCAACCTTTTTGGGGTCCTGGACCCCCTGCGTATTTTTGATCTACCCTGAGGACCCCTCCACCTGATCTTGGGGGAGGGGGGTTGCAATTTGATAGAAACAGTCGAAACTGCATTTTAAATTGCATTATAGCATTTATTCACTCTTTGGGGCAAAAATAAGAGCTTTCAGTTGTAACTTAGATAGTTAACAAAACAGAATTCTTATGCAGTAACTTTCAGATATATGTAACAAAACAGAATATGTATTCAGTAACTTTCAGATATATGTAACAAAACAGAATATGTATTCAGTAACTTTCAGATATATGTAACAAAACAGAATATGTATTCAGTAACTTTCAGATATATGTAACAAAACAGAATATGTATTCAGTAACTTTCAGATATATGTAACAACAGAATTTTTATGCAGTAACTTTTAACAATGCAAACGGGAGCGAGATCTCTTATTAAAATACAATAAATTACACTTGTGAAACAGATGTAATTAGAGAAAAAAGTCCTGTTACCCTTTATAGTTTAGGTAGATAAAGGTCTCAGTCACATTTGAGTAAAATAATCCTGTTTCTATAAATGTCATAGGGTCTTTTTTTTAAAACATATTTTATTTTCACGGACCCCTTGCAATTACACCACGGACCACTAGGGGTCCGCGGACCCCCGGTTGAGAAACAATGGCCTATCTGACGGTGCGGGCAGTGGCGCCCCCAGAAATGTTTCATGGGGGGGGGCAAATGGGGGCCACTGAAAATCTTGGGGTGGCACACCAAAACCAAAAGCCATGACTGAATTTCGGGAATTCTATGATGCCGTTGCAGTATACTGTATAGCCTAGTGGAAAACTGTCAATATGAGAGTTAAGAAAAATATACATTATTGATTTAAATGAACAGCACCTAATGCAAAATATCAGATAGAAGCATATTATGCATAATCAGAAGCATATTCTGCATATGCGTCTCGTGGCTGGGGGGGGTAGCGGGGGGGGCAGGGATAGTATCAGGGTGGCCATGGCCACCCCTGGCCACCCCTTGGGGGCGCCACTGGTTGCGGGGGGGGCAATGGACGTGCGTGCCCCGGGGCCCCCTGGTGGGTTAATCCGGCCATGGTTCAACTCAGAGCAATGGTGAACTATTATTACCAAGCGCTTAGATTTCTAAACGATGGGGCCCTTACGTTGGTGCACCCAAAAAACAAACAAACAAACAAACAAACAAACAACAACAATGGAACAAACTGCCAATAGGAACACGCTGGCAGTGTTTGAATAGTCTTACTCACGCGAGCAGGGAAACGAATCGATCCACAAGGGGTCCGCGGGGAGCTGATGCAGCGCGGGAGCGTTAATGAAGTCCACGAGGCCCGCGCGGATCCCGA
The DNA here is from genome assembly GCF_029633865.1 of Lampris incognitus. NCBI lineage: Eukaryota > Metazoa > Chordata > Actinopteri > Lampriformes > Lampridae > Lampris > Lampris incognitus. Next base: position 108,678,755 of record NC_079213.1, read on the forward strand.
AGGTCCGGCGCGCGCTGAATGAATCCTTCCGCCCAGGCAGCGCTAACTAGCTAATTAGCTAGCCGGTTTCCCTGCACAAACTACGGCCGGTGTTTATAGAGGACCGTCCCCACCACAGTTCTGGCAAAACGTCCACGCTTGACCGTTAGACTCCACACCTCCACAAAGCTAGCTAAGTAAGAAAAATAACAAAACGGTACGCAAACTAGCTAACGTTAAGCTAACTGGCCGAAGGCTAGCCAACTTCCGGCAAACTGGGGGGGGGAGAACGAGCTGCGAAACGTGCAGAAGCACAGGACCGGAAGCTGTTACGATGCAATACTTGTGCAAATCCTTAGAAGCGTTTCAGTCCACAAAATATTACTCGCTTCGACTCTAAACTCAATTTCTACCGGCAACACGATGACTCAGCAAACTCCTCTGCTATGTCCCGGAACACTCCTCCACCCCCCCTCCTTTTTTTGAACCGCCCCTCGGTTTTCTTCTACTCCTCCAACGTGGTCTCTGATTGGCTTAAAGTACGCCACTCTATTATAAACTGAAATTACACTGGTTTAGCTAAGCAGGCTATCGAAGCTCACGAAAGACTCAATAATGGCAAATGCACTACTCCACTTGCTTTACCTGTACTGAAACATGCATAAACCGTGCAGACTAGAAAACATATTTCACATATCCAGCTACTCCCATACATTTTCGGAATGTGTGTGTTAGTTAGTGTAGATAGCGGGACCGAAAACTAAAGCACTTATGATCCTAATTCTTTTTGGAGGTTGTAGGTATTGTTCCAGAGAGTAAGGGATAAATCCCAGACAATTAAAATTATTGTCGCGGGACTGGGTTTAGATGTTCTTATATTAAGTAGTTGGAGGCTGGGAATTATGGTGCGACAACACAGTCTCTGGCGTTAATTAGCCGGGCTAGGCTACGGGTTTAGCAACCCACCTTGCACTGCTCCTGCAGTCTGCAGACGATGACGGACGCTGGCTAGCCTGGCTGGGATGGTCTCACTCTGCAGACACTCGCACTGTCACTGGCTGCACACTCTGATCTCTCTCTGGGGGCTGGTAATCACTCTTACTGGTTCTATTATGGTCGTCGCTGGTTAGTCACTGTCTAGCGTCAGCTCAGTCGAGGTGTAGGAGTCAGGAATGTTACGTCTGATCGCTAACACGTTATGCTAAGCTAACACTGTGTGACAGTCTGTAAACCACTATAACAACTAACTCACGCTGTGCTGTGCAATGGATAACAATAGGCAGCACGCACGCATTCCTAAGTCTCTTCTCATTGGCTAACAGGGTCTCGCGTTACTTTAGTCAGACTGTCTGTTTGTCACTATCTGTCAGGGAGCTGTCCCGCAACACTACCCCCCCTTTAGATTGTTGAGTCCCTTCAACATAAAGATAAAATAACTCTGGGAACTAGAGTCGGAATTACACCCGGGACAAAACACCCAGCACACAACTAGGCCCGGAACTAAGGGCGTCAAAATAAACTGGTTGGGTGGTCACTATTAAAGTAGGACTCCTGTGACTAGCCTAGTAACCCCCTAAGTCAACTAGTCACGTCCGTCAAGATCAGTCTCGAACAGAGTCCCGGAGCCAGGCAGGCGGCCGGACTGGTCTGCCCCGTCTAGTGGTGGGGAGGGGCAGGGGCTCAGCAACGTCTGCTTCGGCTCCCTCTGGGTCAGGGGCGGAAGACTGCCCGCCTGGAACACGGGCTGCGGCCTCTCGGCGTCGAGTAGTGGTCGGCTCCCCTGGAGAACTGCTGGCAGCCAAGGGCGGAGACAAGGAGGGAGACACCTGGGCGCTCGTGGGGCTTTCATGGGGCTTTCGTGGGGCTTTCGTGGGGCTTTCATGGGGCTTTCGTGGGGCTTCCGTGGGGGGGCCCGATGTGTCATCTTCCTCATCGGGGAACACGTCTTCCAGACGTAGGTCGAGGTCGTCATCGCTCTCGAACCCCTGATCCTCCGCCAGTCCACCGATATCCTCCTGTCGCTCAATCTCTTTGTCGTCCGCTGCCTCTGTTTCCGGATCCTCGAGGTCTTCTCCTGGTGTACTCGGCAGGTTCTCTCCTGACGCCGGAATCTGCAGCAGTGCGTGCCGCCTCTGCTGAATCCAAATGGGTACTTCCTCGGCGAGGTAGGGCAACAGTCGGTCATGGTGGAGGACTCTCTCCTTCCTGCCCTCTTGGACACGGTACAGGACGTTTCCCATCTTCTCTGTTATGAGTGCCGGGCCTCTCCACCGTGGCTTCAACTTTGGCGATTGGCCCTTCTTTCGCGCGTCGTCCCTGACATACACCAGATCTCCGGGGTGGAATGTGCGTTGACGGGCCCGCAGATCGTGGTCTTTCTTGCTCCGGAGTTGAGATGTACGGAGACGCTCACGTGCCAGTTCGTGGATGTCTAGCATGTTGGCTTCCAGGTCAGCAACATATTCGGCTGGGGGACTACGATGGGCGTTGGCCTCCTGCACCCGTAGAGTGAGTCCTTGGGGCTGGTGGACTTCACGGCCAAGCATCATCCGGTTCGGCGTATACCCTGTAAGGGCATGGGGTGAGCTGTGGTATGCGCTGGCGAGGAGGTGGAGGTTCTTGTCCCACTCACGCTGGTTTTTCTCTACGTAGCAGCGGATCATTTGGAGAAGCGTCCGATTAAACCTCTCAACTTGGCCATTCGACGCAGGATGGTAAGGAGTCGTTCTGGTTTTGGCTATTTGGAGAAGCTCACAGAGGTCACGGAACAGGCTGCTTTCAAAGTTGCGTCCCTGATCTGTGTGGATTTCTAGGGGCGACCCGAACCGGGAGATGAACTCCTGTAGAAGCTTCGTCGCAGTCACTTCCGCGGTTTGTTCAGGGATAGCTGCGACCTCCACCCACCGGGTGAACTGGTCCACCATGACAAGGACGTACTTGTTCCCGGATGCCGAGATAGGGAACGGCCCGACGACATCTATGTGGACCCTGTCCATGGGAGCACCGGCCTGGAACAGTTGCATCTGAGCTCTGCCGACCCTCCCAGAAGACTTGCAGGCTTGGCACTGTGGGCACCGGCGGACAAATTGTTGGACGCTGTCCGCCAGTCCCACCCAGAAGAACTCCCGCTTGACTCGGTGGCACGTCTTTTCTTTTCCCAGGTGGCCTGACTGCGGAGGGCAGTGGCAAGAACGCAGGACTTCTTGTTGGAGGGCTGCTGGAACTATCAGGCGGTAGACAGGGACTTGGCCGGTTCCCTCATCCCAGCGGTAATAGAGAACGTCTCCACGGCGTTCCACATGGTCCCAGCACAACCAGAACTTGCGCACGGCCGGACCCTCCAGGGCTACTTCATCTTGAGACGGTAGCTGGCCTCCATCCTTCCAGGCGTGAAGCTTCCTCAGCAAAGGGTCACTGTGCTGGTACTCTGCCAGCTCCTTCTCGGTATACTGGGGCAGCCAGTTAACAGTGGGTGGCGATGACTGGATCCCAGTGTTTGAGTTCTCGTCCACTGGTGGCTCGGCAGTGTCCACCGGGTTCTGGTCGGGTGTCGAAGGTCTTGACGCCGGATCCGTAGTCGCCGGGGTCCTCGTCGTCCTACGGATCGCCAGGGGGACCACGTCGTCGACATCCTCGTCGAACCTTGCCCATCTCTGGTGTTCACGTCGGCAGTACGGGCAGCCTTGGCAGGGCAGTGAGTCGGGGCTCTCTCCTGCCCGGTAGCAGTCACAAGTTGGCGCTGGCGCCCTTGAAAGTGCATCCGCGTTGCCATGCTTGACTCCTGCTCGATGCTCTATTTTGAAGTGGAACTGGCTAAGCTCCTCAATCCACCTTGCTAGCTGGCCTTCGGGACTTTTAAAGCGGAAGAGCCAGGTCAGGCTGTTGTGATCAGTTCTCAAGGTGAAGTGCCGTCCGAGCAGGTAGTGCCGGAACTGTCTGGCGAACCGGACTACGGCCAGCAACTCCCGGCGAGTTACGCAGTACCGTTGTTGGACTTTTTGGAGGTGGGCGCTGGCATAGGAGACAACCCTTTCCTCCCCCTCTTGGACCTGCGAGAGCACCGCGCCTATACAGGTGTTTGAGGCGTCAGTGTCGAGGATGAACTCGCCATCTTTGGTGGGGTAGGCTAGCACCGGAGTGGATGTGAGTCTCTTCTTCATCTCCTCGAACGCCTCCTGCTGGCGATCGGTCCAGTGGAACTCTGTTCCTTTACTCTGAAGCTCGTACAGCGGGTTGCAGATGAGAGAGAAGTTGCGGACGAAGCGTCGGTAGTAGTTGCACAGCCCAAGAAAGGCCTGGAGCTCCGTGATGTTGGAGGGTGGACTCCAGTCTTCCACTGCCTTCACCAGCTCGGGGTTGGGAGCGATCCCCTGTCCGCTCACTATGTGGCCCAGGAAAAGCACTTCGCTGCGCAGGAGATGACACTTTGAGGGCTTGAGCTTGAGCCCGCTGGCTTGGACCCGCTCGAGGACGATGGCCAGGTTCTTCAACCCATCTTCAACACTGCGGCCAATGACGATGACGTCATCTAGGTACACGAGGAGGCTCTTCCACTGCAACCCGCGCAGGACAACCTCCATGGCCCTCTGGAAGGTGCCTGGCGCGTTGCAGAGTCCGAAAGGCATTCGGGCGTACTCGTACAGGCCATAGCGAGTAATGAAGGCCGTCTTGCATCGGTCAGCAGGATGGACTCCAATTTGCCAGTATCCACTCTGCATGTCTAACGTGGAGAACACGGTTGCGCCTTCCAGGGTGTCCAGACACTCTTCAATCCTTGGAAGCGGGTACGCGTCCTTCAGCGTCAGTTCATTGAGTCTTCGGTAGTCGATACACCATCGAACGCCTCCATCTTTCTTCCTCACCAGGACCACAGGTGAAGCCCACTCAGACGTCGATGGCGTTATCACTCCAGCCTTCAGCATTTCCTGGAGGTGCTGTTCCTCCTCTTGCTGGAACCCCAGCAGTGTGCGGCGGGCTGCCTGGCGTACTGGGCGTCCCTCTCCGGTGTCGATGCGGTGCTGGACAGCATCAAAACAGCCCAGGTCGTCGTTTGCTGCTGCAAAGACCTCCTTGTGCTTGACCAGAAGCTGCAGTAGGGCTCTCTGCTGCCCCTCTTCGAGCTCCTTACTGGCGGCTGCATACAGGGATGACAGATGGTCTGGTAGATCCAAGGCTGTTGCGGACTCCAGCCGTCGCACTGACACTTGTTCCTTCTCCGCCGGGTTCGTGGGGTTCGGCTCTAGGGACGGGGTTTCCTCTGCCTCAACCAACACGCCCAAGCAAACACCTCTCCTTAGGGTCACTTCGCGGGGCGACAAGTTGCATAGTCGCACAGGGACTCTCTTGGCAACGTCGACTACTACACTGCCTGAAGAGACTCCTTCTGCAAGGCCAGTGGGCTCCAGGACGGCAGAAATTCCTGGCTTTGGGCCTTCCACTAGACCCCAGACGTCGCGTTCGCTCTCCGCTGGTAAAGTCGAGGGGCACTCCAGCAGTACTCTGGAAACCGTGTACTCTCCTAGCGACCTGCCTATGACGACAGTGCCGATCGGTTCTCCATCAACGTGTACTTGTCCTCCGACCGAAACTGTGACTCTGGCGGCTAGCATAAAGTCCAGACCCAGGAGAAAGGGGTCGCGGATGGGTGCGACGTAGACGTCCCAGTCCTTGGTCTTACGGCCCAAGCGGATGGTGACTCTATACTTCGGAGTCTCGGTCATTTCTTTCCCCTCCTCCGCGTTCCTCAGGACGGCAGTCCCCACACTTGGCTGACCAGCTAGCTCCAGCTGACGGAAGGTGTCTTCAGACATGACGGTCGCCTCCGCGCCGGTGTCCACAACGCACTTGAGTTCCAGTTTGTTGACCGTGATGGGCACTACCAGACTAGGACCATCTCCTGCTGCTCGGTTTATGCGGGGTGCTGGCTGGCTATCGGCCTTTTCCTTGACGTGAGGGCTCGGTGAGCGGGAGGTGCAGTCTCGTTTGAAGTGGCCCTGGCCTCCACACTGGTAACAGGAGCCTCTAGGGGTGGCGCCCGGACTCGGTGATTGGTAACGCCGCTGCCCATTAGTGCTGCTCGCCGGCCGCTCTAGAGTTCTGCCCCGTTCCTCCTTCTTCTGTTCGGCTGTGTCGGATGTCAGCTGCGGGGGGGACGGTTTCCAGGAACGCCGCATTTCCTGCAGCAGCGCCGCTACCTCGGCTTTCAACTCCTTGATGTCAGCATTTAGGTCGGACTGCGTCGCGCCGGTGGCCGTCGATGTCGGGTTTGGCGCTCCCCCTTTACGCTCATCATCCCATGACACTCGGCGAATCCGCCCCTTAGCTTCGCTCTCCCTTCCAAGCGTTGCTCGATAGTCGTATTCTCGGGCTTCTACCTTCTTGAGGGCGTCTGCCAGGGTCTTAGGTTCGGAGCCCAGGACTTCGTAGGCGATGTTTTGGTTGCGCAGGCCTCGCAGGAACGCCTCGGCCGCGAACTCCTCCTGCAGTCCGACGTCGACCCCTGGATAGGCTAGCGTAACCAGCTTCCGTACTTCCTCTCCAAATTCAGACAGGCTAGTCTCCTTCCCCTGCCGAACCTCGCTCAGTTTACGGCGGGCAGTACTTTCGGGTATTTCTCGTCCGAAACGGCGCCGTAGCTGCTCCACCAGCTTGTCGTAGTCCTCGCGGATAGGAGTCGGTTGCGCCATAACGAATGACATAGCGCCTTCTCGCAGTCGCAGGTAGAGCATGTCCAGGCAGACTTCCTTGCTCCAATTCCGCTTCCGGGCCATCCTCTCAAACGGGCCAATAAAGGAGTCCCAGTCGCCCTTCCCATCGTAGGTAGCTAGCAGCTTCACTTCACTTTCGTGTCCTACTTCTCTCCTGTAGCTACTACTCCGGTCCCGACCGTTCCCTACCACTGGACTATTTGTTATGACGGATGGCGGCCCTCCGGTACCACCAGTAGGCGGCGCCGCGTCACCCCGGCTGGGCGTGCTCAGGAAATGGTGACTCCCTTCCGGAAATGCGTTCCGGGCTCTGGCGCTCCTACCACCCCGCTCCGCTGGAGTACTGGTGACAAGGGGTTTGGGATGGTGACTTCTGTTGCGGCCATCCGCTACTGGGCCGACATTCTCCATTCCCGGGGGCAAAGCATATTCACGGGGTCTCACATCCGGTCCGTCTGGACGGGGGACCAGTGGAGTAGTTAACTCCATGTCCTGCACCTCCAATGTTGTAATGCTATGACTGGCTCCATGGCCACTATCAAAGCCCTCCTGATAGCCATTGAATGGCTGCGGGGAACTAGGGAGCGGGTGGAGTCCCGTGCTCAATTGCTGCACAGCGGGAGGTTGGGGATGTGGCACAACTCGCCCGACAAGTACCCCTTTAAGCATGCACTTCACCTCCTCCATTGATTGTTCCTGCTTTTCTTGGTTAAGGAGGGACCGCTCAAACATTTGGGCTAGACGACACATCTGCTTTTCCATTTCGCTTTCCACAGCGCTATCCTCTCCCCCCCCTACAGCACCGTGCTCCACGTGCTCGATCTCCTCAGTAGGTTCCAACATCATCTAGATCACATGCAACGATGGCCTTGATAAAGTGCTACTGCACGTAATTAGCCGGTTGCTAGTTAGCAAGGACGCTAACGTAAATAGCAATAGCACCGCTATTCTGTATGGAGACAGAATGCAATCCAATTTCACCACTTCTGAACACCACTTGTCGCGGGACTGGGTTTAGATGTTCTTATATTAAGTAGTTGGAGGCTGGGAATTATGGTGCGACAACACAGTCTCTGGCGTTAATTAGCCGGGCTAGGCTACGGGTTTAGCAACCCACCTTGCACTGCTCCTGCAGTCTGCAGACGATGACGGACGCTGGCTAGCCTGGCTGGGATGGTCTCACTCTGCAGACACTCGCACTGTCACTGGCTGCACACTCTGATCTCTCTCTGGGGGCTGGTAATCACTCTTACTGGTTCTATTATGGTCGTCGCTGGTTAGTCACTGTCTAGCGTCAGCTCAGTCGAGGTGTAGGAGTCAGGAATGTTACGTCTGATCGCTAACACGTTATGCTAAGCTAACACTGTGTGACAGTCTGTAAACCACTATAACAACTAACTCACGCTGTGCTGTGCAATGGATAACAATAGGCAGCACGCACGCATTCCTAAGTCTCTTCTCATTGGCTAACAGGGTCTCGCGTTACTTTAGTCAGACTGTCTGTTTGTCACTATCTGTCAGGGAGCTGTCCCGCAACATTATGCATAATTATGCACAAATATGCAAAACATGCATTTTTCTAAAAATGGCTAAAAACCACTTTTCTCGGCATTTCAGATGATTCTGAGCATCTTTGATTTTTTTCACCTATATAAAAAGAAGTTCTGGGACTTAGAAATGTTTTGGCATTATGCGAAATATATGCATTTTTTGCAAAAATGCACTTATGATCCTAATTTTTTTTTGGAGGTGGTAAGTATTGTTCCAGAGAGGACCAGAAAAGTAGCAGAACATTAAAATATAATTATAATAATTATGCATAATTATGCAAAATATGCATTTTCTAAAAATGGCTAAAAACCACTTTCCTCGGCATTTCGAATGATTCTGATCATTTGGGGGGGAGGGAGTTGGAGTGGGGGAGGGGGGTAAACCACTTTTCTCGGCATTTCGGATGATTCTGATCATTTGGGGGGAGGGAGTTGGAGTGGGGGGGTTTAGGGGCAGGCGGTTAGCTGGCAGGATGAAGAACAGGGAGATTTAGACGGGTGGAGAACCAAACCGCTACATTGTAGCGGGGTTCTTCTAGTATTCCCATATTCGGCAGGTCGCTACACGTGTAAAGTAACAAGTCTAGTTTGCCTCCTTTTCAAGGCATTAGAAATAGCATTAGTTGTTCTAAACTCTGAATGTTTAAACAGCTACACCATCTTCACACTTTCATCAAACCATCTTAATTCAGGTTCTCTTTTTTGCTTAGCATCGTATGATGAATTTAATAGCATTTAAATGATCTCACGCTAAGTAGGGCACTCCAGACGTCCCTCTACCCAGCAACGCCCTCCAGCGCCTCCTGGGGGGATCCCAAGGCGTTCCCAGGCCAGATTGGACATGTGGTCCCTCCAGCGAGTTCTGATTCTACCCCGTGGTCTCCTCCCAGAACTTTCATTGGGTTTCATTGTACTTTCGACCCAATGAAAGTACACCAGCAGAACTACAGCGCCTGGCCCCCTCCTGGAGCCAGACCTGAGAAGGGAGCTCGGCGGCGAGCGTCTGGTGGCCGGGCCTTGGCCATGGGGGCCTGACCGGGCCCAGCCCGAAAAAACAACATGGAGCCACCACCCCGTGGAACCGCCACACGCGAGGATGAGCACTCGGGTAGGTTGCAGCGCAGGCAAAGGCGGAGACCGGGGCGTGACGACTTCCGGCATCTGCAGATTGGTCCATTTAAATTAACAAAGCAAATATCAGCCAACGTATGGCGGCAACTAAATATCGTTAACATGTCACGTCTGACGTCAAATGCTCCATGATTTGTAGTAAAAGGACTAAAACATGCCAAAAACACTGATATGGCAACACGTGTAAAGCAGTGGGTTTGATGAGACTTGTACTCGCTATTATAAACTCCTAATGACACACGTTAGCCCCTAGCTAACGAGTCTGACCCTTTAGCCGAGCGGTTAGTGACGTCGCCTTGTGGTGCAGTTACACCCCATATCGAATCCCGCACCGGGCAACAAAATAACCGGTTACAACATCAACATTTCAATTTCTAGCCAGTGGCTAACATCCCTTTCATTTCCAATGGAAAATGCAATATTTTAAGATAGGTTTGGCGTTTTTATAACATTTCTAGCAATAAAATATGCATTTTATTTTCATAATCTTCATTCAGTGATGTTTATGATCTTTAGTTTGTTAGTTATTATGAAGATTCTTTCAGTCCAGGGGCGATTCTAGCATCAGATTCTAGGCTCTTTGGGGTGGGGGGCCTTCGCCCCTAATAAGAATGTTACATGCATGCCTTGCAAAAGTGTTCAACCCCACTGCTAAATCACTCATTTCATTGGATAACAATTAATACATTAATATTTTATATATATTGTAGCGAAGTTGCCCGAATTCGCTACAATATGATTGTATTTAAACTTTCAATACTTTTAATGAATTAACCATTAAGTAACGTTAGCTTTACACCACAAAGTATTCTTGAGAGAATGAAAAATGGAACAAGCTGTTTGCAAAAGTATTCGGCCCCTTTCACTTTGGCAAACCTCAATTAAATTAGGTACACAATGTTACCTTTAGAAGTAACCTAATCAGTTGGGTGGTCTGTTTTAGAGTATAATAATAATGGTTTGGAAAGAACAATCACAGATTTAAATATAACACACGTTTTTTTAGAGAGGACCCACAGTCAGTTAATGAAACCCGAGGTAAAGACTCAACCATAATGACCAGAACTTTCCAAAGTAAGTAGAAGGCCAAGTTATAGCAAAGCAGATATGAGGGGAAATGTACAAGACGTTGTTTCAGTCTCCACATGGGGACCGTCCATTCCATCAAGTAATGAAAGAAGCATCTTACAATACAAATATTGAAAGACAGCTTGCTAAAATTACATTGATACATCACCAAACACATCGACTCAGCTGCAAAGTAGTATTGATTTGACCCAACATTCTCTGTCAGAACATTCAGCACTTTTATTTGCTAACGTTTAATGTTGGGTGGGCGCTGTGCTGCTTGGACCCAGTGACAGCAGCACAGCGCCCACCCAAAGTGGATCTACAGGTGACAGAGGCTGATGTGAGTAAAACTTTTAAAAGGGTTAAGGGTCGTAAACCTGCTGACCCGGACAGCGTTCCTTCCCGTGTCCTCAAGACATTCTACACTCAGCTAGCTCAGCTTTTTACTGACATTTTTAACCCGTCTCTTTCATTTTGTATGGGTCCACTATGGATTAAGAAAACCACCACTGTGCCTGTACCTAAGAAAACACCTGTCTCTTGCCTTAATGATTACCAACCTGTTGCTTTGACCTCTATTATTACAAAGTGGCAGGAAAGATTTGTTATAGCATATATATATATATGTAACAGTCCTGCTACTCTTAAACCTTTACAATCTGTCTGTTGTTCCAGTAGATCTGTAGATGATGATATCTCACTTGCTCTGCATACTGATTTAATACACCTTGAAAAGAAAAATACCTATGTCAGAATGTTTTTGATTGATTACATCTCCGCCTTTAATACAGATGTACAATCCAAACTGGTGTTGAAACTCAGAGGTCTTGGTCTGGGTAATTGCTTATATGATTTCCTGACAGCAGGCCCCAGACTGTGAGAACAGGTAAAACATACTCATCTCAATTAGTTCTAAGGACTGGTGCACCTCAGGACTGCTGTCTCAGTCCCCTATTGTACAGTCTGTTTACACATGACAGTGCTACAAAATATAACAACAACGGCATCATTAAATTTGAAGATGACAAAAGGAAAGCCCAAAATGTCATTAAGGACACCAACCACCCCGCTCATATTCTGTTCTCACTCCTTTCATCCAAAAAATGTTTACCGGAGCATCAAATCACACACCACCCATCTCAGTAATAGTTTCTTTCCACGGGTAGTTAGGTTGCTGAACAGCTGCTGCACCCATATGCACCTTACATTGCATATTGTGTATATAATGTATGAATTCATGTGTACAGAGACTATGTAAGACTGTAGTGTTTTTTTGTTTTTGTTTTTTGAGATGGTGGGTCCTTTGTCTGTGTGTCCTTTGTGTTAATGCAGGCAGAGCTAGAGCACAGTAATTGCATTGTATTCCAATACACGTGACAATAAAATTGAACTTGACTTGAATTTGAACTTTTTCCGCATCACGAAATCCTAAATTCTCTACCTTGCTACATCCCACGAGCTCAGTTTGAAACTAGAATAGGGAGTAGGTGGGTCTTAAGTGAGGAACGGTGCTGATTTTCAAGCATGTAAGCCTCAAACAAGTTTGCAAAATCTAATCTGGACTATATGACCTTGGACCGAGGAGCTCCGACTACCGTGAACCTATCCAAAATGGCGGGTTCTGCTCTTACACCTGCATTTCCTTTCAGCAGTAGACTTATCTAAAGATATGCCATAGAAATGCCCACATACTTGGTTGTGAGCACTCCCTGTGTCCTCTGCAGTCTCTGTTGTTTGATGCCACAAATTCCTCCGTGACTAATAGATAAAACCCGGTGGCAGACAGTGCAGTTGGGATTGTACACATTCTCACGCACACACCCCAGCCATTGGTAATCATTTTCCCACTCCCTTCTGTATTTTTGTAATTTTTTTTTTTTTTTTTTGTCGGCAGACTACGCTCATAGGTTGCCATTTTTAAAATCATGTGCCGCTGTCAGGCGTATCGTAGCAACACTGAGTGACAGCGCGAGCAGCACATTCTCTGTTTGGTAATGGAACACAACATGACAGACAGGCTGAGGGATAATGGGTTTCCTTCTATCTCATACAAATCACCCTTTCTTTATAGTCTAACCTGTAATATTTCTCTCCTATGGCTTTGCACTGAATTGATTCTCAAAAATACGGAACAAAGTGTGTCCCGTATTATTTCGATAGGCAAATCATCTTTTAGTTTCCAATTACAGTGGGATTCCATAATAATAGTAATTATTATTATTATTATTTTATGGCTGCTGAGATGAAATTTAAGTGTGCTTGAGCACCTCTAAAAAGAGTCTAAAATCGCCAATGGGCCTTGCCAGAAAATTTGTGGATTGCAACATTTCCAACATGGAACATAACCCCAAAACACATTTCTACATGTTTCGCCCAGGTCTTGCTAAAATATCCTGAATAAATCAACATTTGTATGATTTTTTTCCTTCAAATAAAATAGCAGGATTGCAATATGGAAAGGTGACTAAACAAACAAACAAACAAACAAACAAAATAATTTTCATTTCCTGTATTTTGCCACCAAAGGGCTAAGCCTTGGTAGGCCTAGTTTCAGAGAGCCCTTTGGAGGTCCAATACATGAAATGAAAGTTATTTTGTTTGTTTGTTTGTTTGTTTGTTTTTAAAATAAAAACCTTTACACATTGCAATGCCACTGGCCATCCAGGGCATTGCTACAGGTATGGGGCCTGAATTGATTGGAATGGGAGTTCTGAAAAGAAAGATCTTGCATTTCATCAGGAACATAACCTTCAAAGTAGGTCAACATTACTAGTTTGGCTGTCAATTGGTCAAAAATGATTACCTTATATGATGTTTGTCAATATTTCCACAAAAAAAAAAACTAAAGACCTTTCATTTCAGGTTTTGGGCCTCCAAAGGGCTCTCTGAAAGTAAGCCCAGGTCCATGAAATGTTAAAATTAAAACTATGTTGTAGGACTAAACCAAATATATTGTTGGAAAGGTATTGACCTGTAGAGTAACATTATGGCCATCTAAAGATTCTAAATGGCTCCTGATTTGAAATATTGACCTCTGAACCTTGACCTCAGTGCATGTTGGAAGGCTTGTCATTAAGCAACAGAATGGGCCACTGACATGGGACCCACCATTATAGAGAGCCCTTGACTTCAGCTGTATGTGAATAAGAGGGGGCACTGTCAAATATGATCAAAATTAATTTTCAACCATTTAACAATTAGATATTTAAGACACCTGATCACACAGATGTGTTTCCCATTCCATTAAACCCCTACGAATAACCACATTTTAGTACTCACAACTTCCAATTCTATGAAATACCCTAATATTTTTTAAAAACTACAATTCCTTTGAACTGTGCCATGCAGCTTGAGACACCATAGTTGTAGTTCTTCTGATTTGCAAGATAGCATTGTAAATAGGATCATCCATCCATCCATCCATCCATTATCCAAACCTCTTGTCCTGCTCTCAGGGTCACGGGGATGTTGGAGCCTATCCCAGCAGTCATTGGGCGGCTGGTGGGGAGACACCCTGGACAGGTTGCCAGGCCATCACCGTTCTACAGAATGCATCAAATATTTACTGCAACTGAAACATAAATTGCACTGTATTTAGGTGGTTTATTTGTTAAACGAAAAATAAAAATGTTGATTTATTTAGAATAATTTAGGAAGTACTGTAGAAACACATTTTGGAGTTGTGTTCAATGTCGGAAACATTGCATTCCAAAAATTCTGGTGAAACCTGAAAGAATTTTTGTAATAATTAACAAACTAAACATCATATACTACATACACTGAATGAAGATCATGAAAATAAAATGCACATTTATCGCAAGAAATGTTTTCAAAACACATTTTAATGCCGAACCTATCTTAAACTGAGATTAAAAGGAATGTCAACCATTTTTTTTCCTTTTCGAGGACAGAAACTTAACAGTCACTTGACATGGATGCAGGCCCCACCAACATTGCCTATAAGTGGAAATGTTGATATGAAACATATTTTTGGTTCAGAAATGTCGAGATTTTAACGCATCCCTGGTTTGCAGGGCCGTAAAACGCTAACATTTTATTCTAGCAACTGGGTTTAAATACTCCCGCCCAAAATATGCCTGTGGTCTAAATCTTTTCTTTTCTAAACATAATATTCTTAACAGAAAATAAATTATTTTCCATCTATGTAGTCTCAATTACTACCCCAATACACTTTGACACCCTGTCTCTTTCCTTAGAGAAGACTCATTTTCCATCCTAATGGAATACGCCTCAGCGTTGCTGTGCCTGAACACCACCTAAATAACACCATCCCTCTAATTACATCAGACCAGAAGCATCTCCTTGTTGCTTTTCCCTATTTCCTGTAATCATGAAGAAAAACTAAGGAATTTAGGATTCGATTGATTCTTTTCCCCCCTGCCAGGAGCTACTAAATCCAGCACGGTTTTTTTTCTCCTTTTTTAACTGAATCACTCTGAATTACAAATGACCGGTGTGTTAATGGAGATTTATGAATAATCCGGAAGACTGACTATTGGACAGTTAGTCCTGGTGCATGTAAACACAAGCAAAACCCCCCCATTTTATTCATGAATAACGATATCCACATTTGAAAAATACCATTAGAAAATGTGTCTTGTGTAGCGATCACCATTACTGGAAGCTGTTAACTGCTCCGCAACATTTTAATCACTGGTAAACATGTAGCACGCAATGGGGGAATAATGGAGATTAAGTCAGGGAGAAATTGAGTAGGATTTAAATTAAGCTGCTGACACTCCTACATTACGGTGGCAAAGAACATTAATTATTACAATATAAAAATGCCCTGAAGGTTGCTAAATACTTTATCTTTCCTGCCTGCACCGTTCCCATCTCGACACTAATTTACCAGGAACCCAGAAAGCCTTTGAATGGTCTGGTCTTCATTAATGAATGGAAAATAAAACCACTAACTTATAAATGTGTGTGTGTGTGTGTATACATACTTGCAGACACATACAGTATTTGTCTCTGGCCCTGACAATGATTCACCTAATATATAAAATATGACTTTGTAAAAAAGAATTAAGGAGCAACATTAGTTATCCTACTGACAGACTAGCATGATTAAATGCCTTTTAAATCTAATTAGTGAAGTCCTAAATTGAGTCGGGGTTGGGAGGGTTACTTTATAAATGTATTCTGTTACAATTACAAATTACCTGTTGAAACGTGTATTCAGTAACTTACACTAAGTATCAAAATATTAAAGTAATGTAATCTGGCTACTTTCAGTTACTTTTGGATTACCTCAATGCCGAAAATGAAAAAAGATGAAATATCAATGATGTGACTTTTATTTAAGTGCAATTTGTAAGACAACAAAACAATTTATCTCTAGAAAGGACAGGGGGGACGCCAAGCTTCTAAGCAGCAAAACATGGAGCAAAAGAAAGCTATTTTAGTTTAATACATAGATTAAAGGCACCTTAAATTCACCCTCTCGTGAGTTAAGAGTATCCACAGCGGATTTTCGATCAACAAATCAGGTGTTTATGTTTATTTAGATGCCCATTAGCTGTTACGCAAGGCAACAGCTACTCTTCCTGGGGTCCACCTTACAAACTTCCTACAGCAGCATCCATGTACACACATGCTTTCACATGCATGCATACATAAATACACACAACTGCATCATTAAATTCAATTCATCCCCCACCCCACCCCACCCCACCCACCTCCATTAAACCAGCATTAATAAAGAAGCCAAACACACAACCCCCCCCCCACACACACACACACACACACTTACAGTAGCATCTATCACAGACTACTCCTACCACCTGCTTCAAGCTACATATTTCAGAATAAAAACATAAAAAGTTATGTATTGGACATTTTAGACATTGTGTATGTCTGTACCCAAAAATAACCCCTTGAGTTGCCTTTTAAAACTTTTACTTGTTGCCTGAGTAATAACGCATGGCAACCTAGTCCACCGTGAAATGGCCCTATACATCGCAGCTCTTTTCATTGCATTTGTTCTGGGTTGAGGAATTGTAACATGACCCCTGCTGACTTGTCTTGTTCCATGTCCATGTCTGTCCTGGGGAAAAGTTATTCTTGAGGACAGGCAGCAGGGTTGTTTTGACACGACTGAATAGCGTTAGAAGACTGCGTGTTAATCTGTCTTGTACTTTCAACCAGGCGTCAAACCAGGTGTCGAAAAGAACATCATAAGATAAATTCAGACAGTGGGCCAATGGAGTCCACATTAAAGTGTAGGTCATGTCTATACGTCTTCCGCATTGTCCCACACAGACACGCTATTTGTCCCACATCTGGTTGGTTGGCCTCTGGTCACCCTGCATGCGAGCCAGAGTAAAAGAAGGTGCCACAGAGACACATTTGGGCAGCCCACCAGTAGGGTTACCACCTTTAACTCAGAAAAATAAGGGACACTTAACCCTATCCCATCTCAACTCCCATGACCCCATGACCCCCCAACTCAATGGAATAGGTTTCTTTCTTTTTTTTAAATAAATTAACAATTTCCCTGATTATATGGATGCACACCCAGTGTGGTATTAGTTCAGAATGTAACTTCAGAAGAGGAACCAAGTGTGCTCACACCCAGAAAATATCATTAAAGTGCAAGACAAAAATGGCAAAACTAGAATGAAGGAGTAAGGTCTGCACACTAAATTGCTCCCAAAAGCTAATTTATTTGCAGCGTTTCAATCAGTTAGAGCTTCCTCAGGCAAATACGAGTGGGTAAAAGAGGCATTACCTGTGGGAGCAATTTCATGTGCACACTTTACTCCTTCATTCATTAGTTCAGAATGTGCCAGGCTTGAAAGGTTCATGTAAAGGGAAATATACAGTAGGCTAGACACACGCCCGCCAACAGTAAGTAGACCTACCAGAGGCATATGTCGCTCGAAAACAGACTTGAAGCTACATTATGTCTCAGCTAAGTCATTTATTGGCCAACAAAAATAAATTCAATGAACATAACAATGTACTATTGCACAAATGTACTCTTTTATTTCTTAACAAAGTTATATTATTTGATTTAATAATAAACATACAATTTTAGGACTTGGGCTATGTGCCCCTGTGTGACCGGTGTTTTTAACCATGCTACGCCCGGTACCCCGGGGAAACTGCTCTGGTGAGCCACCGCAATGTTCAGGTGACGGAGAAGGGAGAAATACGGAGGCACTTCCTGCATATTTCCCCCTTCTCCGGTTGTGAGAATACGGAACAAATCACACTCCGTTAAGGTTCAGCGAGGAACAAATAGTTCCCTTTGAAAATACAGGGCAATTTAAGGGACGGGTGGCGATATAAACAAGCACGAAACCATCCAGACCCACAGCACATCCGTCACGCGTGAAGTCGATCAGATGAAAGGTTGCTGAGAAAATCAAAGGACAGACAGACAGACAGACAGACAGACAGACAGACAGACAGACAGACAGACAGACAGACAGTCAGTCAGACAGACAGACAGACAGTCAGACAGACAGACAGACAGACAGTCAGACAGACAGACAGACAGACAGACAGTCAGTCAGACAGACAGTCAGACAGACAGATAGACAGACAGACAGACAGACAGACAGAGACTCCTTCCATTACAGTAAGATTAGTCTGAGGAATTTTGAAATGTATGTAGTTAATATGTAAACATCCCTACCATACTAAGTGTCCCTCTCAGGTCGTCCATGAGTGAGTGACCACAATTTGGGACGCATAGCCCACGGTGGCAGTTGGTCGGCGCCGTGGGGTAAACATTTAATTTATACAATTTTTAAAAAGTAATCTTGAAAAATAATCCCCATTTTTAAAAACTGTGTCGGTAATCTGATTACATCTTTTTCCCCCCCCCCCTGTAAATGTATTGGAATAGTTACATTTTTCAGTATCCTGATTACGTAACGCCCATTACTGTATTCCATTACTCCCTGAAGCCTTTCATTAGAAAATGAAGAGGAAACATGCAATTGCACTGTTTCTTATTCGAAACAGCAATACTGCTTAAGGGCCAATGCAACATGGCATTAAAGATTAATCAGCCAAATGTATCCAGAAGAAAAAAAAAAGGGGGGAAATAGATAAATAAAATCAAATAAAATCAAATAAATATATGGCTTCACAACCCTTAGTCTTTAAGGCTGTGGAAAATACTGCTGGATAAGCTGGACGGGTATGACACCCTTGTCGTCACGGGACCAGATCCAACAGCCTGGCTTTCCTAGCGATAAATGTTCTGTATCTCCAGGCTACAACTTCTCTGTAAGATATAATATAACCCTATCCACAAGAAATCCTACTTACAGGCACTTTCCCCCCCTCTTTACAGCTGACTCTCCAACTCAGAAGTGTCCATTTTTGTAATCATGAAAGAGTTTTTTCTTTTAATCTCACTGCAAAAAATATGATGGGGAAGTGTCCATTTAATGATATACTTGGTTTGAATGGGCAAATCATAAGGGTGGGCTGTGCGCTATATATATATATATATATATATATATATATATATATATATATATATATATATATATATATGAGATGTGGAGAGCACCATTTAAGTTCCCTTCCTATAGGCAATTTCTGAGATTTGTTCAGAGTATTCCGAGGCTGCAAAGTTCTTGGCCCCAGACATTACACTAAAAGCAAAGCCATGTTTTTTGAAGTCATACCGCTAACCCTTCTACATAAATTTAATAATTTGCCCTCTCGGTTGACGTGCTTCCAGACGTGTCCCCAGTCATGTGTGGCATCTGACCTCTGGCAATAACTTGAAGAGGGTTGCAAAGGTGACCTTTGTGAATTGCATGCATATGACTGCGCATTGTCAGTCAGCGATGATAATAACATGCGCTCTTGAATTCTTCATCATACCCAAAGGTAAAATGTGACAAACGGGATGTGTTTCACGGCGAAGAAGGAAAATGGCAACCGTTTGGGGACACACAGAGTGCCCTCGTCGAAACACTCGGCACATCTCATTGCATTTAATTAGGTTTTTGTGTCACTTTCTTAGCCATAACCAGACGAACACCAACTTGTTGCTGAAGGATGTTGTCTACTGCAGACTTGATTAAAACAGTTATCGTTAAATCGTTAAGATGAGACCTGACACATGCCATCACGGGTAACTCCTCAGTAAACACAAAGAAAACTGTGGCTAGTGTACTCATTATGCTTATTCCCAACATATATATATATATATATATATATATATATATATATATATATATATATATATATATGTTGAAACGCACATTGCATGCACTTGGTCTTAGATGCAGGTTGAGCTCATCTCATTTATCATCGCACATCTTCTCCGAGTAATGATAAACAAAAACCCGTAATGTGAAAAGGTTTTTCCAGATCAAAATTCCGTTGTTCAGTTCCAGCCCCGTCTCTCTATTCCCGGTCTTGTATGCAACGAATTAGCAGGTATAAAAATGAGCGGTGCCAATGTTTTGTCATGTGCACACAGCACATGTTGAATAGTCTCACAGACGGGCCAGACACAACTACGCCGTTGTGTGACGAGAATACACGTATATTCAGTTACGTCTGGCCTCGTGAGACGACGCGTCGATGTGTCGAATCACATTCTGTCACGTGCGTACAGAGCCGGCCCAAGGCCTAAGCGAACTAAGCGGTCGCTTAGGGGCCCCCGACTCTTGGCGGTCCTTGGCAGAAAGGAATCTGGCGCTCAGGGGATCGGTTGATCGATTACATCAGGACAAGAACGGTAGCTTTTTCAAAGAAGTTGAACAACACAGTTGGCCGCGAGATCTCCTACAATGGCGTCATAAATGGCTTCGCTATTTAATGTATTTAATATTGTCTGTTTTTGCGTTTGCATTTAATGTAAGGAAATAGTTTATTACTTTGTTGCTGTTCTGCACTTTTCACAGTTCAAAAGCAATTAAAATAGTTAACTTGCTCAGTGACTGCATCGTCTGCTGGGTTATCTGAAGGCTTTCCAGCACAGTAGTAAGTCATGACAATGGTACGGTAACGATCAAGCATGGGCATTACATTGTCGGTGGTGGCAGGTGGGTTTAGCGTGGGAGGAGGTTGGGGGGGGGGATCAAATTCTGCTTAGGGCCCCATAAAGCCTTGGGCCGGCTCTGCGTGCATATGATGAATTTCATCCTATTAATGAATGAGGACGCTGTTCATGACATCTGCTCTGATCATCCGCTTTAAGGCTGTCGGGTTGGAGATGTGAAGTTTAGGTGCGGGTCTGGCGTGGTTAAGGTCAGGGTAAGGATCTTGCAGGCTGACCGTCAAGTGTTATAATCCGTGTTGAGAGTGAATTGGGGTTAAAAGTAGATCAGTGGGGGGGGGGGGGGTCCGGGTAGCATGGCGACTTATTCTGTTGCCTACCAACACGGGGATCGTCAGTTTGAATCACCATGTCACCTCTGGCTTGGTCGGGCATCCCTACAGACACAATTGGCCGTGTATGTGGGTGGGATGTGGGTATTTGCCCTGGTCACTGCACTAGCGCCTCCTCTGGTCAGTTGGAACACCTATTCGACGGGAGGGGTAGCATGATCCTCCCACGCACTATGTCCCCCTGGTGAAACTCCTCACTGTCAGGTGAAAAGAAGAGGCTGGCGACTCCACATGGAGTGGAGCAGTGACCGGGACGGCTCGGAAGAGTGGGGTAATTGGCTGGATACGTATGGGGAGGACGAAGGGGGGAAAAAATCCACACCCCCCAAAAAAAGTAGATCTGTGTAGATGTCCTCAATTACGTCCTCATAACTATTTCTAACCTTAAAGCTAAACTTAACCATCTTTATTTACCAGTCCTAAAGTGGATTGTGCACTGCATGCAGGAGACACTGTCTCAGCCCGGTCCACCAGTGCTGACCTGCTTGCTAACAGTCTAGCTTTCATATGCAATTTTCTTTTTAAAGCAACACGTCCCTTTGCCCTCTCTTTACTCAACTAAGTGCTGCTGGTTGGACGTTGTGAACAGGGGACTGATATGTTTACTAACCAAAGACCTACTGTCAGGGTTAGCCTCTCTGGTAAGCAAGGCCGTGTTTGTTCAATGAGTAAAGTCGAGCGCAAACTCAGAATGCACACAGAGGGAAATATAAAATGGACCTAGATTCCTTTGAAACACTTTTAAGTCATATACGTAGTGGGTCCTTTAATAAGCAAAGGAGTTGAATCAAGTGCAACTGGACTTGGTATATAGCCGTGAAGACCGTTTGGCCTCTCATCCAAGAGGCTTCCTCAGTTCGTGCCTTTCTGACTAGACCAAGCTAGTCTGACTGGCTGGTGATCAGACTCAGCATTTATCCTCTATGGGTCGTTGTCAGAGCTATTGATAGCTATTGAGCTATCGATAAGCTATTGATATGCATACCAATAGCTCTGACAACGACCCATAGAGGATAAATTCTGAGTTTCATCACCAGCCAGTCAGACTAGCTTGGTCTAGTCAGAAAGGCACGAACTGAGGAAGCCTCTTGGATGAGAGGCCAAACGTCTTCACGGATATATACCAAGTCCAGTTGCACTTGACTCAACTCCTTTGGATAACCACGACCTGGATGAATGAGAACATTCACAGACACGTGCTTTAATAACCAACATACAATATTGTCCCTCCTTCCACACAGAGGTTAGAGTGTCCTTGGCGTCGGGGTAATCCGTTTAGCTATTTAAGCATCCTTATCATCCGTTCATCCTCAAGTGCAGTAGTGTATATGGGACCCGAGTCAGACGCTGAGAAAATGACCCCAAATTCAACAGGAACATTCCCGTTAGGGCTTCGCGAGGTGTCGCCATCAGTGTCAGCCACTGAGCCACTACTTAGAAATGCTGTCGCCGAGGTAAATGAAATATTGAATATAAAATCAGCATTTCAACTACAACAACTCTGCCAAAGGCAACAATTAGAGAAACAAGACGGGCAAAGTTTGCAGAGAAAATGAATCGGAGAAAGTAGGTAAACATGTAAGATCCGGGGGCTTAGTTTGTAAGAATAAGGGTACATGTCCTGGCTTTGAACTTGCACCGGTACAATTTTCGATAGAACATAGCTCTTCCTTTAATCCACAAAATCACTCACCCATGTCTCTGGAGTCGCTCCAGAGGGTGACTCATTGCAGCATTCACTCACCGAGGTTAAAAGGTGCATGTAAGTGTGGTATTATATCAAGAGCAGACAATAAGGAAGATTACACTCACCAGAAGAGTTTTGCAAAATCACCAGAGAATATTCTTAACAACTGACTCAGCGAACATCTCATAGTATTTACTGTTGATACTATGGATCAATAGATAGATAGATAGATAGATAGATAGATAGATAGATAGATAGATAGATAGATAGATAGGTAGATAGATAGATAGATACGTTGTCGTCCTTCTTGAGGAAATTTGTTACCACAGCATGTGCATTACAATACAGGTTCACCTTCACAATTTAAATATACAGCAAAACATATATACATACATATACGTGCATCCATACACTCACTCACAACTAGCTACACAGAATCAGAATCAGAAACACTTTATTTGTCATTTCATTTCGTGCACTTGTGCACGAAAGGAAATGAAACATCGTTTCCCCCAGCCCACAGCAGTGCAACACAAAGACAGAAGCACATACACAAAAACTACAAGAACACATATATCCAAACTAACACATACACCTAAAGTGAAAAAAAAATAAATAGAAAAATCACTGTCCAGGAGAACGAATGTCATCCAGGAGGACTGTCGGGACTGCTGGTCTGCATGGGCTAGCAGTTAGCTTAGCCTGCCCCGCATCCGCATCCAGTCAGACCGCCCTGGGTGTTTCCTCCTCGGACACAACTCCAGTCAGGGACGTGGCCCTTGGGCCCACAGGACACAGCAGACCAAGCACCCTTAGCCGATCCAACGCCAGCTCTCCCAGCCAGACACCTTCGACACAACCTCCCTGCACTCCGCATGATGACACTAAAAACACAGTCAAGGCGAGGTGAGGCCGCCGCCAGACCGCCCTCGGTGTTATCGGAACTGCCGGTCTGCACGGGCTAGCAGTTAGCTTAGCCTGCCCCGCTTCCAACTACATAACATAACACAACAGGTACAACTACATAAAATAACCATATGTACATAACATCCAGTAGGATTTTGGAGATATTAGGTACACAAATATGGACAGGGACTTTCAGTGGAGCTTTTTGTTCAGAGCTCCTATAGCAGAGGGGACAAACCTCCTACAAAAGCAGGCTTTTTCGTACCTACAACCGCATGGGAATAAAGTGACGCATGGGTTAGGGGAACATTGTATGTTTTTTTTTGTTGTCTTGTAGCTTTGCTCTTGTGGTGTGAGAAGTTTTGCAGAGGGAAGGCCCCAACCCCAACCAGGTAGCCAATATTATCATAATGGCGGCATAGTGACCCAGTGGTTAGCACTGTTTCCTCACAGCAAGAAGGTCATGAGTTCAAACCCCAGGCCGTCTCAGGTCCATTCTGTGTGGAGTTTGCATGTTCTCCCCGTTTCTGCGTGGGTTTCCTCCGGGGGCTCCGGTTTCCTCCCACAGTCCAAAGACGTGTAGGTCAGGTGACTCGGCCGTACTAAATTGTCCCTAGGTGTGAATGTGTTTGTGTCGGCCCTGTGATGGCCTGGCGGCCTGTCCAGGGTGTTTCCCCACCTGCAGGCCGATGACTGCTGGGATAGGCTCCAGCATCCCCGCGACCCTAATTAGGATAAGCAGCTTGGATAACGGGTGGGGTGGGTGGGTGGATAACATGAGTGAGGTATGTGTACCTCACGATGTATAGCTCCTCATACAGATAACCATTTAGATGATCTCTGATACAAACCTAAGCGTTTACTTCCTACTTCTAAATTTCTGTTGTGTATTTTTCATCAGGTGCAAAGAGACAGGCATAGATGGCAATTTATTAGGCTGGCCATGTTTCAAGACCATTCCACATCAACTCTGCACAATTAAACCACACCACCACCAATTATAAAGTAAGCAAGTAAACAAGGAATTTCATAGACAAATAAAGCTAAACAGTTTCAAGTGTGTGCAAGACCTTAATAATACTAATACTACATGCCTGGTTTCTACTAGCCCTTATACCCTGCACTGAATCCTTATACCCTGCACTGAGTCCTTATACCCTGCACTGAATCCTTATACCCTGCACTGAATCCTTATACCCTGCACTGAGTCCTTATACCCTGCACTGAGTCCTTATACCCTGCACTGAATCCTTATACCCTGCACTGAGTCCTTATACCCTGCACTGAATCCTTATACCCTGCACTGAGTCCTTATACCCTGCACTGAGTCCTTATACCCTGCACTGAGTCATTATACCCTGCACTGAATCCTTATACCCTGCACTGAGTCCTTATACCCTGCACTGAGTCCTTATACCCCGCACTGAATCCTTATATCCTGCACTGAGTCCTTATACCCTGCACTGAGTCCTTATACCCTGCACTGAATGTCCTTATACCCTGCACTGAATCCTTATACCCTGCACTGAATGTCCTTATACCCTGCACTGAATGTCCTTATACCCTGCACTGAATCCTTATACCCTGCACTGAATGTCCTTATACCCTGCACTGAATGTCCTTATACCCTGCACTGAATATCCTTATACCCTGCACTGAATCCTTATACCCTGCCCTGAGTCCTTATACCCTGCACTGAATCCTTATATCCTGCACTGAGTCCTTATACCCTGCACTGAATCCTTATACCCTGCACTGAATGTCCTTATACCCTGCACTGAATGTCCTTATACCCTGCACTGAATGTCCTTATACCCTGCACTGAATCCTTATACCCTGCCCTGAGTCCTTATACCCTGCACTGAATCCTTATATCCTGCACTGAGTCCTTATACCCTGCACTGAGTCCTTATACCCTGCACTGAATCCTTATACTCTGCACTGAGTCCTTATACCCTGCACTGAGTCCTTATACCCTGCACTGAATGTCCTTATACCGTGCACTGAATGTCCTTATACCGTGCACTGAATCCTTATACCTTGCACTGAATGTCCTTATACCCTGCACTGAATGTCCTAATACCCTGCACTGAATGTCCTTATACCGTGCACTGAATGTCCTTATACCATGCACTGAATCCTTATATCCTGCACTGAATCCTTATACCCTGCACTGAATCTTTATACCCTGCACTGAATCCTTATATCCTGCACTGAGTCCTCATACACTGCACTGAATGTCCTTATACCCTGCACTGAATGTCCTTATACCCTGCACTGAATGTCCTTATACCCTGCACTGAGTCCTTATACCCTGCACTGAGTCCTTATACCCTGCACTGAATGTCCTTATACCCTGCACTGAATGTCCTTATACCCTGCACTGAATGTCCTTATACCCTGCACTGAGTCCTTATATCCTGCACTGAGTCCTTATACCCTGCACTGAGTCCTTATACCCTGCACGGAATGTCCTTATACCGTGCACTGAATGTCCTTATACTGTGCACTGAATGTCCTTATACCCTGCACTGAATGTCCTTATACCGTGCACTGAATCCTTATATCCTGCACTGAATCCTTATACCCTGCACTGAATCTTTATACCCTGCACTGAATCCTTATATCCTGCACTGAGTCCTTATACCCTGCACTGAATGTCCTCATACCCTGCACTGAATGTCCTTATACCCTGCACTGAATGTCCTTATACCCTGCACTGAATGTCCTTATACCCTGCACTGAGTCCTTATACCCTGCACTGAATCTTTATACCCTGCACTGAATCCTTATATCCTGCACTGAGTCCTTATACCCTGCACTGAGTCCTTATACCCTGCACTGAATGTCCTTATACCCTGCACTGAATGTCCTTATACCCTGCACTGAATCTTTATACCCTGCACTGAATCCTTATATCCTGCACTGAGTTCTTATACCCTGCACTGAGTCCTTATACCCTGCACTGAATGTCCTTATACCCTGCACTGAATGTCCTTATACCCTGCACTGAATGTCCTTATACCCTGCACTGAATGTCCTTATACCCTGCACTGAATGTCCTCATACCCTGCACTGAATGTCCTTATACCCTGCACTGAATGTCCTCATACCCTGCACTGAATGTCCTTATACCCTGCACTGAATGTCCTTATACCCTGCAGTGAGTCCTTATACCCTGCACTGAATGTCCTGACCCCAGACTCTGTGCCTGTGATGTCACGACACTGTAAAGCAGGCGGAAATCAGTATTCATGGAGAGTTCATCCATGAACTTGCTGTATGAAAGGCAAGAGTCAGGAAGTCAAAATTCACACACTGTCTGTTTGTGCCTTTGACAAAAAAACAAACAAACAAACAAACAAACAAAAAAAGAACAATTGTTTTGCTGTGCCTGCCATCTCCGGAAAGCAACGGTGTCGGGATTCAGGATTTGAACTCTCGTACTCTCCGCTTCTTTCCACAGATACAGATGTAAGCGCACTCACTCACACATGCACGCACACACGTGCGCGCTCTCTCTCAAACAACACGTCCCGCTACATTAAAAATGAAAGCGATCTCGTCTCCGCCGGGTTGTGTTTCGAAACAGATGGGTAAAATATTACCAGGTAGAAAGTGAGAAACAAGACAAACAAATGTACCGTGGCAAAAAAAAACAACAACAACAACCTCGAGTCTGGGGAGGGGGGGGGGGATGGGTGGTAATCAATCACAATAAAGGGGGATGGGCCCAACTTCCTC
This sequence comes from Lampris incognitus, assembly GCF_029633865.1. Lineage (NCBI taxonomy): Eukaryota > Metazoa > Chordata > Actinopteri > Lampriformes > Lampridae > Lampris > Lampris incognitus. The sequence continues at coordinate 108,705,922 of NC_079213.1, forward strand.
CCCTTCTCTGAGGGGAACTGCTGCGCTCTTCCTCCACCGGGGGGAAGTTGTGGGGATTAGCGCGTGAGCCTGGCTCGCGGTGCGCTGGACTGGGGGTGAACGCTCACAACCTCTTCCGGGGGTCACGGGACTCGTTCCCTGTGGACCGGCCGCCCGTCTTCCCCCTCCGCGGTCAGATTTAACACGTCCTCGTAGCGCCGGCCGAGCTCCAGGGGCCCTCTGGCCTCTCGGATCCCCGGGTTGTTCGACGGCCTCTGTTCAATCAACACACTTTAATCGTCCGATTGACCACACGTGAAAAGTGCTGGATCCGGGGCTAATGTTCATTTTAGATAAGAGTCCGAGTCTCGAGAATCTTTATCTGAGCCGACAATTTGAAGCATTAGCAAACAGCCGGGTTTACTATCTTTTTCTTTTTCTCTATTCTTTTTTTTTTGTCAACCATTGTCAATTATTGGACTGTAATGGCAAATATAATGGTGCGCTGAATGCCAGCTGTTACGAAGGGCACTCGCCCAGACAGTAATAGTCTCCTTGTATCAGAACTCGGATTCAGACCAGAATTGGGATAACATTTTATCCCTCCCCCCTTTTTTCCTCTCCCCAATTGTGTCCGGCCAATTGCCCCCTTCTTCCCCGAGCCATCCCGGTCGCTGCTCCACCCCCTCCGCTGATCCCGGGAGGGCTGCAGACTACCACACGCCTCCTCCTATACATGTGGAGTTGCCAGCTGCTTCTTTTCACCTGACAGTGAGGAGTTTCACCAGGGGGATGTATAGCGCGTGGGAGGATCACGCTATTCCCCCCAGTTCCCCCCCCGAACAGGCACCCCGACTGACCAGAGGAGGCGCTAGTGCAGCAACCAGGACACATACCCACATCCAGCCAATTGTGTCTGTAGGGACGCCCGACCAAGCCGGAGGTAACACGGGGATTCGAACCGACGATCCCCGTGTTGACGGGCAACGGACTAGACCGCTACGCCACCCGGACGACCAGCGATAACAGTTCAACATATGTGAGAGCGAAACGCCACGACAGCACAGTAAAGATCAAGTAGCACCACTGACTCAAGGTTGTGCACACACACTTCGGCCGGTTGTAGGCCGCACTAAGTGCGTTTCCACGTTGGGGTGCGTTTCATTGTGGTGGCAGTTGGCAATCCCCCCCCCCCCCCAGGACTTCAGCGAAGCCCCACATAGTTTTGGCTGATCACAGCCTCCATTTCCTGCACAGCCCCCAGAAGACGGGATGATGTTGTGCCTGCAGGCGGGGGAAGTGTTGGCTGCAGCGCAGATCGCTTATTACAACTCATATTCATGCACATCCGGCAACAATAGACAGTTTTTTTCCAAAGACTATCCAGTAAATTGGGGTTGTATTGGCATGAATTTATTTCAAATATTCAAAAAAGTTGTGATGTTATATGTTTGCCATTCAAACGGTGTTCGGGTATGTTTACAAAGATTTGGTAAATATGGAGCATCGTTCTCATTATCGGCCTCCTTCTGGGATTCAGGCTTCGTCGAGTTTCTACCACGGAAGCCAGAAAGAAATCCAGGTTAGTTATTTTGATGAATCAAACAACGGATTTATCACGGTGTACAGCACATCAAGCGGGACCCTAATTGGTTCATGATTACGTTTCATTGAGTCATTTGCATTTAGTCAGTTGGCAGACGCTTTCATCCAAAGCGACGTACAAGGGAGTCGGTAATTAGCGGAAGGAAACGAGCGTGCGTGGGCAACTGGCATTGCAGAGCAACACGCCGTGTTTGTACCACGGCCAAGAGGGCCTACGAAACGGAGACGTCAAGTCTCCGTGCGCCGCAGTTCAGGAGGCGACGGCCCAGAAGGTGCAAACACTGACAAAACAGGGAGGCAACCAAGTGCAGAGCAGAAAAGGTCTGCAGAGCAGAAAAGGTCTGCAGAGCAGACACCAGGAAACGGTGCGCGGTGTAATGTGGCGCCGGAGCAGCCAGCCGGGTCGCAGCTAAATGTTTCTGCAACCAGAGATCATTTCAGGGTTAAGGCGGGCCTTAAAGAGGAAGGCGTTCAGGCTTTTCTCGAAGGAAGCGTGTGAGCCGGTAGCTCTGACGGAGACCGGGAGGTCATCCCACCATTTCGGGGCTAGGTGAGAGAACAGTTGGGGTCTAGGGGGGGTCTTGTCATTCTAATGGATGGGACAGATGGTAGCCTACAAGAGGCAGAGTGATGAGCTTGAGGAGGACTGTACACGCTGGTACAGGACTGCAGGTAACTAGGCAAAAGGGGACTTTTGAAAGGAAGACGTCTCATATTAACATGCAGAGTGGGTAACAAGTGCGGGGAGAACGGTTCAGGAAACACCGAACTTCATGATCAGTGGTTTCGATGGCTATGTTATGGGTTCCAGGCTGATAAGTTGGAATGTTGTGTCCATCAGTTGCACAAATTACTATTTTGCTGAACTGTTTATGTTTCAACTCAAAATGATCAGGCGATATAAGGGGCGCCCGGGTGGCGTAGTGGTCTAGTCTTTTTCCTACCAACACGGGGGATCTCCAGTTCGAATCCCCGTGTTACCTCCGGCTAGGCCGGGCTTCACTAAGGACGCAATTGGCCGTGTCTTCGGGTGGGAAGCCGGATGTGGGTATGTGTCCTAGTCACTGCACTAGCGCCTCCTCTGGGCGGTTGGGGTGCCTGTCCGGGGGGGGGGGGGACTGGGGGGAGATAGCGCCTTCCGCGTGGTATGTCCCGCCTGGTGAAACTCCTCACTGTCAGGTGAAAAGAAGCGGCTGGCGACTCCACATGTATCGGAGGAGGCGCGTGGTAGTCTGCAGCCCTCGCCGGATCGGCAGAGGGGGGTGGAGAAGCGACCGGGACGGCTCGGGAAGAGTGGGGTAGTTGGCCAAGTACAATTGAGGAGAAAAGGGGGGGAGGGGAGATTCATAATTGCCATTATAGAAAGAGAGCACCAAGAAGCATACCACCCCACACTCTCCTCACTACGTTTGTCTGTAAAAAGGATCCTTCCCAGTCTCATCTATCGTGCACCAGCTTTTTACGTGCACCTTTTATAATTCTGTTCTTGCATTATGCTTAACGTGACCAAGAGGAGCAAAGAGAAAGCGTGCTTGGGGAACACCCCCCCCCCACCACCACCACCACCACCACCACCAAAAATATCAGGCAATATTAATTCAATTCATGCATTCACCCGTTTATTTAAAAAAGATTGATAGCTCTATCAGTTTATAGATGTATGAATATAATTGTATTCATATCATAATAGAATTATCTATCTATCTATCTAGATATCTATCTATCTCTACCTCTCTCTCTCTCTCTCTCTCTCTCTCTCTCTACCTACCTATCTCTCTCTCTCTCTCTCTCTCCCTCTCTCTCTCTCTCTCTCTATCTATCTAGCTATGTATCTCTCTATCTATCTATCTGCCTGTCTGTCTGTCTGTCTGTCTGTCTGTCTGTCTGTCTGTCTGTCTGTCTCTCTCTCTCTCTCTCTCTCTCCCTATCTCTCTCTCTCTCCCTATCTCTCTCTCTCTCTCTCTAGCTATGTATCTCTCTATCTATCTATCTGTCTGTCTGTCTGTCTGTCTGTCTGTCTGTCTGTCTGTCTGTCTGTCTGTCTGTCTGTCTGTCTCTCTCTCTCTCTCTCCCTATCTCTCTCTCTCTAGCTATGTATCTCTCTATCTATCTATCTGTCTGTCTGTCTGTCTGTCTGTCTGTCTGTCTGTCTGTCTGTCTGTCTCTCTCTCTCTCTCTCTCCCTATCTCTCTCTCTCTCTCTCTCTCTCTCTCTCTCTCTCTCTCTCTCTCTCTCTCTCTCTCTCTCTCTCTCTCTCTCTCTCTCTCTCTCTAGCTATGTATCTCTCTATCTATCTGCCTGTCTGCCTGTCTGTCTGTCTGTCTGTCTGTCTCTGTCTCTCTCTCTCCCTATCTCTCTCTCTCTCTCTCTAGCTATGTATCTCTCTATCTCTCTATCTGTCTGTCTGTCTGTCTGTCTGTCTGTCTGTCTGTCTGTCTGTCTGTCTGTCTCTCTCTCTCTCTCTCTCTCTCTCCCTATCTCTCTCTCTCTCTCCCTATCTCTCTCTCTCTCTCTCTCTCTCTCTCTCTCTCTCTCTCTCTCTCTCTCTCTCTCTCTCTCTCTCTCTCTCTCTCTCGCTCTCTCTCTCTCTCTCTCTCTCTCTCTCTCTCTCTCTCTCTCTCTCTCTCTCTAGCTATGTATCTCTCTATCTATCTATCTGCCTGCCTGTCTGTCTGTCTGTCTGTCTGTCTGTCTGTCTGTCTGTCTGTCTGTCTGTCTGTCTGTCTGTCTGTCTGTCTGTCTGTCTGTCTGTCTGTCTGTCTGTCTGTCTGTCTGTCTCTCTCTCTCTCTCTCTCTCTCTCTCTCTCTCTCTCTCTCTCTCTCTCTCTCTCTCTCTCTCTCTCTCTCTCTCTCTCTCTCTCTCTCTCTCTCTCTATCTATCATGTAGTTGTTTCAAACCCATCTATTGCTGATAGAGCGGTCCTAAATCTTTAGTTGCGGTAATTCCCGTTTCAACATTAAGATTTCATATTTCCAGATACCTTGGTTAATGTTTCATGTCTGCTAAGGGGTAGAAGGCCCTCGTCTCATTTAAACGGCGACAGACAAGAGATGTTGCACCACGTCTGCGGGGCCTTCCTGCTGAAAGACGGCCACTGTGAGACTGCAAAGGGAAAATTATGGGTATAATATTCTCTGTCATTTTGTCACATTGATCTGAAACTTCACCCTCCTGTGCAAGGCTGTTAACATAAAAGAAGAAGGAGGGGGGGGGGAATCCCTTTCCACTGCCCCGTAAATGCAATATTTTAGCCAGCAGCATGTAGTCTTTTTTTTTTTGTTCTTCAATTTCTTTCCTTTCCTCCTCCTACACAATATATATTGAAAAAAGAAATTAAATAGCTTTTGCCTCCCG